>NW_028123939.1:600000-1165313 GCF_965194805.1 Balaenoptera borealis | reverse complement strand
GTTTTACGATTATTATTAGTCAGATATATTCTTGTGCGGTGAATAGGGCGTTTTGAGTCCAGTTCTCTGAGCAAGGAGTAGGTCTTGTCTATTACATATTGGGTTTATGGAACGGTATCTGAGCTAATTTGATACCCTTGTTTTATGTATCACCCCACCTCACCTTTCCCGTTAAGCAGCCATAGTGTGTTTTCTGCATGTGTGACTCTGTTCTGTTTTGTAATTCAGTTCAAGTGTAACGGTTTTTACATTCCCTCTATCAGTGATACCTTATGAGAAGTGTCCTTTTCTGTGTGACTTATTTCACTTAGAATCGTCGTACCTAAATCCACTCATCATGCTGCTACTAACCTTACGACATTGATTTCCTGGCTGAGTGATATTCCATTGTACATAAGGACCACAACTTCTTTATCCATTTTTCTCTTTCCTGGGATATTTAAGGTGGAATGAAGTGGAGGTCCTGGTCAACAGAGCAGCCCTAAACTTTGGGGTGCTTGTGTCTTGCTGATTTTTCATTTTCCCAATTTATACCCCCATGAGTGGAAGTGCCCTATGTTCTCTAAGCTGTGTTTTTCAGATGTTTCAGGACTCACCGGACACTTCTCCAGAGTGGCTCTTGGCAATTTACATCCCGCCCATCAGTGTAGCAAGGCTCCCATTTCTCCATGGCCTGTCCTGCATTTCTGGTTTTGACACTTTTTTCAGCATGGCCCTTTTGACCAATGGGAAGCGAGTCTTCTTTGTAGCCCTGATTTGCCTTTCCAGGTTGCTTGGTTGGCCAAAAAGGGCGTATGCGTTTTTTCCTGAATATATTCAGGAAAAAACGCATACGCCCTTTTTGGCCAAGGGCATCATTGTCAACGTTTTGCCGCTTTTCATGTGCTTTAAAGGCGATTCGTATCTACCTCCTGAAATCTGTTTCGTGCAATTCTGCCTTGGTTTCAAATCCTCTTCTTTGCCTTCCCTCAATATATTTGTGGACGAGAGTTATCATTTATAACTCTGCAGGTTTGTGAATTGCAGTGCCCTGAACCTCCATTTTACAACTCGTTTTTATGGGAGCTGGCCACAAAATCGCAGAATGGCTTCAGGCCCTGTTCTGGTTCCGGGGGTCAGGCTGAGCCTGTGGTTAATTCTTCTTTCTGATGGGAAAATAGAGTGACCTGTGCCTGTCCCAACACCAAGAGCTAGTCTCTCGTTGGTTCCACGTCTTCCCGTTTATCCTCAGGACAAATTGCAACCTGTACGGAACAGGAGGTTAAAGGTGCTGATGCTCCAAGTAGGGAGCTTGCTAGTAAAGCGGCTGGAATGGCGAACCCGGGCACAAGGAGATGAGAAATGAGGTGCGTTTTAGAAACCTTTCCCCATCACACGGTGTACCATCTTCTGGGTTTCTCATGCATGTTTTTGATGTAGGAAGATGCCCTTGAACCTGGAGATTTGGGACCCATGCGATGGGTACCACGCAGTATTACTTTAAAGGGTCTGCGTTTGCTCACCCAACCTCACCAAACCTCTCAGCCCCAAGAGTGTCCACCCTTATGTCTCATCCAGCTGTGCGTCTAGATATGGTCAATCCAGGTTGCATCACAGCCCCTGAACGCATTGTGTAAGAATTTCTCTCTCTTTCACTGTCTTTGTTTCATGGGTGTTTCAAAGTAATTTATTTTTATAATGGGGTTTAGCTGCTTTTCAATGCTGTGTTTATGCCGCTTTACACCCACTTGACACACTAACAGAGAGATATCAATGCATAGGTTTTACGATTATTATTAGTCAGATATATTCTTGTGCGGTGAATAGGGCGTTTTGAGTCCAGTTCTCTGAGCAAGGAGTAGGTCTTGTCTATTACATATTGGGTTTATGGAACGGTATCTGAGCTAATTTGATACCCTTGTTTTCTGTATCACCCCACCTCACCTTTCCCGTTAAGCAGCCATAGTGTGTTTTCTGCATGTGTGACTCTGTTCTGTTTTGTAATTCAGTTCAAGTGTAACGGTTTTTACATTCCCTCTATCAGTGATACCTTATGAGAAGTGTCCTTTTCTGTGTGACTTATTTCACTTAGAATCGTCGTACCTAAATCCACTCATCATGCTGCTACTAACCTTACGACATTGATTTCCTGGCTGAGTGATATTCCATTGTACATAAGGACCACAACTTCTTTATCCATTTTTCTCTTTCCTGGGATATTTAAGGTGGAATGAAGTGGAGGTCCTGGTCAACAGAGCAGCCCTAAACTTTGGGGTGCTTGTGTCTTGCTGATTTTTCATTTTCCCAATTTATACCCCCATGAGTGGAAGTGCCCTATGTTCTCTAAGCTGTGTTTTTCAGATGTTTCAGGACTCACCGGACACTTCTCCAGAGTGGCTCTTGGCAATTTACATCCCGCCCATCAGTGTAGCAAGGCTCCCATTTCTCCATGGCCTGTCCTGCATTTCTGGTTTTGACACTTTTTTCAGCATGGCCCTTTTGACCAATGGGAAGCGAGTCTTCTTTGTAGCCCTGATTTGCCTTTCCAGGTTGCTTGGTTGGCCAAAAAGGGCGTATGCGTTTTTTCCTGAATATATTCAGGAAAAAACGCATACGCCCTTTTTGGCCAAGGGCATCATTGTCAACGTTTTGCCGCTTTTCATGTGCTTTAAAGGCGATTCGTATCTACCTCCTGAAATCTGTTTCCTGCAATTCTGCCTTGATTTCAAATCCTCTTCTTTGCCTTCCCTCAATATATTTGTGGACGAGAGTTATCATTTATAACTCTGCAGGTTTGTGAATTGCAGTGCCCTGAACCTCCATTTTACAACTCGTTTTTATGGGAGCTGGCCACAAAATCGCAGAATGGCTTCAGGCCCTGTTCTGGTTCCGGGGGTCAGGCTGAGCCTGTGGTTAATTCTTCTTTCTGATGGGAAAATAGAGTGACCTGTGCCTGTCCCAACACCAAGAGCTAGTCTCTCGTTGGTTCCACGTCTTCCCGTTTATCCTCAGGACAAATTGCAACCTGTACGGAACAGGAGGTTAAAGGTGCTGATGCTCCAAGTAGGGAGCTTGCTAGTAAAGCGGCTGGAATGGCGAACCCGGGCACAAGGAGATGAGAAATGAGGTGCGTTTTAGAAACCTTTCCCCATCACACGGTGTACCGTCTTCTGGGTTTCTCATGCATGTTTTTGATGTAGGAAGATGCCCTTGAACCTGGAGATTTGGGACCCATGCGATGGGTACCACGCAGTATTACTTTAAAGGGTCTGCGTTTGCTCACCCAACCTCACCAAACCTCTCAGCCCCAAGAGTGTCCACCCTTATGTCTCATCCAGCTGTGGGTCTAGATATGGTCAATCCAGGTTGCATCACAGCCCCTGAACGCATTGTGTAAGAATTTCTCTCTCTTTCACTGTCTTTGTTTCATGGGTGTTTCAAAGTAATTTATTTTTATAATGGGGTTTAGCTGCTTTTCACTGCTGTGTTTATGCCACTTTACACCCACTTGACACACTAACAGAGAGATATCAATACATAGGTTTTACGATTATTATTAGTCAGATATATTCTTGTGCGGTGAATAGGGCGTGTTGAGTCCAGTTCTCTGAGCAAGGAGTAGGTCTTGTCTATTACATATTGGGTTTATGGAATGGTATCTGAGCTAATTTGATACCCTTGTTTTATGTATCACCCCACCTCACCTTTCCCGTTAAGCAGCCATAGTGTGTTTTCTGCATGTGTGACTCTCTTCTGTTTTGTAATTCAGTTCAAGTGTAACGGTTTTTACATTCCCTCTATCAGTGATACCTTATGAGAAGTGTCCTTTTCTGTGTGACTTATTTCACTTAGAATCGTCGTACCTAAATCCACTCATCATGCTGCTACTAACCTTACGACATTGATTTCCTGGCTGAGTGATATTCCATTGTACATAAGGACCACAACTTCTTTATCCATTTTTCTCTTTCCTGGGATATTTAAGGTGGAATGAAGTGGAGGTCCTGGTCAACAGAGCAGCCCTAAACTTTGGGGTGCTTGTGTCTTGCTGATTTTTCATTTTCCCAATTTATACCCCCATGAGTGGAAGTGCCCTATGTTCTCTAAGCTGTGTTTTTCAGATGTTTCAGGACTCACCGGACACTTCTCCAGAGTGGCTCTTGGCAATTTACATCCCGCCCATCAGTGTAGCAAGGCTCCCATTTCTCCATGGCCTGTCCTGCATTTCTGGTTTTGACACTTTTTTCAGCATGGCCCTTTTGACCAATGGGAAGCGAGTCTTCTTTGTAGCCCTGATTTGCCTTTCCAGGTTGCTTGGTTGGCCAAAAAGGGCGTATGCGTTTTTTCCTGAATATATTCAGGAAAAAACGCATACGCCCTTTTTGGCCAAGGGCATCATTGTCAACGTTTTGCCGCTTTTCATGTGCTTTAAAGGCGATTCGTATCTACCTCCTGAAATCTGTTTCCTGCAATTCTGCCTTGATTTCAAATCCTCTTCTTTGCCTTCCCTCAATATATTTGTGGACGAGAGTTATCATTTATAACTCTGCAGGTTTGTGAATTGCAGTGCCCTGAACCTCCATTTTACAACTCGTTTTTATGGGAGCTGGCCGCAAAATCGCAGAATGGCTTCAGGCCCTGTTCTGGTTCCGGGGGGCAGGCTGAGCCTGTGGTTAATTCTTCTTTTTGATGGGAAAATAGAGTGACCTGTGCCTGTCCCAACACCAAGAGCTAGTCTCTCGTTGGTTCCACGTCTTCCCGTTTATCCTCAGGACAAATTGCAACCTGTACGGAACAGGAGGTTAAAGGTGCTGATGCTCCAAGTAGGGAGCTTGCTAGTAAAGCGGCTGGAATGGCGAACCCGGGCACAAGGAGATGAGAAATGAGGTGCGTTTTAGAAACCTTTCCCCATCACACGGTGTACCATCTTCTGGGTTTCTCATGCATGTTTTTGATGTAGGAAGATGCCCTTGAACCTGGAGATTTGGGACCCATGCGATGGGTACAACGCAGTATTACTTTAAAGGGTCTGCGTTTGCTCACCCAACCTCACCAAACCTCTCAGTCCCAAGAGTGTCCACCCTTATGTCTCATCCAGCTGTGCGTCTAGATATGGTCAATAATCCAGGTTGCATCACAGCCCCTGAACGCATTGTGTAAGAATTTCTCTCTCTTTCACTGTCTTTGTTTCATGGGTGTTTCAAAGTAATTTATTTTTATAATGGGGTTTAGCTGCTTTTCACTGCTGTGTTTATGCCGCTTTACACCCACTTGACACACTAACAGAGAGATATCAATACATAGGTTTTACGATTATTATTAGTCAGATATATTCTTGTGCGGTGAATAGGGCGTGTTGAGTCCAGTTCTCTGAGCAAGGAGTAGGTCTTGTCTATTACATATTGGGTTTATGGAATGGTATCTGAGCTAATTTGATACCCTTGTTTTATGTATCACCCCACCTCACCTTTCCCGTTAAGCAGCCATAGTGTGTTTTCTGCATGTGTGACTCTCTTCTGTTTTGTAATTCAGTTCAAGTGTAACGGTTTTTACATTCCCTCTATCAGTGATACCTTATGAGAAGTGTCCTTTTCTGTGTGACTTATTTCACTTAGAATCGTCGTACCTAAATCCACTCATCATGCTGCTACTAACCTTATGACATTGATTTCCTGGCTGAGTGATATTCCATTGTACATAAGGACCACAACTTCTTTATCCATTTTTCTCTTTCCTGGGATATTGAAGGTGGAATGAAGTGGAGGTCCTGGTCAACAGAGCAGCCCTAAACTTTGGGGTGCTTGTGTCTTGCTGATTTTTAATTTTCCCAATTTATACCCCCATGAGTGGAAGTGCCCTATGTTCTCTAAGCTGTGTTTTTCAGATGTTTCAGGACTCACCGGACACTTCTCCAGAGTGGCTCTTGGCAATTTACATCCCGCCCATCAGTGTAGCAAGGCTCCCATTTCTCCATGGCCTGTCCTGCATTTCTGGTTTTGACACTTTTTTCAGCATGGCCCTTTTGACCAATGGGAAGCGAGTCTTCTTTGTAGCCCTGATTTGCCTTTCCAGGTTGCTTGGTTGGCCAAAAAGGGCGTATGCGTTTTTTCCTGAATATATTCAGGAAAAAACGCATACGCCCTTTTTGGCCAAGGGCATCATTGTCAACGTTTTGCCGCTTTTCATGTGCTTTAAAGGCGATTCGTATCTACCTCCTGAAATCTGTTTCCTGCAATTCTGCCTTGATTTCAAATCCTCTTCTTTGCCTTCCCTCAATATATTTGTGGACGAGAGTTATCATTTATAACTCTGCAGGTTTGTGAATTGCAGTGCCCTGAACCTCCATTTTACAACTCGTTTTTATGGGAGCTGGCCGCAAAATCGCAGAATGGCTTCAGGCCCTGTTCTGGTTCCGGGGGTCAGGCTGAGCCTGTGGTTAATTCTTCTTTCTGATGGGAAAATAGAGTGACCTGTGCCTGTCCCAACACCAAGAGCTAGTCTCTCGTTGGTTCCACGTCTTCCCGTTTATCCTCAGGACAAATTGCAACCTGTACGGAACAGGAGGTTAAAGGTGCTGATGCTCCAAGTAGGGAGCTTGCTAGTAAAGTGGCTGGAACGGCGAACCCGGGCACAAGGAGATGAGAAATGTGGTACGTTTTAGAAACCTTTCCCCATCACACGGTGTACCGTCTTCTGGGTTTCTCATGCATGTTTTTGATGTAGGAAGATGCCCTTGAACCTGGAGATTTGGGACCCATGCGATGGGTACCACGCAGTATTACTTTAAAGGGTCTGCGTTTGCTCACACAACCTCACCAAACCTCTCAGCCCCAAGAGTGTCCACCCTTATGTCTCATCCAGCTGTGCGTCTAGATATGGTCAATCCAGGTTGCATCACAGCCCCTGAACGCATTGTGTAAGAATTTCTCTCTCTTTCACTGTCTTTGTTTCATGGGTGTTTCAAAGTAATTTATTTTTATAATGGGGTTTATCTGCTTTTCAATGCTGTGTTTATGCGGCTTTACACCCACTTGACACACTAACAGAGAGATATCAATACATAGGTTTTACGATTATTATTAGTCAGATATATTCTTGTGCGGTGAATAGGGCGTGTTGAGTCCAGTTCTCTGAGCAAGGAGTAGGTCTTGTCTATTACATATTGGGTTTATGGAACGGTATCTGAGCTAATTTGATACCCTTGTTTTATGTATCACCCCACCTCACCTTTCCCGTTAAGCAGCCATAGTGTGTTTTCTGCATGTGTGACTCTGTTCTGTTTTGTAATTCAGTTCAAGTGTAACAGATTTTACATTCCCTCTAACAGTGATACCTTATGAGAAGTGTCCTTTTCTGTGTGACTTATTTCACTTAGAATCGTCGTACCTAAATCCACTCATCATGCTGCTACTAACCTTACGACATTGATTTCCTGGCTGAGTGATATTCCATTGTACATAAGGACCACAACTTCTTTATCCATTTTTCTCTTTCCTGGGATATTTAAGGTGGAATGAAGTGGAGGTCCTGGTCAACAGAGCAGCCCTAAACTTTGGGGTGCTTGTGTCTTGCTGATTTTTAATTTTCCCAATTTATACCCCCATGAGTGGAAGTGCCCTATGTTCTCTAAGCTGTGTTTTTCAGATGTTTCAGGACTCACCGGACACTTCTCCAGAGTGGCTCTTGGCAATTTACATCCCGCCCATCAGTGTAGCAAGGCTCCCATTTCTCCATGGCCTGTCCTGCATTTCTGGTTTTGACACTTTTTTCAGCATGGCCCTTTTGACCAATGGGAAGCGAGTCTTCTTTGTAGCCCTGATTTGCCTTTCCAGGTTGCTTGGTTGGCCAAAAAGGGCGTATGCGTTTTTTCCTGAATATATTCAGGAAAAAACGCATACGCCCTTTTTGGCCAAGGGCATCATTGTCAACGTTTTGCCGCTTTTCATGTGCTTTAAAGGCGATTCGTATCTACCTCCTGAAATCTGTTTCCTGCAATTCTGCCTTGATTTCAAATCCTCTTCTTTGCCTTCCCTCAATATATTTGTGGACGAGAGTTATCATTTATAACTCTGCAGGTTTGTGAATTGCAGTGCCCTGAACCTCCATTTTACAACTCGTTTTTATGGGAGCTGGCCACAAAATCGCAGAATGGCTTCAGGCCCTGTTCTGGTTCCGGGGGTCAGGCTGAGCCTGTGGTTAATTCTTCTTTCTGATGGGAAAATAGAGTGACCTGTGCCTGTCCCAACACCAAGAGCTAGTCTCTCGTTGGTTCCACGTCTTCCCGTTTATCCTCAGGACAAATTGCAACCTGTACGGAACAGGAGGTTAAAGGTGCTGATGCTCCAAGTAGGGAGCTTGCTAGTAAAGCGGCTGGAATGGCGAACCCGGGCACAAGGAGATGAGAAATGAGGTGCGTTTTAGAAACCTTTCCCCATCACACGGTGTACCATCTTCTGGGTTTCTCATGCATGTTTTTGATGTAGGAAGATGCCCTTGAACCTGGAGATTTGGGACCCATGCGATGGGTACCACGCAGTATTACTTTAAAGGGTCTGCGTTTGCTCACCCAACCTCACCAAACCTCTCAGCCCCAAGAGTGTCCACCCTTATGTCTCATCCAGCTGTGCGTCTAGATATGGTCAATCCAGGTTGCATCACAGCCCCTGAACGCATTGTGTAAGAATTTCTCTCTCTTTCACTGTCTTTGTTTCATGGGTGTTTCAAAGTAATTTATTTTTATAATGGGGTTTAGCTGCTTTTCAATGCTGTGTTTATGCCGCTTTACACCCACTTGACACACTAACAGAGAGATATCAATGCATAGGTTTTACGATTATTATTAGTCAGATATATTCTTGTGCGGTGAATAGGGCGTTTTGAGTCCAGTTCTCTGAGCAAGGAGTAGGTCTTGTCTATTACATATTGGGTTTATGGAACGGTATCTGAGCTAATTTGATACCCTTGTTTTCTGTATCACCCCACCTCACCTTTCCCGTTAAGCAGCCATAGTGTGTTTTCTGCATGTGTGACTCTGTTCTGTTTTGTAATTCAGTTCAAGTGTAACGGTTTTTACATTCCCTCTATCAGTGATACCTTATGAGAAGTGTCCTTTTCTGTGTGACTTATTTCACTTAGAATCGTCGTACCTAAATCCACTCATCATGCTGCTACTAACCTTACGACATTGATTTCCTGGCTGAGTGATATTCCATTGTACATAAGGACCACAACTTCTTTATCCATTTTTCTCTTTCCTGGGATATTTAAGGTGGAATGAAGTGGAGGTCCTGGTCAACAGAGCAGCCCTAAACTTTGGGGTGCTTGTGTCTTGCTGATTTTTCATTTTCCCAATTTATACCCCCATGAGTGGAAGTGCCCTATGTTCTCTAAGCTGTGTTTTTCAGATGTTTCAGGACTCACCGGACACTTCTCCAGAGTGGCTCTTGGCAATTTACATCCCGCCCATCAGTGTAGCAAGGCTCCCATTTCTCCATGGCCTGTCCTGCATTTCTGGTTTTGACACTTTTTTCAGCATGGCCCTTTTGACCAATGGGAAGCGAGTCTTCTTTGTAGCCCTGATTTGCCTTTCCAGGTTGCTTGGTTGGCCAAAAAGGGCGTATGCGTTTTTTCCTGAATATATTCAGGAAAAAACGCATACGCCCTTTTTGGCCAAGGGCATCATTGTCAACGTTTTGCCGCTTTTCATGTGCTTTAAAGGCGATTCGTATCTACCTCCTGAAATCTGTTTCCTGCAATTCTGCCTTGATTTCAAATCCTCTTCTTTGCCTTCCCTCAATATATTTGTGGACGAGAGTTATCATTTATAACTCTGCAGGTTTGTGAATTGCAGTGCCCTGAACCTCCATTTTACAACTCGTTTTTATGGGAGCTGGCCACAAAATCGCAGAATGGCTTCAGGCCCTGTTCTGGTTCCGGGGGTCAGGCTGAGCCTGTGGTTAATTCTTCTTTCTGATGGGAAAATAGAGTGACCTGTGCCTGTCCCAACACCAAGAGCTAGTCTCTCGTTGGTTCCACGTCTTCCCGTTTATCCTCAGGACAAATTGCAACCTGTACGGAACAGGAGGTTAAAGGTGCTGATGCTCCAAGTAGGGAGCTTGCTAGTAAAGCGGCTGGAATGGCGAACCCGGGCACAAGGAGATGAGAAATGAGGTGCGTTTTAGAAACCTTTCCCCATCACACGGTGTACCGTCTTCTGGGTTTCTCATGCATGTTTTTGATGTAGGAAGATGCCCTTGAACCTGGAGATTTGGGACCCATGCGATGGGTACCACGCAGTATTACTTTAAAGGGTCTGCGTTTGCTCACCCAACCTCACCAAACCTCTCAGCCCCAAGAGTGTCCACCCTTATGTCTCATCCAGCTGTGGGTCTAGATATGGTCAATCCAGGTTGCATCACAGCCCCTGAACGCATTGTGTAAGAATTTCTCTCTCTTTCACTGTCTTTGTTTCATGGGTGTTTCAAAGTAATTTATTTTTATAATGGGGTTTAGCTGCTTTTCACTGCTGTGTTTATGCCACTTTACACCCACTTGACACACTAACAGAGAGATATCAATACATAGGTTTTACGATTATTATTAGTCAGATATATTCTTGTGCGGTGAATAGGGCGTGTTGAGTCCAGTTCTCTGAGCAAGGAGTAGGTCTTGTCTATTACATATTGGGTTTATGGAATGGTATCTGAGCTAATTTGATACCCTTGTTTTCTGTATCACCCCACCTCACCTTTCCCGTTAAGCAGCCATAGTGTGTTTTCTGCATGTGTGACTCTGTTCTGTTTTGTAATTCAGTTCAAGTGTAACGGTTTTTACATTCCCTCTATCAGTGATACCTTATGAGAAGTGTCCTTTTCTGTGTGACTTATTTCACTTAGAATCGTCGTACCTAAATCCACTCATCATGCTGCTACTAACCTTACGACATTGATTTCCTGGCTGAGTGATATTCCATTGTACATAAGGACCACAACTTCTTTATCCATTTTTCTCTTTCCTGGGATATTTAAGGTGGAATGAAGTGGAGGTCCTGGTCAACAGAGCAGCCCTAAACTTTGGGGTGCTTGTGTCTTGCTGATTTTTCATTTTCCCAATTTATACCCCCATGAGTGGAAGTGCCCTATGTTCTCTAAGCTGTGTTTTTCAGATGTTTCAGGACTCACCGGACACTTCTCCAGAGTGGCTCTTGGCAATTTACATCCCGCCCATCAGTGTAGCAAGGCTCCCATTTCTCCATGGCCTGTCCTGCATTTCTGGTTTTGACACTTTTTTCAGCATGGCCCTTTTGACCAATGGGAAGCGAGTCTTCTTTGTAGCCCTGATTTGCCTTTCCAGGTTGCTTGGTTGGCCAAAAAGGGCGTATGCGTTTTTTCCTGAATATATTCAGGAAAAAACGCATACGCCCTTTTTGGCCAAGGGCATCATTGTCAACGTTTTGCCGCTTTTCATGTGCTTTAAAGGCGATTCGTATCTACCTCCTGAAATCTGTTTCCTGCAATTCTGCCTTGATTTCAAATCCTCTTCTTTGCCTTCCCTCAATATATTTGTGGACGAGAGTTATCATTTATAACTCTGCAGGTTTGTGAATTGCAGTGCCCTGAACCTCCATTTTACAACTCGTTTTTATGGGAGCTGGCCGCAAAATCGCAGAATGGCTTCAGGCCCTGTTCTGGTTCCGGGGGGCAGGCTGAGCCTGTGGTTAATTCTTCTTTTTGATGGGAAAATAGAGTGACCTGTGCCTGTCCCAACACCAAGAGCTAGTCTCTCGTTGGTTCCACGTCTTCCCGTTTATCCTCAGGACAAATTGCAACCTGTACGGAACAGGAGGTTAAAGGTGCTGATGCTCCAAGTAGGGAGCTTGCTAGTAAAGCGGCTGGAATGGCGAACCCGGGCACAAGGAGATGAGAAATGAGGTGCGTTTTAGAAACCTTTCCCCATCACACGGTGTACCATCTTCTGGGTTTCTCATGCATGTTTTTGATGTAGGAAGATGCCCTTGAACCTGGAGATTTGGGACCCATGCGATGGGTACAACGCAGTATTACTTTAAAGGGTCTGCGTTTGCTCACCCAACCTCACCAAACCTCTCAGTCCCAAGAGTGTCCACCCTTATGTCTCATCCAGCTGTGCGTCTAGATATGGTCAATAATCCAGGTTGCATCACAGCCCCTGAACGCATTGTGTAAGAATTTCTCTCTCTTTCACTGTCTTTGTTTCATGGGTGTTTCAAAGTAATTTATTTTTATAATGGGGTTTAGCTGCTTTTCACTGCTGTGTTTATGCCGCTTTACACCCACTTGACACACTAACAGAGAGATATCAATACATAGGTTTTACGATTATTATTAGTCAGATATATTCTTGTGCGGTGAATAGGGCGTGTTGAGTCCAGTTCTCTGAGCAAGGAGTAGGTCTTGTCTATTACATATTGGGTTTATGGAATGGTATCTGAGCTAATTTGATACCCTTGTTTTATGTATCACCCCACCTCACCTTTCCCGTTAAGCAGCCATAGTGTGTTTTCTGCATGTGTGACTCTGTTCTGTTTTGTAATTCAGTTCAAGTGTAACGGTTTTTACATTCCCTCTATCAGTGATACCTTATGAGAAGTGTCCTTTTCTGTGTGACTTATTTCACTTAGAATCGTCGTACCTAAATCCACTCATCATGCTGCTACTAACCTTATGACATTGATTTCCTGGCTGAGTGATATTCCATTGTACATAAGGACCACAACTTCTTTATCCATTTTTCTCTTTCCTGGGATATTGAAGGTGGAATGAAGTGGAGGTCCTGGTCAACAGAGCAGCCCTAAACTTTGGGGTGCTTGTGTCTTGCTGATTTTTAATTTTCCCAATTTATACCCCCATGAGTGGAAGTGCCCTATGTTCTCTAAGCTGTGTTTTTCAGATGTTTCAGGACTCACCGGACACTTCTCCAGAGTGGCTCTTGGCAATTTACATCCCGCCCATCAGTGTAGCAAGGCTCCCATTTCTCCATGGCCTGTCCTGCATTTCTGGTTTTGACACTTTTTTCAGCATGGCCCTTTTGACCAATGGGAAGCGAGTCTTCTTTGTAGCCCTGATTTGCCTTTCCAGGTTGCTTGGTTGGCCAAAAAGGGCGTATGCGTTTTTTCCTGAATATATTCAGGAAAAAACGCATACGCCCTTTTTGGCCAAGGGCATCATTGTCAACGTTTTGCCGCTTTTCATGTGCTTTAAAGGCGATTCGTATCTACCTCCTGAAATCTGTTTCCTGCAATTCTGCCTTGATTTCAAATCCTCTTCTTTGCCTTCCCTCAATATATTTGTGGACGAGAGTTATCATTTATAACTCTGCAGGTTTGTGAATTGCAGTGCCCTGAACCTCCATTTTACAACTCGTTTTTATGGGAGCTGGCCGCAAAATCGCAGAATGGCTTCAGGCCCTGTTCTGGTTCCGGGGGTCAGGCTGAGCCTGTGGTTAATTCTTCTTTCTGATGGGAAAATAGAGTGACCTGTGCCTGTCCCAACACCAAGAGCTAGTCTCTCGTTGGTTCCACGTCTTCCCGTTTATCCTCAGGACAAATTGCAACCTGTACGGAACAGGAGGTTAAAGGTGCTGATGCTCCAAGTAGGGAGCTTGCTAGTAAAGTGGCTGGAACGGCGAACCCGGGCACAAGGAGATGAGAAATGTGGTACGTTTTAGAAACCTTTCCCCATCACACGGTGTACCGTCTTCTGGGTTTCTCATGCATGTTTTTGATGTAGGAAGATGCCCTTGAACCTGGAGATTTGGGACCCATGCGATGGGTACCACGCAGTATTACTTTAAAGGGTCTGCGTTTGCTCACACAACCTCACCAAACCTCTCAGCCCCAAGAGTGTCCACCCTTATGTCTCATCCAGCTGTGCGTCTAGATATGGTCAATCCAGGTTGCATCACAGCCCCTGAACGCATTGTGTAAGAATTTCTCTCTCTTTCACTGTCTTTGTTTCATGGGTGTTTCAAAGTAATTTATTTTTATAATGGGGTTTATCTGCTTTTCAATGCTGTGTTTATGCGGCTTTACACCCACTTGACACACTAACAGAGAGATATCAATACATAGGTTTTACGATTATTATTAGTCAGATATATTCTTGTGCGGTGAATAGGGCGTGTTGAGTCCAGTTCTCTGAGCAAGGAGTAGGTCTTGTCTATTACATATTGGGTTTATGGAACGGTATCTGAGCTAATTTGATACCCTTGTTTTATGTATCACCCCACCTCACCTTTCCCGTTAAGCAGCCATAGTGTGTTTTCTGCATGTGTGACTCTGTTCTGTTTTGTAATTCAGTTCAAGTGTAACAGATTTTACATTCCCTCTAACAGTGATACCTTATGAGAAGTGTCCTTTTCTGTGTGACTTATTTCACTTAGAATCGTCGTACCTAAATCCACTCATCATGCTGCTACTAACCTTACGACATTGATTTCCTGGCTGAGTGATATTCCATTGTACATAAGGACCACAACTTCTTTATCCATTTTTCTCTTTCCTGGGATATTTAAGGTGGAATGAAGTGGAGGTCCTGGTCAACAGAGCAGCCCTAAACTTTGGGGTGCTTGTGTCTTGCTGATTTTTAATTTTCCCAATTTATACCCCCATGAGTGGAAGTGCCCTATGTTCTCTAAGCTGTGTTTTTCAGATGTTTCAGGACTCACCGGACACTTCTCCAGAGTGGCTCTTGGCAATTTACATCCCGCCCATCAGTGTAGCAAGGCTCCCATTTCTCCATGGCCTGTCCTGCATTTCTGGTTTTGACACTTTTTTCAGCATGGCCCTTTTGACCAATGGGAAGCGAGTCTTCTTTGTAGCCCTGATTTGCCTTTCCAGGTTGCTTGGTTGGCCAAAAAGGGCGTATGCGTTTTTTCCTGAATATATTCAGGAAAAAACGCATACGCCCTTTTTGGCCAAGGGCATCATTGTCAACGTTTTGCCGCTTTTCATGTGCTTTAAAGGCGATTCGTATCTACCTCCTGAAATCTGTTTCCTGCAATTCTGCCTTGATTTCAAATCCTCTTCTTTGCCTTCCCTCAATATATTTGTGGACGAGAGTTATCATTTATAACTCTGCAGGTTTGTGAATTGCAGTGCCCTGAACCTCCATTTTACAACTCGTTTTTATGGGAGCTGGCCGCAAAATCGCAGAATGGCTTCAGGCCCTGTTCTGGTTCCGGGGGTCAGGCTGAGCCTGTGGTTAATTCTTCTTTCTGATGGGAAAATAGAGTGACCTGTGCCTGTCCCAACACCAAGAGCTAGTCTCTCGTTGGTTCCACGTCTTCCCGTTTATCCTCAGGACAAATTGCAACCTGTACGGAACAGGAGTTTAAAGGTGCTGATGCTCCAAGTAGGGAGCTTGCTAGTAAAGCGGCTGGAATGGCGAACCCGGGCACAAGGAGATGAGAAATGAGGTGCGTTTTAGAAACCTTTCCCCATCACACGGTGTACCATCTTCTGGGTTTCTCATGCATGTTTTTGATGTAGGAAGATGCCCTTGAACCTGGAGATTTGGGACCCATGCGATGGGTACAACGCAGTATTACTTTAAAGGGTCTGCGTTTGCTCACCCAACCTCACCAAACCTCTCAGTCCCAAGAGTGTCCACCCTTATGTCTCATCCAGCTGTGCGTCTAGATATGGTCAATAATCCAGGTTGCATCACAGCCCCTGAACGCATTGTGTAAGAATTTCTCTCTCTTTCACTGTCTTTGTTTCATGGGTGTTTCAAAGTAATTTATTTTTATAATGGGGTTTAGCTGCTTTTCACTGCTGTGTTTATGCCGCTTTACACCCACTTGACACACTAACAGAGAGATATCAATACATAGGTTTTACGATTATTATTAGTCAGATATATTCTTGTGCGGTGAATAGGGCGTGTTGAGTCCAGTTCTCTGAGCAAGGAGTAGGTCTTGTCTATTACATATTGGGTTTATGGAATGGTATCTGAGCTAATTTGATACCCTTGTTTTATGTATCACCCCACCTCACCTTTCCCGTTAAGCAGCCATAGTGTGTTTTCTGCATGTGTGACTCTGTTCTGTTTTGTAATTCAGTTCAAGTGTAACGGTTTTTACATTCCCTCTATCAGTGATACCTTATGAGAAGTGTCCTTTTCTGTGTGACTTATTTCACTTAGAATCGTCGTACCTAAATCCACTCATCATGCTGCTACTAACCTTACGACATTGATTTCCTGGCTGAGTGATATTCCATTGTACATAAGGACCACAACTTCTTTATCCATTTTTCTCTTTCCTGGGATATTGAAGGTGGAATGAAGTGGAGGTCCTGGTCAACAGAGCAGCCCTAAACTTTGGGGTGCTTGTGTCTTGCTGATTTTTAATTTTCCCAATTTATACCCCCATGAGTGGAAGTGCCCTATGTTCTCTAAGCTGTGTTTTTCAGATGTTTCAGGACTCACCGGACACTTCTCCAGAGTGGCTCTTGGCAATTTACATCCCGCCCATCAGTGTAGCAAGGCTCCCATTTCTCCATGGCCTGTCCTGCATTTCTGGTTTTGACACTTTTTTCAGCATGGCCCTTTTGACCAATGGGAAGCGAGTCTTCTTTGTAGCCCTGATTTGCCTTTCCAGGTTGCTTGGTTGGCCAAAAAGGGCGTATGCGTTTTTTCCTGAATATATTCAGGAAAAAACGCATACGCCCTTTTTGGCCAAGGGCATCATTGTCAACGTTTTGCCGCTTTTCATGTGCTTTAAAGGCGATTCGTATCTACCTCCTGAAATCTGTTTCCTGCAATTCTGCCTTGATTTCAAATCCTCTTCTTTGCCTTCCCTCAATATATTTGTGGACGAGAGTTATCATTTATAACTCTGCAGGTTTGTGAATTGCAGTGCCCTGAACCTCCATTTTACAACTCGTTTTTATGGGAGCTGGCCGCAAAATCGCAGAATGGCTTCAGGCCCTGTTCTGGTTCCGGGGGTCAGGCTGAGCCTGTGGTTAATTCTTCTTTCTGATGGGAAAATAGAGTGACCTGTGCCTGTCCCAACACCAAGAGCTAGTCTCTCGTTGGTTCCACGTCTTCCCGTTTATCCTCAGGACAAATTGCAACCTGTACGGAACAGGAGGTTAAAGGTGCTGATGCTCCAAGTAGGGAGCTTGCTAGTAAAGTGGCTGGAACGGCGAACCCGGGCACAAGGAGATGAGAAATGTGGTACGTTTTAGAAACCTTTCCCCATCACACGGTGTACCGTCTTCTGGGTTTCTCATGCATGTTTTTGATGTAGGAAGATGCCCTTGAACCTGGAGATTTGGGACCCATGCGATGGGTACCACGCAGTATTACTTTAAAGGGTCTGCGTTTGCTCACACAACCTCACCAAACCTCTCAGCCCCAAGAGTGTCCACCCTTATGTCTCATCCAGCTGTGCGTCTAGATATGGTCAATCCAGGTTGCATCACAGCCCCTGAACGCATTGTGTAAGAATTTCTCTCTCTTTCACTGTCTTTGTTTCATGGGTGTTTCAAAGTAATTTATTTTTATAATGGGGTTTATCTGCTTTTCAATGCTGTGTTTATGCGGCTTTACACCCACTTGACACACTAACAGAGAGATATCAATACATAGGTTTTACGATTATTATTAGTCAGATATATTCTTGTGCGGTGAATAGGGCGTGTTGAGTCCAGTTCTCTGAGCAAGGAGTAGGTCTTGTCTATTACATATTGGGTTTATGGAACGGTATCTGAGCTAATTTGATACCCTTGTTTTATGTATCACCCCACCTCACCTTTCCCGTTAAGCAGCCATAGTGTGTTTTCTGCATGTGTGACTCTGTTCTGTTTTGTAATTCAGTTCAAGTGTAACAGATTTTACATTCCCTCTAACAGTGATACCTTATGAGAAGTGTCCTTTTCTGTGTGACTTATTTCACTTAGAATCGTCGTACCTAAATCCACTCATCATGCTGCTACTAACCTTACGACATTGATTTCCTGGCTGAGTGATATTCCATTGTACATAAGGACCACAACTTCTTTATCCATTTTTCTCTTTCCTGGGATATTGAAGGTGGAATGAAGTGGAGGTCCTGGTCAACAGAGCAGCCCTAAACTTTGGGGTGCTTGTGTCTTGCTGATTTTTAATTTTCCCAATTTATACCCCCATGAGTGGAAGTGCCCTATGTTCTCTAAGCTGTGTTTTTCAGATGTTTCAGGACTCACCGGACACTTCTCCAGAGTGGCTCTTGGCAATTTACATCCCGCCCATCAGTGTAGCAAGGCTCCCATTTCTCCATGGCCTGTCCTGCATTTCTGGTTTTGACACTTTTTTCAGCATGGCCCTTTTGACCAATGGGAAGCGAGTCTTCTTTGTAGCCCTGATTTGCCTTTCCAGGTTGCTTGGTTGGCCAAAAAGGGCGTATGCGTTTTTTCCTGAATATATTCAGGAAAAAACGCATACGCCCTTTTTGGCCAAGGGCATCATTGTCAACGTTTTGCCGCTTTTCATGTGCTTTAAAGGCGATTCGTATCTACCTCCTGAAATCTGTTTCCTGCAATTCTGCCTTGATTTCAAATCCTCTTCTTTGCCTTCCCTCAATATATTTGTGGACGAGAGTTATCATTTATAACTCTGCAGGTTTGTGAATTGCAGTGCCCTGAACCTCCATTTTACAACTCGTTTTTATGGGAGCTGGCCGCAAAATCGCAGAATGGCTTCAGGCCCTGTTCTGGTTCCGGGGGTCAGGCTGAGCCTGTGGTTAATTCTTCTTTCTGATGGGAAAATAGAGTGACCTGTGCCTGTCCCAACACCAAGAGCTAGTCTCTCGTTGGTTCCACGTCTTCCCGTTTATCCTCAGGACAAATTGCAACCTGTACGGAACAGGAGGTTAAAGGTGCTGATGCTCCAAGTAGGGAGCTTGCTAGTAAAGTGGCTGGAATGGCGAACCCGGGCACAAGGAGATGAGAAATGAGGTGCGTTTTAGAAACCTTTCCCCATCACACGGTGTACCATCTTCTGGGTTTCTCATGCATGTTTTTGATGTAGGAAGATGCCCTTGAACCTGGAGATTTGGGACCCATGCGATGGGTACCACGCAGTTTTCCTTTAAAGGGTCTGCGTTTGCTCACCCAACCTCACCAAACCTCTCAGCCCCAAGAGTGTCCACCCTTATGTCTCATCCAGCTGTGCGTCTAGATATGGTCAATCCAGGTTGCATCACAGCCCCTGAACGCATTGTGTAAGAATTTCTCTCTCTTTCACTGTCTTTGTTTCATGGGTGTTTCAAAGTAATTTATTTTTATAATGGGGTTTAGCTGCTTTTCACTGCTGTGTTTATGCCGCTTTACACCCACTTGACACACTAACAGAGAGATATCAATACATAGGTTTTACGATTATTATTAGTCAGATATATTCTTGTGCGGTGAATAGGGCGTGTTGAGTCCAGTTCTCTGAGCAAGGAGTAGGTCTTGTCTATTACATATTGGGTTTATGGAACGGTATCTGAGCTAATTTGATACCCTTGTTTTATGTATCACCCCACCTCACCTTTCCCGTTAAGCAGCCATAGTGTGTTTTCTGCATGTGTGACTCTGTTCTGTTTTGTAATTCAGTTCAAGTGTAACGGTTTTTACATTCCCTCTATCAGTGATACCTTATGAGAAGTGTCCTTTTCTGTGTGACTTATTTCACTTAGAATCGTCGTACCTAAATCCACTCATCATACTGCTACTAACCTTACGACATTGATTTCCTGGCTGAGTGATATTCCATTGTACATAAGGACCACAACTTCTTTATCCATTTTTCTCTTTCCTGGGATATTTAAGGTGGAATGAAGTGGAGGTCCTGGTCAACAGAGCAGCCCTAAACTTTGGGGTGCTTGTGTCTTGCTGATTTTTCATTTTCCCAATTTATACCCCCATGAGTGGAAGTGCCCTATGTTCTCTAAGCTGTGTTTTTCAGATGTTTCAGGACTCACCGGACACTTCTCCAGAGTGGCTCTTGGCAATTTACATCCCGCCCATCAGTGTAGCAAGGCTCCCATTTCTCCATGGCCTGTCCTGCATTTCTGGTTTTGACACTTTTTTCAGCATGGCCCTTTTGACCAATGGGAAGCGAGTCTTCTTTGTAGCCCTGATTTGCCTTTCCAGGTTGCTTGGTTGGCCAAAAAGGGCGTATGCGTTTTTTCCTGAATATATTCAGGAAAAAACGCATACGCCCTTTTTGGCCAAGGGCATCATTGTCAACGTTTTGCCGCTTTTCATGTGCTTTAAAGGCGATTCGTATCTACCTCCTGAAATCTGTTTCCTGCAATTCTGCCTTGATTTCAAATCCTCTTCTTTGCCTTCCCTCAATATATTTGTGGACGAGAGTTATCATTTATAACTCTGCAGGTTTGTGAATTGCAGTGCCCTGAACCTCCATTTTACAACTCGTTTTTATGGGAGCTGGCCGCAAAATCGCAGAATGGCTTCAGGCCCTGTTCTGGTTCCGGGGGGCAGGCTGAGCCTGTGGTTAATTCTTCTTTCTGATGGGAAAATAGAGTGACCTGTGCCTGTCCCAACACCAAGAGCTAGTCTCTCGTTGGTTCCACGTCTTCCCGTTTATCCTCAGGACAAATTGCAACCTGTACGGAACAGGAGGTTAAAGGTGCTGATGCTCCAAGTAGGGAGCTTGCTAGTAAAGCGGCTGGAATGGTGAACCCGGGCACAAGGAGATGAGAAATGAGGTGCGTTTTAGAAACCTTTCCCCATCACACGGTGTACCATCTTCTGGGTTTCTCATGCATGTTTTTGATGTAGGAAGATGCCCTTGAACCTGGAGATTTGGGACCCATGCGATGGGTACCACGCAGTATTCCTTTAAAGGGTCTGCGTTTGCTCACCCAACCTCACCAAACCTCTCAGCCCCAAGAGTGTCCACCCTTATGTCTCATCCAGCTGTGCGTCTAGATATGGTCAATCCAGGATGCATCACAGCCCCTGAACGCATTGTGTAAGAATTTCTCTCTCTTTCACTGTCTTTGTTTCATGGGTGTTTCAAAGTAATTTATTTTTATAATGGGGTTTAGCTGCTTTTCACTGCTGTGTTTATGCCGCTTTACACCCACTTGACACACTAACAGAGAGATATCAATACATAGGTTTTACGATTATTATTAGTCAGATATATTCTTGTGCGGTGAATAGGGCGTGTTGAGTCCAGTTCTCTGAGCAAGGAGTAGGTCTTGTCTATTACATATTGGGTTTATGGAACGGTATATGAGCTAATTTGATACCCTTGTTTTCTGTATCACCCCACCTCACCTTTCCCGTTAAGCAGCCATAGTGTGTTTTCTGCATGTGTGACTCTCTTCTGTTTTGTAATTCAGTTCAAGTGTAACGGATTTACATTCCCTCTATCAGTGATACCTTAGGAGAAGTGTCCTTTTCTGTGTGACTTATTTCACTTAGAATCGTCGTACCTAAATCCACTCATCATGCTGCTACTAACCTTACGACATTGATTTCCTGGCTGAGTGATATTCCATTGTACATAAGGACCACAACTTCTTTATCCATTTTTCTCTTTCCTGGGATATTTAAGGTGGAATGAAGTGGAGGTCCTGGTCAACAGAGCAGCCCTAAACTTTGGGGTGCTTGTGTCTTGCTGATTTTTCATTTTCCCAATTTATACCCCCATGAGTGGAAGTGCCCTATGTTCTCTAAGCTGTGTTTTTCAGATGTTTCAGGACTCACCGGACACTTCTCCAGAGTGGCTCTTGGCAATTTACATCCCGCCCATCAGTGTAGCAAGGCTCCCATTTCTCCATGGCCTGTCCTGCATTTCTGGTTTTGACACTTTTTTCAGCATGGCCCTTTTGACCAATGGGAAGCGAGTCTTCTTTGTAGCCCTGATTTGCCTTTCCAGGTTGCTTGGTTGGCCAAAAAGGGCGTATGCGTTTTTTCCTGAATATATTCAGGAAAAAACGCATACGCCCTTTTTGGCCAAGGGCATCATTGTCAACGTTTTGCCGCTTTTCATGTGCTTTAAAGGCGATTTGTATCTACCTCCTGAAATCTGTTTCCTGCAATTCTGCCTTGATTTCAAATCCTCTTCTTTGCCTTCCCTCAATATATTTGTGGACGAGAGTTATCATTTATAACTCTGCAGGTTTGTGAATTGCAGTGCCCTGAACCTCCATTTTACAACTCGTTTTTATGGGAGCTGGCCGCAAAATCGCAGAATGGCTTCAGGCCCTGTTCTGGTTCCGGGGGTCAGGCTGAGCCTGTGGTTAATTCTTCTTTCTGATGGGAAAATAGAGTGACCTGTGCCTGTCCCAACACCAAGAGCTAGTCTCTCGTTGGTTCCACGTCTTCCCGTTTATCCTCAGGACAAATTGCAACCTGTACGGAACAGGAGGTTAAAGGTGCTGATGCTCCAAGTAGGGAGATTGCTAGTAAAGCGGCTGGAATGGCGAACCCGGGCACAAGGAGATGAGAAATGAGGTGCGTTTTAGAAACCTTTCCCCATCACACGGTGTACCATCTTCTGGGTTTCTCATGCATGTTTTTGATGTAGGAAGATGCCCTTGAACCTGGAGATTTGGGACCCATGCGATGGGTACCACGCAGTATTACTTTAAAGGGTCTGCGTTTGCTCACCCAACCTCACCAAACCTCTCAGCCCCAAGAGTGTCCACCCTTATGTCTCATCCAGCTGTGCGTCTAGATATGGTCAATCCAGGTTGCATCACAGCCCCTGAACGCATTGTGTAAGAATTTCTCTCTCTTTCACTGTCTTTGTTTCATGGGTGTTTCAAAGTAATTTATTTTTATAATGGGGTTTAGCTGCTTTTCAATGCTGTGTTTATGCCGCTTTACACCCACTTGACACACTAACAGAGAGATATCAATGCATAGGTTTTACGATTATTATTAGATATATTCTTGTGCGGTGAATAGGGCGTGTTGAGTCCAGTTCTCTGAGCAAGGAGTAGGTTTTGTCTATTACATATTGGGTTTATGGAACGGTATCTGAGCTAATTTGATACCCTTGTTTTCTGTATCACCCCACCTCACCTTTCCCGTTAAGCAGCCATAGTGTGTTTTCTGCATGTGTGACTCTCTTCTGTTTTGTAATTCAGTTCAAGTGTAACGGATTTACATTCCCTCTATCAGTGATACCTTAGGAGAAGTGTCCTTTTCTGTGTGACTTATTTCACTTAGAATCATCGTACCTAAATCCACTCATCATACTGCTACTAACCTTATGACATTGATTTCATGGCTGAGTGATATTCCATTGTACATAAGGACCACAACTTCTTTATCCATTTTTCTCTTTCCTGGGATATTTAAGGTGGAATGAAGTGGAGGTCCTGGTCAACAGAGCAGCCCTAAACTTTGGGGTGCTTGTGTCTTGCTGATTTTTCATTTTCCCAATTTATACCCCCATGAGTGGAAGTGCCCTATGCTCTCTAAGCTGTGTTTTTCAGATGTTTCAGGACTCACCGGACACTTCTCCAGAGTGGCTCTTGGCAATTTACATCCCGCCCATCAGTGTAGCAAGGCTCCCATTTCTCCATGGCCTGTCCTGCATTTCTGGTTTTGACACTTTTTTCAGCATGGCCCTTTTGACCGATGGGAAGCGAGACTTCTTTGTAGCGCTGATTTGCCTTTCCAGGTTGCTTGGTTGGCCAAAAAGGGCGTATGCGTTTTTTCCTGAATATATTCAGGAAAAAACGCATACGCCCTTTTTGGCCAAGGGCATCATTGTCAACGTTTTGCCGCTTTTCATGTGCTTTAAAGGCGATTCGTATCTACCTCCTGAAATCTGTTTCCTGCAATTCTGCCTTGATTTCAAATCCTCTTCTTTGCCTTCCCTCAATATATTTGTGGACGAGAGTTATCATTTATAACTCTGCAGGTTTGTGAATTGCAGTGCCCTGAACCTCCATTTTACAACTCGTTTTTATGGGAGCTGGCCACAAAATCGCAGAATGGCTTCAGGCCCTGTTTTGGTTCCGGGGGTCAGGCTGAGCCTGTGGTTAATTCTTCTTTCTGATGGGAAAATAGAGTGACCTGTGCCTGTCCCAACACCAAGAGCTAGTCTCTCGTTGGTTCCCCGTCTTCCCGTTTATCCTCAGGACAAATTTCAACCTGTACGGAACAGGAGGTTAAAGGTGCTGATGCTCCAAGTAGGGAGCTTGCTAGTAAAGCGGCTGGAATGGCGAACCCGGGCACAAGGAGATGAGAAATGAGGTGCGTTTTAGAAACCTTTCCCCATCACACGGTGTACCATCTTCTGGGTTTCTCATGCATGTTTTTGATGTAGGAAGATGCCCTTGAACCTGGAGATTTGGGACCCATGCGATGGGTACCACGCAGTTTTCCTTTAAAGGGTCTGCGTTTGCTCACCCAACCTCACCAAACCTCTCAGCCCCAAGAGTGTCCACCCTTATGTCTCATCCAGCTGTGCGTCTAGATATGGTCAATCCAGGTTGCATCACAGCCCCTGAACGCATTGTGTAAGAATTTCTCTCTCTTTCACTGTCTTTGTTTCATGGGTGTTTCAAAGTAATTTATTTTTATAATGGGGTTTAGCTGCTTTTCACTGCTGTGTTTATGCCGCTTTACACCCACTTGACACACTAACAGAGAGATATCAATACATAGGTTTTACGATTATTATTAGTCAGATATATTCTTGTGCGGTGAATAGGGCGTGTTGAGTCCAGTTCTCTGAGCAAGGAGTAGGTTTTGTCTATTACATATTGGGTTTATGGAACGGTATCTGAGCTAATTTGATACCCTTGTTTTATGTATCACCCCACCTCACCTTTCCCGTTAAGCAGCCATAGTGTGTTTTCTGCATGTGTGACTCTGTTCTGTTTTGTAATTCAGTTCAAGTGTAACGGTTTTTACATTCCCTCTATCAGTGATACCTTATGAGAAGTGTCCTTTTCTGTGTGACTTATTTCACTTAGAATCGTCGTACCTAAATCCACTCATCATGCTGCTACTAACCTTACGACATTGATTTCCTGGCTGAGTGATATTCCATTGTACATAAGGACCACAACTTCTTTATCCATTTTTCTCTTTCCTGGGATATTTAAGGTGGAATGAAGTGGAGGTCCTGGTTAACAGAGCAGCCCTAAACTTTGGGGTGCTTGTGTCTTGCTGATTTTTAATTTTCCCAATTTATACCCCCATGAGTGGAAGTGCCCTATGTTCTCTACGCTGTGTTTTTCAGATGTTTCAGGACTCACCGGACACTTCTCCAGAGTGGCTCTTGGCAGTTTACATCCCGCCCATCAGTGTAGCAAGGCTCCCATTTCTCCATGGCCTGTCCTGCATTTCTGGTTTTGACACTTTTTTCAGCATGGCCCTTTTGACCGATGGGAAGCGAGACTTCTTTGTAGCGCTGATTTGCCTTTCCAGGTTGCTTGGTTGGCCAAAAAGGGCGTATGCGTTTTTTCCTGAATATATTCAGGAAAAAACGCATACGCCCTTTTTGGCCAAGGGCATCATTGTCAACGTTTTGCCGCTTTTCATGTGCTTTAAAGGCGATTCGTATCTACCTCCTGAAATCTGTTTCCTGCAATTCTGCCTTGATTTCAAATCCTCTTCTTTGCCTTCCCTCAATATATTTGTGGACGAGAGTTATCATTTATAACTCTGCAGGTTTGTGAATTGCAGTGCCCTGAACCTCCATTTTACAACTCGTTTTTATGGGAGCTGGCCACAAAATCGCAGAATGGCTTCAGGCCCTGTTTTGGTTCCGGGGGTCAGGCTGAGCCTGTGGTTAATTCTTCTTTCTGATGGGAAAATAGAGTGACCTGTGCCTGTCCCAACACCAAGAGCTAGTCTCTCGTTGGTTCCACGTCTTCCCGTTTATCCTCAGGACAAATTGCAACCTGTACGGAACAGGAGGTTAAAGGTGCTGATGCTCCAAGTAGGGAGCTTGCTAGTAAAGCGGCTGGAATGGCGAACCCGGGCACAAGGAGATGAGAAATGAGGTGTGTTTTAGAAACCTTTCCCCATCACACGGTGTACCATCTTCTGGGTTTCTCATGCATGTTTTTGATGTAGGAAGATGCCCTTGAACCTGGAGATTTGGGACCCATGCGATGGGTACCACGCAGTATTACTTTAAAGGGTCTGCGTTTGCTCACCCAACCTCACCAAACCTCTCAGCCCCAAGAGTGTCCACCCTTATGTCTCATCCAGCTGTGCGTCTAGATATGGTCAATCCAGGTTGCATCACAGCCACTGAACGCATTGTGTAAGAATTTCTCTCTCTTTCACTGTCTTTGTTTCATGGTTGTTTCAAAGTAATTTATTTTTATAATGGGGTTTAGCTGCTTTTCACTGCTGTGTTTATGCGGCTTTACACCCACTTGACACACTAACAGAGAGATATCAATACATAGGTTTTACGATTATTATTATTCAGATATATTCTTGTGCGGTGAATAGGGCGTGTTGAGTCCAGTTCTCTGAGCAAGGAGTAGGTCTTGTCTATTACATATTGGGTTTATGGAATGGTATCTGAGCTAATTTGATACCCTTGTTTTATGTATCACCCCACCTCACCTTTCCCGTTAAGCAGCCATAGTGTGTTTTCTGCATGTGTGACTCTGTTCTGTTTTGTAATTCAGTTCAAGTGTAACAGTTTTTACATTCCCTCTAACAGTGATACCTTATGAGAAGTGTCCTTTTCTGTGTGACTTATTTCACTTAGAATCGTCGTACCTAAATCCACTCATCATGCTGCTACTAACCTTACGACATTGATTTCCTGGCTGAGTGATATTCCATTGTACATAAGGACCACAACTTCTTTATCCATTTTTCTCTTTCCTGGGATATTTAAGGTGGAATGAAGTGGAGGTCCTGGTCAACAGAGCAGCCCTAAACTTTGGGGTGCTTGTGTCTTGCTGATTTTTCATTTTCCCAATTTATACCCCCATGAGTGGAAGTGCCCTATGCTCTCTAAGCTCTGTTTTTCAGATGTTTCAGGACTCACCGGACACTTCTCCAGAGTGGCTCTTGGCAATTTACATCCCGCCCATCAGTGTAGCAAGGCTCCCATTTCTCCATGGCCTGTCCTGCATTTCTGGTTTTGACACTTTTTTCAGCATGGCCCTTTTGACCGATGGGAAGCGAGACCTCTTTGTAGCGCTGATTTGCCTTTCCAGGTTGCTTGGTTGGCCAAAAAGGGCGTATGCGTTTTTTCCTGAATATATTCAGGAAAAAACGCATACGCCCTTTTTGGCCAAGGGCATCATTGTCAACGTTTTGCCGCTTTTCATGTGCTTTAAAGGCGATTCGTATCTACCTCCTGAAATCTGTTTCCTGCAATTCTGCCTTGATTTCAAATCCTCTTCTTTGCCTTCCCTCAATATATTTGTGGACGAGAGTTATCATTTATAACTCTGCAGGTTTGTGAATTGCAGTGCCCTGAACCTCCATTTTACAACTCGTTTTTATGGGAGCTGGCCGCAAAATCTCAGAATGGCTTCAGGCCCTATTCTGGTTCCGGGGGTCAGGCTGAGCCTGTGGTTAATTCTTCTTTCTGATGGGAAAATAGAGTGACCTGTGCCTGTCCCAACACCAAGAGCTAGTCTCTCGTTGGTTCCACGTCTTCCCGTTTATCCTCAGGACAAATTGCAACCTGTACGGAACAGGAGGTTAAAGGTGCTGATGCTCCAAGTAGGGAGCTTGCTAGTAAAGCGGCTGGAATGGCGAACCCGGGCACAAGGAGATGAGAAATGAGGTGTGTTTTAGAAACCTTTCCCCATCACACGGTGTACCATCTTCTGGGTTTCTCATGCATGTTTTTGATGTAGGAAGATGCCCTTGAACCTGGAGATTTGGGACCCATGCGATGGGGACCACGCAGTATTACTTTAAAGGGTCTGCGTTTGCTCACCCAACCTCACCAAACCTCTCAGCCCCAAGAGTGTCCACCCTTATGTCTCATCCAGCTGTGCGTCTAGATATGGTCAATCCAGGTTGCATCACAGCCCCTGAACGCATTGTGTAAGAATTTCTCTCTCTTTCACTGTCTTTGTTTCATGGGTGTTTCAAAGTAATTTATTTTTATAATGGGGTTTAGCTGCTTTTCAATGCTGTGTTTATGCCGCTTTACACCCACTTGACACACTAACAGAGAGATATCAATGCATAGGTTTTACGATTATTATTAGTCAGATATATTCTTGTGCGGTGAATAGGGCGTGTTGAGTCCAGTTCTCTGAGCAAGGAGTAGGTCTTGTCTATTACATATTGGGTTTATGGAACGGTATCTGAGCTAATTTGATACCCTTGTTTTCTGTATCACCCCACCTCACCTTTCCCGTTAAGCAGCCATAGTGTGTTTTCTGCATGTGTGACTCTCTTCTGTTTTGTAATTCAGTTCAAGTGTAACGGATTTACATTCCCTCTATCAGTGATACCTTAGGAGAAGTGTCCTTTTCTGTGTGACTTATTTCACTTAGAATCGTCGTACCTAAATCCACTCATCATACTGCTACTAACCTTATGACATTGATTTCATGGCTGAGTGATATTCCATTGTACATAAGGACCACAACTTCTTTATCCATTTTTCTCTTTCCTGGGATATTTAAGGTGGAATGAAGTGGAGGTCCTGGTCAACAGAGCAGCCCTAAACTTTGGGGTGCTTGTGTCTTGCTGATTTTTCATTTTCCCAATTTATACCCCCATGAGTGGAAGTGCCCTATGCTCTCTAAGCTGTGTTTTTCAGATGTTTCAGGACTCACCGGACACTTCTCCAGAGTGGCTCTTGGCAATTTACATCCCGCCCATCAGTGTAGCAAGGCTCCCATTTCTCCATGGCCTGTCCTGCATTTCTGGTTTTGACACTTTTTTCAGCATGGCCCTTTTGACCGATGGGAAGCGAGACTTCTTTGTAGCGCTGATTTGCCTTTCCAGGTTGCTTGGTTGGCCAAAAAGGGAGTATGCGTTTTTTCCTGAATATATTCAGGAAAAAACGCATACGCCCTTTTTGGCCAAGGGCATCATTGTCAACGTTTTGCCGCTTTTCATGTGCTTTAAAGGCGATTCGTATCTACCTCCTGAAATCTGTTTCCTGCAATTCTGCCTTGATTTCAAATCCTCTTCTTTGCCTTCCCTCAATATATTTGTGGACGAGAGTTATCATTTATAACTCTGCAGGTTTGTGAATTGCAGTGCCCTGAACCTCCATTTTACAACTCGTTTTTATGGGAGCTGGCCACAAAATCGCAGAATGGCTTCAGGCCCTGTTTTGGTTCCGGGGGTCAGGCTGAGCCTGTGGTTAATTCTTCTTTCTGATGGGAAAATAGAGTGACCTGTGCCTGTCCCAACACCAAGAGCTAGTCTCTCGTTGGTTCCACGTCTTCCCGTTTATCCTCAGGACAAATTGCAACCTGTACGGAACAGGAGGTTAAAGGTGCTGATGCTCCAAGTAGGGAGCTTGCTAGTAAAGCGGCTGGAATGGCGAACCCGGGCACAAGGAGATGAGAAATGAGGTGCGTTTTAGAAACCTTTCCCCATCACACGGTGTACCATCTTCTGGGTTTCTCATGCATGTTTTTGATGTAGGAAGATGCCCTTGAACCTGGAGATTTGGGACCCATGCGATGGGTACCACGCAGTATTACTTTAAAGGGTCTGCGTTTGCTCACCCAACCTCACCAAACCTCTCAGCCCCAAGAGTGTCCACCCTTATGTCTCATCCAGCTGTGCGTCTAGATATGGTCAATCCAGGTTGCATCACAGCCCCTGAACGCATTGTGTAAGAATTTCTCTCTCTTTCACTGTCTTTGTTTCATGGGTGTTTCAAAGTAATTTATTTTTATAATGGGGTTTAGCTGCTTTTCACTGCTGTGTTTATGCGGCTTTACACCCACTTGACACACTAACAGAGAGATATCAATACATAGGTTTTACGATTATTATTATTCAGATATATTCTTGTGTGGTGAATAGGGCGTGTTGAGTCCAGTTCTCTGAGCAAGGAGTAGGTCTTGTCTATTACATATTGGGTTTATGGAATGGTATCTGAGCTAATTTGATACCCTTGTTTTATGTATCACCCCACCTCACCTTTCCCGTTAAGCAGCCATAGTGTGTTTTCTGCATGTGTGACTCTGTTCTGTTTTGTAATTCAGTTCAAGTGTAACGGTTTTTACATTCCCTCTATCAGTGATACCATATGAGAAGTGTCCTTTTCTGTGTGACTTATTTCACTTAGAATCGTCGTACCTAAATCCACTCATCATGCTGCTACTAACCTTACGACATTGATTTCCTGGCTGAGTGATATTCCATTGTACATAAGGACCACAACTTCTTTATCCATTTTTCTCTTTCCTGGGATATTTAAGGTGGAATGAAGTGGAGGTCCTGGTCAACAGAGCAGCCCTAAACTTTGGGGTGCTTGTGTCTTGCTGATTTTTAATTTTCCCAATTTATACCCCCATGAGTGGAAGTGCCCTATGTTCTCTAAGCTGTGTTTTTCAGATGTTTCAGGACTCACCGGACACTTCTCCAGAGTGGCTCTTGGCAATTTTCATCCCGCCCATCAGTGTAGCAAGGCTCCCATTTCTCCATGGCCTGTCCTGCATTTCTGGTTTTGACACTTTTTTCAGCATGGCCCTTTTGACCAATGGGAAGCGAGTCTTCTTTGTAGCCCTGATTTGCCTTTCCAGGTTGCTTGGTTGGCCAAAAAGGGCGTATGCGTTTTTTCCTGAATATATTCAGGAAAAAACGCATACGCCCTTTTTGGCCAAGGGCATCATTGTCAACGTTTTGCCGCTTTTCATGTGCTTTAAAGGCGATTCGTATCTACCTCCTGAAATCTGTTTCCTGCAATTCTGCCTTGATTTCAAATCCTCTTCTTTGCCTTCCCTCAATATATTTGTGGACGAGAGTTATCATTTATAACTCTGCAGGTTTGTGAATTGCAGTGCCCTGAACCTCCATTTTACAACTCGTTTTTATGGGAGCTGGCCGCAAAATCGCAGAATGGCTTCAGGCCCTGTTCTGGTTCCGGGGGTCAGGCTGAGCCTGTGGTTAATTCTTCTTTCTGATGGGAAAATAGAGTGACCTGTGCCTGTCCCAACACCAAGAGCTAGTCTCTCGTTGGTTCCACGTCTTCCCGTTTATCCTCAGGACAAATTGCAACCTGTACGGAACAGGAGGTTAAAGGTGCTGATGCTCCAAGTAGGGAGCTTGCTAGTAAAGCGGCTGGAACGGCGAACCCGGGCACAAGGAGATGAGAAATGAGGTAAGTTTTAGAAACCTTTCCCCATCACACGGTGTACCGTCTTCTGGGTTTCTCATGCATGTTTTTGATGTAGGAAGATGCCCTTGAACCTGGAGATTTGGGACCCATGCGATGGGTACCAAGCAGTATTACTTTAAAGGGTCTGCGTTTGCTCACCCAACCTCACCAAACCTCTCAGCCCCAAGAGTGTCCACCCTTATGTCTCATCCAGCTGTGCATCTAGATATGGTCAATCCAGGTTGCATCACAGCCCCTGAACGCATTGTGTAAGAATTTCTCTCTCTTTCACTGTCTTTGTTTCATGGTTGTTTCAAAGTAATTTATTTTTATAATGGGGTTTAGCTGCTTTTCACTGCTGTGTTTATGCGGCTTTACACCCACTTGACACACTAACAGAGAGATATCAATACATAGGTTTTACGATTATTATTAGTCAGATATATTCTTGTGCGGTGAATAGGGCGTGTTGAGTCCAGTTCTCTGAGCAAGGAGTAGGTTTTGTCTATTACATATTGGGTTTATGGAACGGTATCTGAGCTAATTTGATACCCTTGTTTTATGTATCACCCCACCTCACCTTTCCCGTTAAGCAGCCATAGTGTGTTTTCTGCATGTGTGACTCTGTTCTGTTTTGTAATTCAGTTCAAGTGTAACGGTTTTTACATTCCCTCTATCACTGATACCTTATGAGAAGTGTCCTTTTCTGTGTGACTTATTTCACTTAGAATCGTCGTACCTAAATCCACTCATCATGCTGCTACTAACCTTACGACATTGATTTCCTGGCTGAGTGATATTCCATTGTACATAAGGACCACAACTTCTTTATCCATTTTTCTCTTTCCTGGGATATTTAAGGTGGAATGAAGTGGAGGTCCTGGTTAACAGAGCAGCCCTAAACTTTGGGGTGCTTGTGTCTTGCTGATTTTTAATTTTCCCAATTTATACCCCCATGAGTGGAAGTGCCCTATGTTCTCTAAGCTGTGTTTTTCAGATGTTTCAGGACTCACCGGACACTTCTCCAGAGTGGCTCTTGGCAATTTACATCCCGCCCATCAGTGTAGCAAGGCTCCCATTTCTCCATGGCCTGTCCTGCATTTCTGGTTTTGACACTTTTTTCAGCATGGCCCTTTTGACCGATGGGAAGCGAGACTTCTTTGTAGCGCTGATTTGCCTTTCCAGGTTGCTTGGTTGGCCAAAAAGGGCGTATGCGTTTTTTCCTGAATATATTCAGGAAAAAACGCATACGCCCTTTTTGGCCAAGGGCATCATTGTCAACGTTTTGCCGCTTTTCATGTGCTTTAAAGGCGATTCGTATCTACCTCCTGAAATCTGTTTCCTGCAATTCTGCCTTGATTTCAAATCCTCTTCTTTGCCTTCCCTCAATATATTTGTGGACGAGAGTTATCATTTATAACTCTGCAGGTTTGTGAATTGCAGTGCCCTGAACCTCCATTTTACAACTCGTTTTTATGGGAGCTGGCCACAAAATCGCAGAATGGCTTCAGGCCCTGTTCTGGTTCCGGGGGTCAGGCTGAGCCTGTGGTTATTTCTTCTTTCTGATGGGAAAATAGAGTGACCTGTGCCTGTCCCAACACCAAGAGCTAGTCTCTCGTTGGTTCCACGTCTTCCCGTTTATCCTCAGGACAAATTGCAACCTGTACGGAACAGGAGGTTAAAGGTGCTGATGCTCCAAGTAGGGAGCTTGCTAGTAAAGCGGCTGGAATGGCGAACCCGGGCACAAGGAGATGAGAAATGAGGTGCGTTTTAGAAACCTTTCCCCATCACACGGTGTACCATCTTCTGGGTTTCTCATGCATGTTTTTGATGTAGGAAGATGCCCTTGAACCTGGAGATTTGGGACCCATGCGATGGGTACCACGCAGTATTACTTTAAATGGTCTGCGTTTGCTCACCCAACCTCACCAAACCTCTCAGCCCCAAGAGTGTCCACCCTTATGTCTCATCCAGCTGTGCGTCTAGATATGGTCAATCCAGGTTGCATCACAGCCCCTGAACGCATTGTGTAAGAATTTCTCTCTCTTTCACTGTCTTTGTTTCATGGGTGTTTCAAAGTAATTTATTTTTATAATGGGGTTTAGCTGCTTTTCACTGCTGTGTTTATGCGGCTTTACACCCACTTGACACACTAACAGAGAGATATCAATACATAGGTTTTACGATTATTATTAGTCAGATATATTCTTGTGCGGTGAATAGGGCGTGTTGAGTCCAGTTCTCTGAGCAAGGAGTAGGTCTTGTCTATTACATATTGGGTTTATGGAACGGTATCTGAGCTAATTTGATACCCTTGTTTTATGTATCACCCCACCTCACCTTTCCCGTTAAGCAGCCATAGTGTGTTTTCTGCATGTGTGACTCTGTTCTGTTTTGTAATTCAGTTCAAGTGTAACAGTTTTTACATTCCCTCTAACAGTGATACCTTATGAGAAGTGTCCTTTTCTGTGTGACTTATTTCACTTAGAATCGTCGTACCTAAATCCACTCATCATGCTGCTACTAACCTTACGACATTGATTTCCTGGCTGAGTGATATTCCATTGTACATAAGGACCACAACTTCTTTATCCTTTTTTCTCTTTCCTGGGATATTTAAGGTGGAATGAAGTGGAGGTCCTGGTCAACAGAGCAGCCCTAAACTTTGGGGTGCTTGTGTCTTGGTGATTTTTAATTTTCCCAATTTATACCCCCATGAGTGGAAGTGCCCTATGCTCTCTAAGCTGTGTTTTTCAGATGTTTCAGGACTCACCAGACACTTCTCCAGAGTGGCTCTTGGAAATTTACATCCCGCCCATCAGTGTAGCAAGGCTCCCATTTCTCCATGGCCTGTCCTGCATTTCTGGTTTTGACACTTTTTTCAGCATGGCCCTTTTGACCGATGGGAAGCGAGACTTCTTTGTAGCGCTGATTTGCCTTTCCAGGTTGCTTGGTTGGCCAAAAAGGGCGTATGCGTTTTTTCCTGAATATATTCAGGAAAAAACGCATACGCCCTTTTTGGCCAAGGGCATCATTGTCAACGTTTTGCCGCTTTTCATGTGCTTTAAAGGTGATTCGTGTCTACCTCCTGAAATCTGTTTCCTGCAATTCTGCCTTGATTTCAAATCCTCTTCTTTGCCTTCCCTCAATATATTTGTGGACGAGAGTTATCATTTATAACTCTGCAGGTTTGTGAATTGCAGTGCCCTGAACCTCCATTTTACAACTCGTTTTTATGGGAGCTGGCCGCAAAATCGCAGAATGGCTTCAGGCCCTGTTCTGGTTCCGGGGGTCAGGCTGAGCCTGTGGTTAATTCTTCTTTCTGATGGGAAAATAGAGTGACCTGTGCCTGTCCCAACACCAAGAGCTAGTCTCTCGTTGGTTCCACGTCTTCCCGTTTATCCTCAGGACAAATTGCAACCTGTACGGAACAGGAGGTTAAAGGTGCTGATGCTCCAAGTAGGGAGCTTGCTAGTAAAGCGGCTGGAATGGCGAACCCGGGCACAAGGAGATGAGAAATGAGGTGCGTTTTAGAAACCTTTCCCCATCACACGGTGTACCATCTTCTGGGTTTCTCATGCATGTTTTTGATGTAGGAAGATGCCATTGAACCTGGAGATTTGGGACCCATGCGATGGGGACCACGCAGTATTACTTTAAAGGGTCTGCGTTTGCTCACCCAACCTCACCAAACCTCTCAGCCCCAAGAGTGTCCACCCTTATGTCTCATCCAGCTGTGCGTCTAGATATGGTCAATCCAGGTTGCATCACAGCCCCTGAACGCATTGTGTAAGAATTTCTCTCTCTTTCACTGTCTTTGTTTCATGGGTGTTTCAAAGTAATTTATTTTTATAATGGGGTTTAGCTGCTTTTCACTGCTGTGTTTATGCCGCTTTACACCCACTTGACACACTAACAGAGAGATATCAATACATAGGTTTTACGATTATTATTAGTCAGATATATTCTTGTGCGGTGAATAGGGCGTGTTGAGTCCAGTTCTCTGAGCAAGGAGTAGGTCTTGTCTATTACATATTGGGTTTATGGAATGGTATCTGAGCTAATTTGATACCCTTGTTTTATGTATCACCCCACCTCACCTTTCCCGTTAAGCAGCCATAGTGTGTTTTCTGCATGTGTGACTCTGTTCTGTTTTGTAATTCAGTTCAAGTGTAACGGTTTTTACATTCCCTCTATCAGTGATACCTTATGAGAAGTGTCCTTTTCTGTGTGACTTATTTCACTTAGAATCGTCGTACCTGAATCCACTCATCATGCTGCTACTAACCTTACGACATTGATTTCCTGGCTGAGTGATATTCCATTGTACATAAGGACCACAACTTCTTTATCCATTTTTCTCTTTCCTGGGATATTTAAGGTGGAATGAAGTGGAGGTCCTGGTCAACAGAGCAGCCCTCAACTTTGGGGTGCTTGTGTCTTGCTGATTTTTAATTTTCCCAATTTATACCCCCATGAGTGGAAGTGCCCTATGCTCTCTAAGCTGTGTTTTTCAGATGTTTCAGGACTCACCGGACACTTTTCCAGAGTGGCTGTTGGCAATTTACATCCCGCCCATCAGTGTAGCAAGGCTCCCATTTCTCCATGGCCTGTCCTGCATTTCTGGTTTTGACACTTTTTTCAGCATGGCCCTTTTGACCGATGGGAAGCGAGACTTCTTTGTAGCGCTGATTTGCCTTTCCAGGTTGCTTGGTTGGCCAAAAAGGGCGTATGCGTTTTTTCCTGAATATATTCAGGAAAAAACGCATACGCCCTTTTTGGCCAAGGGCATCATTGTCAACGTTTTGCCGCTTTTCATGTGCTTTAAAGGCGATTCGTATCTACCTCCTGAAATCTGTTTCCTGCAATTCTGCCTTGATTTCAAATCCTCTTCTTTGCCTCCCCTCAATATATTTGTGGACGAGAGTTATCATTTATAACTCTGCAGGTTTGTGAATTGCAGTGCCCTGAACCTCCATTTTACAACTCGTTTTTATGGGAGCTGGCCGCAAAATCGCAGAATGGCTTCAGGCCCTGTTCTGGTTCCGGGGGTCAGGCTGAGCCTGTGGTTAATTCTTCTTTCTGATGGGAAAATAGAGTGACCTGTGCCTGTCCCAACACCAAGAGCTAGTCTCTCGTTGGTTCCACGTCTTCCCGTTTATCCTCAGGACAAATTGCAACCTGTACGGAACAGGAGGTTAAAGGTGCTGATGCTCCAAGTAGGGAGCTTGCTAGTAAAGCGGCTGGAATTGCGAACCCGGGCACAAGGAGATGAGAAATGAGGTGCGTTTTAGAAACCTTTCCCCATCACACGGTGTACCATCTTCTGGGTTTCTCATGCATGTTTTTGATGTAGGAAGATGCCCTTGAACCTGGAGATTTGGGACCCATGCGATGGGTACCACGCAGTATTACTTTAAAGGGTCTGCGTTTGCTCACCCAACCTCACCAAACCTCTCAGCCCCAAGAGTGTCCACCCTTATGTCTCATCCAGCTGTGCGTCTAGATATGGTCAGTCCAGGTTGCATCACAGCCCCTGAACGCATTGTGTAAGAATTTCTCTCTCTTTCACTGTCTTTGTTTCATGGGTGTTTCAAAGTAATTTATTTTTATAATGGGGTTTAGCTGCTTTTCACTGCTGTGTTTATGCCGCTTTACACCCACTTGACACACTAACAGAGAGATATCAATACATAGGTTTTACGATTATTATTAGTCAGATATATTCTTGTGCGGTGAATAGGGCGTGTTGAGTCCAGTTCTCTGAGCAAGGAGTAGGTCTTGTCTATTACATATTGGGTTTATGGAATGGTATCTGAGCTAATTTGATACCCTTGTTTTATGTATCACCCCACCTCACCTTTCCCGTTAAGCAGCCATAGTGTGTTTTCTACATGTGTGACTCTGTTCTGTTTTGTAATTCAGTTCAAATGTAACGGTTTTTACATTCCCTCTATCAGTGATACCTTATGAGAAGTGTCCTTTTCTGTGTGACTTATTTCACTTAGAATCGTCGTACCTAAATCCACTCATCATGCTGCTACTAACCTTACGACATTGATTTCCTGGCTGAGTGATATTCCATTGTACATAAGGACCACAACTTCTTTATCCATTTTTCTCTTTCCTGGGATATTTAAGGTGGAATGAAGTGGAGGTCCTGGTCAACAGAGCAGCCCTCAACTTTGGGGTGCTTGTGTCTTGCTGATTTTTAATTTTCCCAATTTATACCCCCATGAGTGGAAGTGCCCTATGCTCTCTAAGCTGTGTTTTTCAGATGTTTCAGGACTCACCGGACACTTCTCCAGAGTGGCTCTTGGCAATTTACATCCCGCCCATCAGTGGAGCAAGGCTCCCATTTCTCCATGGCCTGTCCTGCATTTCTGGTTTTGACACTTTTTTCAGCATGGCCCTTTTGACCGATGGGAAGCGAGACTTCTTTGTAGCGCTGATTTGCCTTTCCAGGTTGCTTGGTTGGCCAAAAAGGGCGTATGCGTTTTTTCCTGAATATATTCAGGAAAAAACGCATACGCCCTTTTTGGCCAAGGGCATCATTGTCAACGTTTTGCCACTTTTCATGTGCTTTAAAGGCGATTCGTATCTACCTCCTGAAATCTGTTTCCTGCAATTCTGCCTTGATTTCAAATCCTCTTCTTTGCCTCCCCTCAATATATTTGTGGACGAGAGTTATCATTTATAACTCTGCAGGTTTGTGAATTGCAGTGCCCTGAACCTCCATTTTACAACTCGTTTTTATGGGAGCTGGCCGCAAAATCGCAGAATGGCTTCAGGCCCTGTTCTGGTTCCGGGGGGCAGGCTGAGCCTGTGGTTAATTCTTCTTTCTGATGGGAAAATAGAGTGACCTGTGCCTGTCCCAACACCAAGAGCTAGTCTCACGTTGGTTCCACGTCTTCCCGTTTATCCTCAGGACAAATTGCAACCTGTACGGAACAGGAGGTTAAAAGTGCTGATGCTCCAAGTAGGGAGCTTGCTAGTAAAGCGGCTGGAATGGCGAACCCAGGCACAAGGAGATGAGAAATGAGGTGCGTTTTAGAAACCTTTCCCCATCACACGGTGTACCATCTTCTGGGTTTCTCATGCATGTTTTTGATGTAGGAAGATGCCCTTGAACCTGGAGTTTTGGGACCCATGCGATGGGTACCACGCAGTATTACTTTAAAGGGTCTGCGTTTGCTCACCCAACCTCACCAAACCTCTCAGCCCCAAGAGTGTCCACCCTTATGTCTCATCCAGCTGTGCGTCTAGATATGGTCAATCCAGGTTGCATCACAGCCCCTGAACGCATTGTGTAAGAATTTCTCTCTCTTTCACTGTCTTTGTTTCATGGGTGTTTCAAAGTAATTTATTTTTATAATGGGGTTTAGCTGCTTTTCACTGCTGTGTTTATGCCGCTTTACACCCACTTGACACACTAACAGAGAGATATCAATACATAGTTTTTACGACTATTATTAGTCAGATATATTCTTGTGCGGTGAATAGGGCGTGTTGAGTCCAGTTCTCTGAGCAAGGAGTAGGTCTTGTCTATTACATACTGGATTTATGGAATGGTATCTGAGCTAATTTGATACCCTTGTTTTATGTATCACCCCACCTCTCCTTTCCCGTTAAGCAGCCATAGTGTGTTTTCTGCATGTGTGACTCTGTTCTGTTTTGTAATTCAGTTCAAGTGTAACGGTTTTTACATTCCCTCTATCAGTGATACCTTATGAGAAGTGTCCTTTTCTGTGTGACTTATTTCACTTAGAATCGTCGTACCTAAATCCACTCATCATGCTGCTACTAACCTTACGACATTGATTTCCTGGCTGAGTGATATTCCATTGTACATAAGGACCACAACTTCTTTATCCATTTTTCTCTTTCCTGGGATATTTAAGGTGGAATGAAGTGGAGGTCCTGGTCAACAGAGCAGCCCTAAACTTTGGGGTGCTTGTGTCTTGCTGATTTTTCATTTTCCCAATTTATACCCCCATGAGTGGAAGTGCCCTATGCTCTCTAAGCTGTGTTTTTCAGATGTTTCAGGACTCACCGGACACTTCTCCAGAGTGGCTGTTGGCAATTTACATCCCGCCCATCAGTGTAGCAAGGCTCCCATTTCTCCATGGCCTGTCCTGCATTTCTGGTTTTGACACTTTTTTCAGCATGGCCCTTTTGACCGATGGGAAGCGAGACTTCTTTGTAGCGCTGATTTGCCTTTCCAGGTTGCTTGGTTGGCCAAAAAGGGCGTATGCGTTTTTTCCTGAATATATTCAGGAAAAAACGCATACGCCCTTTTTGGCCAAGGGCATCATTGTCAACGTTTTGCCGCTTTTCATGTGCTTTAAAGGCGATTCGTATCTACCTCCTGAAATCTGTTTCCTGCAATTCTGCCTTGATTTCAAATCCTCTTCTTTGCCTTCCCTCAATATATTTGTGGACGAGAGTTATCATTTATAACTCTGCAGGTTTGTGAATTGCAGTGCCCTGAACCTCCATTTTACAACTCGTTTTTATGGGAGCTGGCCGCAAAATCGCAGAATGGCTTCAGGCCCTGTTCTGGTTCCGGGGGTCAGGCTGAGCCTGTGGTTAATTCTTCTTTCTGATGGGAAAATAGAGTGACCTGTGCCTGTCCCAACACCAAGAGCTAGTCTCTCGTTGGTTCCACGTCTTCCCGTTTATCCTCAGGACAAATTGCAACCTGTACGGAACAGGAGGTTAAAGGTGCTGATGCCCCAAGTAGGGACTTTGCTAGTAAAGCGGCTGGAATGGCGAACCCGGGCACAAGGAGATGAGAAATGAGGTGCGTTTTAGAAACCTTTCCCCATCACACGGTGTACCATCTTCTGGGTTTCTCATGCATGTTTTTGATGTAGGAAGATGCCCTTGAACCTGGAGATTTGGGACCCATGCGATGGGTACCACGCAGTATTACTTTAAAGGGTCTGTGTTTGCTCACCCAACCTCACCAAACCTCTCAGCCCCAAGAGTGTCCACCCTTATGTCTCATCCAGCTGTGCGTCTAGATATGGTCAATCCAGGTTGCATCACAGCCCCTGAACGCATTGTGTAAGAATTTCTCTCTCTTTCACTGTCTTTGTTTCATGGGTGTTTCAAAGTAATTTATTTTTATAATGGGGTTTAGCTGCTTTTCACTGCTGTGTTTATGCCGCTTTACACCCACTTGACACACTAACAGAGAGATATCAATACATAGGTTTTACGATTATTATTAGTCAGATATATTCTTGTGCGGTGAATAGGGCGTGTTGAGTCCAGTTCTCTGAGCAAGGAGTAGGTCTTGTCTATTACATATTGGGTTTATGGAATGGTATCTGAGCTAATTTGATACCCTTGTTTTATGTATCACCCCACCTCACCTTTCCCGTTAAGCAGCCATAGTGTGTTTTCTGCATGTGTGACTCTGTTCTGTTTTGTAATTCAGTTCAAGTGTAACGGTTTTTACATTCCCTCTATCAGTGATACCTTATGAGAAGTGTCCTTTTCTGTGTGACTTATTTCACTTAGAATCGTCGTACCTAAATCCACTCATCATGCTGCTACTAACCTTATGACATTGATTTCCTGGCTGAGTGATATTCCATTGTACATAAGGACCACAACTTCTTTATCCATTTTTCTCTTTCCTGGGATAATTAAGGTGGAATGAAGTGGAGGTCCTGGTCAACAGAGCAGCCCTAAACTTTGGGGTGCTTGTGTCTTGTTGATTTTTAATTTTCCCAATTTATACCCCCATGAGTGGAAGTGCCCTATGCTCTCTAAGCTGTGTTTTTCAGATGTTTCAGGACTCACCGGACACTTCTCCAGAGTGGCTCTTGGCAATTTACATCCTGCCCATCAGTGTAGCAAGGCTCCCATTTCTCCATGGCCTGTCCTGCATTTCTTGTTTTGACACTTTTTTCAGCATGGCCCTTTTGACCGATGGGATGCGAGACTTCTTTGTAGCGCTGATTTGCCTTTCCAGGTTGCTTGGTTGGCCAAAAAGGGCGTATGCGTTTTTTCCTGAATATATTCAGGAAAAAACGCATACGCCCTTTTTGGCCAAGGGCATCATTGTCAACGTTTTGCCGCTTTTCATGTGCTTTAAAGGCGATTCGTATCTACCTCCTGAAATCTGTTTTCTGCAATTCTGCCTTGATTTCAAATCCTCTTCTTTGCCTCCCCTCAATATATTTGTGGACGAGAGTTATCATTTATAACTCTGCAGGTTTGTGAATTGCAGTGCCCTGAACCTCCATTTTACAACTCGTTTTTATGGGAGCTGGCCGCAAAATCGCAGAATGGCTTCAGGCCCTGTTCTGGTTCCGGGGGGCAGGCTGAGCCTGTGGTTAATTCTTCTTTCTGATGGGAAAATAGAGTGACCTGTGCCTGTCCCAACACCAAGAGCTAGTCTCACGTTGGTTCCACGTCTTCCCGTTCATCCTCAGGACAAATTGCAACCTGTACGGAACAGGAGGTTAAAGGTGCTGATGCTCCAAGTAGGGAGCTTGCTAGTAAAGCGGCTGGAATGGCGAACCCGGGCACAAGGAGATGAGAAATGAGGTGCGTTTTAGAAACATTTCCCCATCACACGATGTACCATCTTCTGGGTTTCTCATGCATGTTTTTGATGTAGGAAGATGCCCTTGAACCTGGAGATTTGGGACCCATGCGATGGGTACCACGCAGTATTACTTTAAAGGGTCTGCGTTTGCTCACCCAACCTCACCAAACCTCTCATCCCCAAGAGTATCCACCCTTATGTCTCATCCAGCTGTGGGTCTAGATATGGTCAATCCAGGTTGCATCACAGCCCCTGAACGCATTGTGTAAGAATTTCTCTCTCTTTCACTGTCTTTGTTTCATGGGTGTTTCAAAGTAATTTATTTTTATAATGGGGTTTAGCTGCTTTTCACTGCTGTGTTTATGCCGCTTTACACCCACTTGACACACTAACAGAGAGATATCAATACATAGGTTTTAAGATTATTACTAGTCAGATATATTCTTGTGCGGTGAATAGGGCGTGTTGAGTCCAGTTCTCTGAGCAAGGAGTAGGTCTTGTCTATTACATATTGGGTTTATGGAACGGTATCTGAGCTACTTTGATACCCTTGTTTTATGTATCACCCCACCTCGCCTTTCCCGTTAAGCAGCCATAGTGTGTTTTCTGCATGTGTGACTCTGTTCTGTTTTGTAATTCAGTTCAAGTGTAATGGTATTTACATTCCCTCTATCAGTGATACCTTATGAGAAGTGTCCTTTTCTGTGTGACTTATTTCACTTAGAATCGTCGTACCTAAATCCACTCATCATGCTGCTACTAACCTTACGACATTGATTTCCTGGCTGAGTGATATTCCATTGTACATAAGGACCACAACTTCTTTATCCATTTTTCTCTTTCCTGGGATATTTAAGGTGGAATGAAGTGGAGGTCCTGGTCAACAGAGCAGCCCTAAACTTTGGGGTGCTTGTGTCTTGCTGATTTTTAATTTTCCCAATTTATACCCCCATGAGTGGAAGTGCCCTATGCTCTCTAAGCTGTGTTTTTCAGATGTTTCAGGACTCACCGGACACTTCCCCAGAGTGGCTCTTGGCAATTTACATCCCGCCCATCAGTGTAGCAAGGCTCCCATTTCTCCATGGCCTGTCCTGCATTTCTGGTTTTGACACTTTTTTCAGCATGGCCCTTTTGACCGATGGGAAGCGAGACTTCTTTGTAGCGCTGATTTGCCTTTCCAGGTTGCTTGGTTGGCCAAAAAGGGCGTATGCGTTTTTTCCTGAATATATTCAGGAAAAAACGCATACGCCCTTTTTGGCCAAGGGCATCATTGTCAACGTTTTGCCGCTTTTCATGTGCTTTAAAGGCGATTCGTATCTAACTACTGAAATCTGTTTTCTGCAATTCTGCCTTGATTTCAAATCCTCTTCTTTGCCTCCCCTCAATATATTTGTGGACGAGAGTTATCATTTATAACTCTGCAGGTTTGTGAATTGCAGTGCCCTGAACCTCCATTTTACAACTCGTTTTTATGGGAGCTGGCCGCAAAATCGCAGAATGGCTTCAGGCCCTGTTCTGGTTCCGGGGGGCAGGCTGAGCCTGTGGTTAATTCTTCTTTCTGATGGGAAAATAGAGTGACCTGTGCCTGTCCCAACACCAAGAGCTAGTCTCACGTTGGTTCCACGTCTTCCCGTTCATCCTCAGGACAAATTGCAACCTGTACGGAACAGGAGGTTAAAGGTGCTGATGCTCCAAGTAGGGAGCTTGCTAGTAAAGCGGCTGGAATGGCGAACCCGGGCACAAGGAGATGAGAAATGAGGTGCGTTTTAGAAACATTTCCCCATCACACGATGTACCATCTTCTGGGTTTCTCATGCATGTTTTTGATGTAGGAAGATGCCCTTGAACCTGGAGATTTGGGACCCATGCGATGGGTACCACGCAGTATTACTTTAAAGGGTCTGCGTTTGCTCACCCAACCTCACCAAACCTCTCATCCCCAAGAGTATCCACCCTTATGTCTCATCCAGCTGTGGGTCTAGATATGGTCAATCCAGGTTGCATCACAGCCCCTGAACGCATTGTGTAAGAATTTCTCTCTCTTTCACTGTCTTTGTTTCATGGGTGTTTCAAAGTAATTTATTTTTATAATGGGGTTTAGCTGCTTTTCACTGCTGTGTTTATGCCGCTTTACACCCACTTGACACACTAACAGAGAGATATCAATACATAGGTTTTAAGATTATTACTAGTCAGATATATTCTTGTGCGGTGAATAGGGCGTGTTGAGTCCAGTTCTCTGAGCAAGGAGTAGGTCTTGTCTATTACATATTGGGTTTATGGAACGGTATCTGAGCTACTTTGATACCCTTGTTTTATGTATCACCCCACCTCACCTTTCCCGTTAAGCAGCCATAGTGTGTTTTCTGCATGTGTGACTCTGTTCTGTTTTGTAATTCAGTTCAAGTGTAATGGTATTTACATTCCCTCTATCAGTGATACCTTATGAGAAGTGTCCTTTTCTGTGTGACTTATTTCACTTAGAATCGTCGTACCTAAATCCACTCATCATGCTGCTACTAACCTTACGACATTGATTTCCTGGCTGAGTGATATTCCATTGTACATAAGGACCACAACTTCTTTATCCATTTTTCTCTTTCCTGGGATATTTAAGGTGGAATGAAGTGGAGGTCCTGGTCAACAGAGCAGCCCTAAACTTTGGGGTGCTTGTGTCTTGCTGATTTTTAATTTTCCCAATTTATACCCCCATGAGTGGAAGTGCCCTATGCTCTCTAAGCTGTGTTTTTCAGATGTTTCAGGACTCACCGGACACTTCCCCAGAGTGGCTCTTGGCAATTTACATCCCGCCCATCAGTGTAGCAAGGCTCCCATTTCTCCATGGCCTGTCCTGCATTTCTGGTTTTGACACTTTTTTCAGCATGGCCCTTTTGACCGATGGGAAGCGAGACTTCTTTGTAGCGCTGATTTGCCTTTCCAGGTTGCTTGGTTGGCCAAAAAGGGCGTATGCGTTTTTTCCTGAATATATTCAGGAAAAAACGCATACGCCCTTTTTGGCCAAGGGCATCATTGTCAACGTTTTGCCGCTTTTCATGTGCTTTAAAGGCGATTCGTATCTACCTCCTGAAATCTGTTTCCTGCAATTCTGCCTTGATTTCAAATCCTCTTCTTTGCCTCCCCTCAATATATTTGTGGACGAGAGTTATCATTTATAACTCTGCAGGTTTGTGAATTGCAGTGCCCTGAACCTCCATTTTACAACTCGTTTTTATGGGAGCTGGCCGCAAAATCGCAGAATGGCTTCAGGCCCTGTTCTGGTTCCGGGGGTCAGGCTGAGCCTGTGGTTAATTCTTCTTTCTGATGGGAAAATAGAGTGACCTGTGCCTGTCCCAACACCAAGAGCTAGTCTCTCGTTGGTTCCACGTCTTCCCGTTTATCCTCAGGACAAATTGCAACCTGTACGGAACAGGAGGTTAAAGGTGCTGATGCTCCAAGTAGGGAGCTTGCTAGTAAAGCGGCTGGAATTGCGAACCCGGGCACAAGGAGATGAGAAATGAGGTGCGTTTTAGAAACCTTTCCCCATCACACGGTGTACCATCTTCTGGGTTTCTCATGCATGTTTTTGATGTAGGAAGATGCCCTTGAACCTGGAGATTTGGGACCCATGCGATGGGTACCACGCAGTATTACTTTAAAGGGTCTGCGTTTGCTCACCCAACCTCACCAAACCTCTCAGCCCCAAGAGTGTCCACCCTTATGTCTCATCCAGCTGTGCGTCTAGATATGGTCAATCCAGGTTGCATCACAGCCCCTGAACGCATTGTGTAAGAATTTCTCTCTCTTTCACTGTCTTTGTTTCATGGGTGTTTCAAAGTAATTTATTTTTATAATGGGGTTTAGCTGCTTTTCACTGCTGTGTTTATGCCGCTTTACACCCACTTGACACACTAACAGAGAGATATCAATACATAGGTTTTACGATTATTATTAGTCAGATATATTCTTGTGCGGTGAATAGGGCGTGTTGAGTCCAGTTCTCTGAGCAAGGAGTAGGTCTTGTCTATTACATATTGGGTTTATGGAATGGTATCTGAGCTAATTTGATACCCTTGTTTTATGTATCACCCCACCTCACCTTTCCCGTTAAGCAGCCATAGTGTGTTTTCTACATGTGTGACTCTGTTCTGTTTTGTAATTCAGTTCAAATGTAACGGTTTTTACATTCCCTCTATCAGTGATACCTTATGAGAAGTGTCCTTTTCTGTGTGACTTATTTCACTTAGAATCGTCGTACCTAAATCCACTCATCATGCTGCTACTAACCTTACGACATTGATTTCCTGGCTGAGTGATATTCCATTGTACATAAGGACCACAACTTCTTTATCCATTTTTCTCTTTCCTGGGATATTTAAGGTGGAATGAAGTGGAGGTCCTGGTCAACAGAGCAGCCCTCAACTTTGGGGTGCTTGTGTCTTGCTGATTTTTAATTTTCCCAATTTATACCCCCATGAGTGGAAGTGCCCTATGCTCTCTAAGCTGTGTTTTTCAGATGTTTCAGGACTCACCGGACACTTCTCCAGAGTGGCTCTTGGCAATTTACATCCCGCCCATCAGTGGAGCAAGGCTCCCATTTCTCCATGGCCTGTCCTGCATTTCTGGTTTTGACACTTTTTTCAGCATGGCCCTTTTGACCGATGGGAAGCGAGACTTCTTTGTAGCGCTGATTTGCCTTTCCAGGTTGCTTGGTTGGCCAAAAAGGGCGTATGCGTTTTTTCCTGAATATATTCAGGAAAAAACGCATACGCCCTTTTTGGCCAAGGGCATCATTGTCAACGTTTTGCCACTTTTCATGTGCTTTAAAGGCGATTCGTATCTACCTCCTGAAATCTGTTTCCTGCAATTCTGCCTTGATTTCAAATCCTCTTCTTTGCCTCCCCTCAATATATTTGTGGACGAGAGTTATCATTTATAACTCTGCAGGTTTGTGAATTGCAGTGCCCTGAACCTCCATTTTACAACTCGTTTTTATGGGAGCTGGCCGCAAAATCGCAGAATGGCTTCAGGCCCTGTTCTGGTTCCGGGGGGCAGGCTGAGCCTGTGGTTAATTCTTCTTTCTGATGGGAAAATAGAGTGACCTGTGCCTGTCCCAACACCAAGAGCTAGTCTCACGTTGGTTCCACGTCTTCCCGTTTATCCTCAGGACAAATTGCAACCTGTACGGAACAGGAGGTTAAAAGTGCTGATGCTCCAAGTAGGGAGCTTGCTAGTAAAGCGGCTGGAATGGCGAACCCAGGCACAAGGAGATGAGAAATGAGGTGCGTTTTAGAAACCTTTCCCCATCACACGGTGTACCATCTTCTGGGTTTCTCATGCATGTTTTTGATGTAGGAAGATGCCCTTGAACCTGGAGTTTTGGGACCCCTGCGATGGGTACCACGCAGTATTACTTTAAAGGGTCTGCGTTTGCTCACCCAACCTCACCAAACCTCTCAGCCCCAAGAGTGTCCACCCTTATGTCTCATCCAGCTGTGCGTCTAGATATGGTCAATCCAGGTTGCATCACAGCCCCTGAACGCATTGTGTAAGAATTTCTCTCTCTTTCACTGTCTTTGTTTCATGGGTGTTTCAAAGTAATTTATTTTTATAATGGGGTTTAGCTGCTTTTCACTGCTGTGTTTATGCCGCTTTACACCCACTTGACACACTAACAGAGAGATATCAATACATAGTTTTTACGACTATTATTAGTCAGATATATTCTTGTGCGGTGAATAGGGCGTGTTGAGTCCAGTTCTCTGAGCAAGGAGTAGGTCTTGTCTATTACATACTGGGTTTATGGAATGGTATCTGAGCTAATTTGATACCCTTGTTTTATGTATCACCCCACCTCTCCTTTCCCGTTAAGCAGCCATAGTGTGTTTTCTGCATGTGTGACTCTGTTCTGTTTTGTAATTCAGTTCAAGTGTAACGGTTTTTACATTCCCTCTATCAGTGATACCTTATGAGAAGTGTCCTTTTCTGTGTGACTTATTTCACTTAGAATCGTCGTACCTAAATCCACTCATCATGCTGCTACTAACCTTACGACATTGATTTCCTGGCTGAGTGATATTCCATTGTACATAAGGACCACAACTTCTTTATCCATTTTTCTCTTTCCTGGGATATTTAAGGTGGAATGAAGTGGAGGTCCTGGTCAACAGAGCAGCCCTAAACTTTGGGGTGCTTGTGTCTTGCTGATTTTTCATTTTCCCAATTTATACCCCCATGAGTGGAAGTGCCCTATGCTCTCTAAGCTGTGTTTTTCAGATGTTTCAGGACTCACCGGACACTTCTCCAGAGTGGCTGTTGGCAATTTACATCCCGCCCATCAGTGTAGCAAGGCTCCCATTTCTCCATGGCCTGTCCTGCATTTCTGGTTTTGACACTTTTTTCAGCATGGCCCTTTTGACCGATGGGAAGCGAGACTTCTTTGTAGCGCTGATTTGCCTTTCCAGGTTGCTTGGTTGGCCAAAAAGGGCGTATGCGTTTTTTCCTGAATATATTCAGGAAAAAACGCATACGCCCTTTTTGGCCAAGGGCATCATTGTCAACGTTTTGCCGCTTTTCATGTGCTTTAAAGGCGATTCGTATCTACCTCCTGAAATCTGTTTCCTGCAATTCTGCCTTGATTTCAAATCCTCTTCTTTGCCTTCCCTCAATATATTTGTGGACGAGAGTTATCATTTATAACTCTGCAGGTTTGTGAATTGCAGTGCCCTGAACCTCCATTTTACAACTCGTTTTTATGGGAGCTGGCCGCAAAATCGCAGAATGGCTTCAGGCCCTGTTCTGGTTCCGGGGGTCAGGCTGAGCCTGTGGTTAATTCTTCTTTCTGATGGGAAAATAGAGTGACCTGTGCCTGTCCCAACACCAAGAGCTAGTCTCTCGTTGGTTCCACGTCTTCCCGTTTATCCTCAGGACAAATTGCAACCTGTACGGAACAGGAGGTTAAAGGTGCTGATGCCCCAAGTAGGGACTTTGCTAGTAAAGCGGCTGGAATGGCGAACCCGGGCACAAGGAGATGAGAAATGAGGTGCGTTTTAGAAACCTTTCCCCATCACACGGTGTACCATCTTCTGGGTTTCTCATGCATGTTTTTGATGTAGGAAGATGCCCTTGAACCTGGAGATTTGGGACCCATGCGATGGGTACCACGCAGTATTACTTTAAAGGGTCTGTGTTTGCTCACCCAACCTCACCAAACCTCTCAGCCCCAAGAGTGTCCACCCTTATGTCTCATCCAGCTGTGCGTCTAGATATGGTCAATCCAGGTTGCATCACAGCCCCTGAACGCATTGTGTAAGAATTTCTCTCTCTTTCACTGTCTTTGTTTCATGGGTGTTTCAAAGTAATTTATTTTTATAATGGGGTTTAGCTGCTTTTCACTGCTGTGTTTATGCCGCTTTACACCCACTTGACACACTAACAGAGAGATATCAATACATAGGTTTTACGATTATTATTAGTCAGATATATTCTTGTGCGGTGAATAGGGCGTGTTGAGTCCAGTTCTCTGAGCAAGGAGTAGGTCTTGTCTATTACATATTGGGTTTATGGAATGGTATCTGAGCTAATTTGATACCCTTGTTTTATGTATCACCCCACCTCACCTTTCCCGTTAAGCAGCCATAGTGTGTTTTCTGCATGTGTGACTCTGTTCTGTTTTGTAATTCAGTTCAAGTGTAACGGTTTTTACATTCCCTCTATCAGTGATACCTTATGAGAAGTGTCCTTTTCTGTGTGACTTATTTCACTTAGAATCGTCGTACCTAAATCCACTCATCATGCTGCTACTAACCTTATGACATTGATTTCCTGGCTGAGTGATATTCCATTGTACATAAGGACCACAACTTCTTTATCCATTTTTCTCTTTCCTGGGATAATTAAGGTGGAATGAAGTGGAGGTCCTGGTCAACAGAGCAGCCCTAAACTTTGGGGTGCTTGTGTCTTGTTGATTTTTAATTTTCCCAATTTATACCCCCATGAGTGGAAGTGCCCTATGCTCTCTAAGCTGTGTTTTTCAGATGTTTCAGGACTCACCGGACACTTCTCCAGAGTGGCTCTTGGCAATTTACATCCTGCCCATCAGTGTAGCAAGGCTCCCATTTCTCCATGGCCTGTCCTGCATTTCTTGTTTTGACACTTTTTTCAGCATGGCCCTTTTGACCGATGGGATGCGAGACTTCTTTGTAGCGCTGATTTGCCTTTCCAGGTTGCTTGGTTGGCCAAAAAGGGCGTATGCGTTTTTTCCTGAATATATTCAGGAAAAAACGCATACGCCCTTTTTGGCCAAGGGCATCATTGTCAACGTTTTGCCGCTTTTCATGTGCTTTAAAGGCGATTCGTATCTACCTCCTGAAATCTGTTTTCTGCAATTCTGCCTTGATTTCAAATCCTCTTCTTTGCCTCCCCTCAATATATTTGTGGACGAGAGTTATCATTTATAACTCTGCAGGTTTGTGAATTGCAGTGCCCTGAACCTCCATTTTACAACTCGTTTTTATGGGAGCTGGCCGCAAAATCGCAGAATGGCTTCAGGCCCTGTTCTGGTTCCGGGGGGCAGGCTGAGCCTGTGGTTAATTCTTCTTTCTGATGGGAAAATAGAGTGACCTGTGCCTGTCCCAACACCAAGAGCTAGTCTCACGTTGGTTCCACGTCTTCCCGTTCATCCTCAGGACAAATTGCAACCTGTACGGAACAGGAGGTTAAAGGTGCTGATGCTCCAAGTAGGGAGCTTGCTAGTAAAGCGGCTGGAATGGCGAACCCGGGCACAAGGAGATGAGAAATGAGGTGCGTTTTAGAAACATTTCCCCATCACACGATGTACCATCTTCTGGGTTTCTCATGCATGTTTTTGATGTAGGAAGATGCCCTTGAACCTGGAGATTTGGGACCCATGCGATGGGTACCACGCAGTATTACTTTAAAGGGTCTGCGTTTGCTCACCCAACCTCACCAAACCTCTCATCCCCAAGAGTATCCACCCTTATGTCTCATCCAGCTGTGGGTCTAGATATGGTCAATCCAGGTTGCATCACAGCCCCTGAACGCATTGTGTAAGAATTTCTCTCTCTTTCACTGTCTTTGTTTCATGGGTGTTTCAAAGTAATTTATTTTTATAATGGGGTTTAGCTGCTTTTCACTGCTGTGTTTATGCCGCTTTACACCCACTTGACACACTAACAGAGAGATATCAATACATAGGTTTTAAGATTATTACTAGTCAGATATATTCTTGTGCGGTGAATAGGGCGTGTTGAGTCCAGTTCTCTGAGCAAGGAGTAGGTCTTGTCTATTACATATTGGGTTTATGGAACGGTATCTGAGCTACTTTGATACCCTTGTTTTATGTATCACCCCACCTCACCTTTCCCGTTAAGCAGCCATAGTGTGTTTTCTGCATGTGTGACTCTGTTCTGTTTTGTAATTCAGTTCAAGTGTAATGGTATTTACATTCCCTCTATCAGTGATACCTTATGAGAAGTGTCCTTTTCTGTGTGACTTATTTCACTTAGAATCGTCGTACCTAAATCCACTCATCATGCTGCTACTAACCTTACGACATTGATTTCCTGGCTGAGTGATATTCCATTGTACATAAGGACCACAACTTCTTTATCCATTTTTCTCTTTCCTGGGATATTTAAGGTGGAATGAAGTGGAGGTCCTGGTCAACAGAGCAGCCCTAAACTTTGGGGTGCTTGTGTCTTGCTGATTTTTAATTTTCCCAATTTATACCCCCATGAGTGGAAGTGCCCTATGCTCTCTAAGCTGTGTTTTTCAGATGTTTCAGGACTCACCGGACACTTCCCCAGAGTGGCTCTTGGCAATTTACATCCCGCCCATCAGTGTAGCAAGGCTCCCATTTCTCCATGGCCTGTCCTGCATTTCTGGTTTTGACACTTTTTTCAGCATGGCCCTTTTGACCGATGGGAAGCGAGACTTCTTTGTAGCGCTGATTTGCCTTTCCAGGTTGCTTGGTTGGCCAAAAAGGGCGTATGCGTTTTTTCCTGAATATATTCAGGAAAAAACGCATACGCCCTTTTTGGCCAAGGGCATCATTGTCAACGTTTTGCCGCTTTTCATGTGCTTTAAAGGCGATTCGTATCTACCTCCTGAAATCTGTTTCCTGCAATTCTGCCTTGATTTCAAATCCTCTTCTTTGCCTTCCCTCAATATATTTGTGGACGAGAGTTATCATTTATAACTCTGCAGGTTTGTGAATTGCAGTGCCCTGAACCTCCATTTTACAACTCGTTTTTATGGGAGCTGGCCGCAAAATCGCAGAATGGCTTCAGGCCCTGTTCTGGTTCCGGGGGGCAGGCTGAGCCTGTGGTTAATTCTTCTTTCTGATGGGAAAATAGAGTGACCTGTGCCTGTCCCAACACCAAGAGCTAGTCTCTCGTTGGTTCCACGTCTTCCCGTTTATCCTCAGGACAAATTGCAACCTGTACGGAACAGGAGGTTAAAGGTGCTGATGATCCAAGTAGGGAGCTTGCTAATAAAGCGGCTGGAATGGCGAACCCGGGCACAAGGAGATGAGAAATGAGGTGCGTTTTAGAAACCTTTCCCCATCACACGGTGTACCATCTTCTGGGTTTCTCATGCATGCTTTTGATGTAGGAAGATGCCCTTGAACCTGGAGATTTGGGACCCATGCGATGGGTACCACGCAGTATTACTTTAAAGGGTCTGCGTTTGCTCACCCAACCTCACCAAACCTCTCAGCCCCAAGAGTGTCCACCCTTATGTCTCATCCAGCTGTGGGTCTAGATATGGTCAATCCAGGTTGCATCACAGCCCCTGAACGCATTGTGTAAGAATTTCTCTCTCTTTCACTGTCTTTGTTTCATGGTTGTTTCAAAGTAATTTATTTTTATAATGGGGTTTAGCTGCTTTTCACTGCTGTGTTTATGCCGCTTTACACCCACTTGACACACTAACAGAGAGATATCAATACATAGGTTTTACGATTATTATTAGTCAGATATATTCTTGTGCGGTGAATAGGGCGTGTTGAGTCCAGTTCTCTGAGCAAGGAGTAGGTCTTGTCTATTACATATTGGGTTTATGGAATGGTATCTGAGCTAATTTGATACCCTTGTTTTATGTATCACCCCACCTCACCTTTCCCGTTAAGCAGCCATAGTGTGTTTTCTGCATGTGTGACTCTGTTCTGTTTTGTAATTCAGTTCAAGTGTAACGGTTTTTACATTCCCTCTATCAGTGATACCTTATGAGAAGTGTCCTTTTCTGTGTGACTTATTTCACTTAGAATCGTCGTACCTAAATCCACTCATCATGCTGCTACTAACCTTACGACATTGATTTCCTGGCTGAGTGATATTCCATTGTACATAAGGACCACAACTTCTTTATCCATTTTTCTCTTTCCTGGGATATTTAAGGTGGAATGAAGTGGAGGTCCTGGTCAACAGAGCAGCCCTAAACTTTGGGGTGCTTGTGTCTTGCTGATTTTTCATTTTCCCAATTTATACCCCCATGAGTGGAAGTGCCCTATGCTCTCTAAGCTGTGTTTTTCAGATGTTTCAGGACTCACCGGACACTTCTCCAGAGTGGCTCTTGGCAATTTACATCCCGCCCATCAGTGTAGCAAGGCTCCCATTTCTCCATGGCCTGTCCTGCATTTCTGGTTTTGACACTTTTTTCAGCATGGCCCTTTTGACCGATGGGAAGCGAGACTTCTTTGTAGCGCTGATTTGCCTTTCCAGGTTGCTTGGTTGGCCAAAAAGGGCGTATGCGTTTTTTCCTGAATATATTCAGGAAAAAACGCATACGCCCTTTTTGGCCAAGGGCATCATTGTCAACGTTTTGCCGCTTTTCATGTGCTTTAAAGGCGATTTGTATCTACCTCCTGAAATCTGTTTCCTGCAATTCTGCCTTGATTTCAAATCCTCTTCTTTGCCTTCCCTCAATATATTTGTGGACGAGAGTTATCATTTATAACTCTGCAGGTTTGTGAATTGCAGTGCCCTGAACCTCCATTTTACAACTCGTTTTTATGGGAGCTGGCCGCAAAATCGCAGAATGGCTTCAGGCCCTGTTCTGGTTCCGGGGGGCAGGCTGAGCCTGTGGTTAATTCTTCTTTCTGATGGGAAAATAGAGTGACCTGTGCCTGTCCCAACACCAAGAGCTAGTCTCACGTTGGTTCCACGTCTTCCCGTTTATCCTCAGGACAAATTGCAACCTGTACGGAACAGGAGGTTAAAGGTGCTGATGCCCCAAGTAGGGAGCTTGCTAGTAAAGCGGCTGGAATGGCGAACCCGGGCACAAGGAGATGAGAAATGAGGTGCGTTTTAGAAACATTTCCCCATCACACGATGTACCATCTTCTGGGTTTCTCATGCATGTTTTTGATGTAGGAAGATGCCCTTGAACCTGGAGATTTTGGACCCATGCGATGGGTACCACGCAGTATTACTTTAAAGGGTCTGCGTTTGCTCACACAACCTCACCAAACCTGTCATCCCCAAGAGTGTCCACCCTTATGTCTCATCCAGCTGTGGGTCTAGATATGGTCATTCCAGGTTGCATCACAGCCCCTGAACGCATTGTGTAAGAATTTCTCTCTCTTTCACTGTCTTTGTTTCATGGGTGTTTCAAAGTAATTTATTTTTATAATGGGGTTTAGCTGCTTTTCACTGCTGTGTTTATGCCGCTTTACACCCACTTGACACACTAACAGAGAGATATCAATACATAGGTTTTACGATTATTATTAGTCAGATATATTCTTGTGCGGTGAATAGGGCGTGTTGAGTCCAGTTCTCTGAGCAAGGAGTAGGTCTTGTCTATTACATATTGGGTTTATGGAATGGTATCTGAGCTAATTTGATACCCTTGTTTTATGTATCACCCCACCTCACCTTTCCCGTTAAGCAGCCATAGTGTGTTTTCTGCATGTGTGACTCTGTTCTGTTTTGTAATTCAGTTCAAGTGTAACGGTTTTTACATTCCCTCTATCAGTGATACCTTATGAGAAGTGTCCTTTTCTGTGTGACTTATTTCACTTAGAATCGTCGTACCTAAATCCACTCATCATGCTGCTACTAACCTTACGACATTGATTTCCTGGCTGAGTGATATTCCATTGTACATAAGGACCACAGCTTCTTTATCCATTTTTCTCTTTCCTGGGATATTTAAGGTGGAATGAAGTGGAGGTCCTGGTCAACAGAGCAGCCCTAAACTTTGGGGTGCTTGTGTCTTGCTGATTTTTAATTTTCCCAATTTATACCCCCATGAGTGGAAGTGCCCTATGCTCTCTAAGCTTTGTTTTTCAGATGTTTCAGGACTCACCGGACACTTCTCCAGAGTGGCTCTTGGCAATTTACATCCTGCCCATCAGTGTAGCAAGGCTCCCATTTCTCCATGGCCTGTCCTGCATTTCTGGTTTTGACACTTTTTTCAGCATGGCCCTTTTGACCAATGGGAAGTGAGACTTCTTTGTAGCCCTGATTTGCCTTTCCAGGTTGCTTGGTTGGCCAAAAAGGGCGTATGCGTTTTTTCCTGAATATATTCAGGAAAAAACGCATACGCCCTTTTTGGCCAAGGGCATCATTGTCAACGTTTTGCCGCTTTTCATGTGCTTTAAAGGCAATTCGTATCTACCTCCTGAAATCTGTTTCCTGCAATTCTGCCTTGATTTCAAATCCTCTTCTTTGCCTTCCCTCAATATATTTGTGGACGAGAGTTATCATTTATAACTCTGCAGGTTTGTGAATTGCAGTGCCCTGAACCTCCATTTTACAACTCGTTTTTATGGGAGCTGGCCGCAAAATCGCAGAATGGCTTCAGGCCCTGTTCTGGTTCCGGGGGGCAGGCTGAGCCTGTGGTTAATTCTTCTTTCTGATGGGAAAATAGAGTGACCTGTGCCTGTCCCAACACCAAGAGCTAGTCTCTCGTTGGTTCCACGTCTTCCCGTTTATCCTCAGGACAAATTGCAACCTGTACGGAACAGGAGGTTAAAGGTGCTGATGCTCCAAGTAGGGAGATTGCTAGTAAAGTGGCTGGAACGGCGAACCCGGGCACAAGGAGATGAGAAATGAGGTACGTTTTAGAAACCTTTCCCCATCACACGGTGTACCGTCTTCTGGGTTTCTCATGCATGTTTTTGATGTAGGAAGATGCCCTTGAACCTTGAGATTTGGGACCCATGCGATGGGTACCACGCAGTATTACTTTAAAGGGTCTGCGTTTGCTCACCCAACCTCACCAAACCTCTCAGCCCCAAGAGTGTCCACCCTTATGTCTCATCCAGCTGTGGGTCTAGATATGGTCAATCCAGGTTGCATCACAGCCCCTGAACGCATTGTGTAAGAATTTCTCTCTCTTTCACTGTCTTTGTTTCATGGGTGTTTCAAAGTAATTTATTTTTATAATGGGGTTTATCTGCTTTTCAATGCTGTGTTTATGCGGCTTTACACCCACTTGACACACTAACAGAGAGATATCAATACATAGGTTTTACGATTATTATTAGTCAGATATATTCTTGTGCGGTGAATAGGGCGTGTTGAGTCCAGTTCTCTGAGCAAGGAGTAGGTCTTGTCTATTACATATTGGGTTTATGGAACGGTATCTGAGCTAATTTGATATCCTTGTTTTATGTATCACCCCACCTCACCTTTCCCGTTAAGCAGCCATAGTGTGTTTTCTGCATGTGTGACTCTGTTCTGTTTTGTAATTCAGTTCAAGTGTAACGGTTTTTACATTCCCTCTATCAGTGATACCTTATGAGAAGTGTCCTTTTCTGTGTGACTTATTTCACTTAGAATCGTCGTACCTAAATCCACTCATCATGCCGCTACTAACCTTACGACATTGATTTCCTGGCTGAGTGATATTCCATTGTACATAAGGACCACAACTTCTTTATCCATTTTTCTCTTTCCTGGGATATTTAAGGTGGAATGAAGTGGAGGTCCTGGTCAACAGAGCAGCCCTAAACTTTGGGGTGCTTGTGTCTTGCTGATTTTTCATTTTCCCAATTTATACCCCCATGAGTGGAAGTGCCCTATGTTCTCTAAGCTGTGTTTTTCAGATGTTTCAGGACTCACCGGACACTTCTCCAGAGTGGCTCTTGGCAATTTACATCCCGCCCATCAGTGTAGCAAGGCTCCCATTTCTCCATGGCCTGTCCTGCATTTCTGGTTTTGACACTTTTTTCAGCATGGCCCTTTTGACCAATGGGAAGCGAGTCTTCTTTGTAGCCCTGATTTGCCTTTCCAGGTTGCTTGGTTGGCCAAAAAGGGCGTATGCGTTTTTTCCTGAATATATTCAGGAAAAAACGCATACGCCCTTTTTGGCCAAGGGCATCATTGTCAACGTTTTGCCGCTTTTCATGTGCTTTAAAGGCGATTCGTATCTACCTCCTGAAATCTGTTTCCTGCAATTCTGCCTTGATTTCAAATCCTCTTCTTTGCCTTCCCTCAATATATTTGTGGACGAGAGTTATCATTTATAACTCTGCAGGTTTGTGAATTGCAGTGCCCTGAACCTCCATTTTACAACTCGTTTTTATGGGAGCTGGCCGCAAAATCGCAGAATGGCTTCAGGCCCTGTTCTGGTTCCGGGGGGCAGGCTGAGCCTGTGGTTAATTCTTCTTTTTGATGGGAAAATAGAGTGACCTGTGCCTGTCCCAACACCAAGAGCTAGTCTCTCGTTGGTTCCACGTCTTCCCGTTTATCCTCAGGACAAATTGCAACCTGTACGGAACAGGAGGTTAAAGGTGCTGATGCTCCAAGTAGGGAGCTTGCTAGTAAAGCGGCTGGAACGGCGAACCCGGGCACAAGGAGATGAGAAATGAGGTACGTTTTAGAAACCTTTCCCCATCACACGGTGTACCGTCTTCTGGGTTTCTCATGCATGTTTTTGATGTAGGAAGATGCCCTTGAACCTTGAGATTTGGGACCCATGCGATGGGTACCACGCAGTATTACTTTAAAGGGTCTGCGTTTGCTCACCCAACCTCACCAAACCTCTCAGCCCCAAGAGTGTCCACCCTTATGTCTCATCCAGCTGTGGGTCTAGATATGGTCAATCCAGGTTGCATCACAGCCCCTGAACGCATTGTGTAAGAATTTTTCTCTCTTTCACTGTCTTTGTTTCATGGGTGTTTCAAAGTAATTTATTTTTATAATGGGGTTTATCTGCTTTTCAATGCTGTGTTTATGCGGCTTTACACCCACTTGACACACTAACAGAGAGATATCAATACATAGGTTTTACGATTATTATTAGTCAGATATATTCTTGTGCGGTGAATAGGGCGTGTTGAGTCCAGTTCTCTGAGCAAGGAGTAGGTCTTGTCTATTACATATTGGGTTTATGGAACGGTATCTGAGCTAATTTGATATCCTTGTTTTATGTATCACCCCACCTCACCTTTCCCGTTAAGCAGCCATAGTGTGTTTTCTGCATGTGTGACTCTGTTCTGTTTTGTAATTCAGTTCAAGTGTAACGGTTTTTACATTCCCTCTATCAGTGATACCTTATGAGAAGTGTCCTTTTCTGTGTGACTTATTTCACTTAGAATCGTCGTACCTAAATCCACTCATCATGCCGCTACTAACCTTACGACATTGATTTCCTGGCTGAGTGATATTCCATTGTACATAAGGACCACAACTTCTTTATCCATTTTACTCTTTCCTGGGATATTTAAGGTGGAATGAAGTGGAGGTCCTGGTCAACAGAGCAGCCCTAAACTTTGGGGTGCTTGTGTCTTGCTGATTTTTCATTTTCCCAATTTATACCCCCATGAGTGGAAGTGCCCTATGTTCTCTAAGCTGTGTTTTTCAGATGTTTCAGGACTCACCGGACACTTCTCCAGAGTGGCTCTTGGCAATTTACATCCCGCCCATCAGTGTAGCAAGGCTCCCATTTCTCCATGGCCTGTCCTGCATTTCTGGTTTTGACACTTTTTTCAGCATGGCCCTTTTGACCAATGGGAAGCGAGTCTTCTTTGTAGCCCTGATTTGCCTTTCCAGGTTGCTTGGTTGGCCAAAAAGGGCGTATGCGTTTTTTCCTGAATATATTCAGGAAAAAACGCATACGCCCTTTTTGGCCAAGGGCATCATTGTCAACGTTTTGCCGCTTTTCATGTGCTTTAAAGGCGATTCGTATCTACCTCCTGAAATCTGTTTCCTGCAATTCTGCCTTGATTTCAAATCCTCTTCTTTGCCTTCCCTCAATATATTTGTGGACGAGAGTTATCATTTATAACTCTGCAGGTTTGTGAATTGCAGTGCCCTGAACCTCCATTTTACAACTCGTTTTTATGGGAGCTGGCCGCAAAATCGCAGAATGGCTTCAGGCCCTGTTCTGGTTCCGGGGGGCAGGCTGAGCCTGTGGTTAATTCTTCTTTTTGATGGGAAAATAGAGTGACCTGTGCCTGTCCAAACACCAAGAGCTAGTCTCTCGTTGGTTCCACGTCTTCCCGTTTATCCTCAGGACAAATTGCAACCTGTACGGAACAGGAGGTTAAAGGTGCTGATGCTCCAAGTAGGGAGCTTGCTAGTAAAGCGGCTGGAACGGCGAACCCGGGCACAAGGAGATGAGAAATGAGGTACGTTTTAGAAACCTTTCCCCATCACACGGTGTACCGTCTTCTGGGTTTCTCATGCATGTTTTTGATGTAGGAAGATGCCCTTGAACCTGGAGATTTGGGACCCATGCGATGGGTACCACGCAGTATTACTTTAAAGAGTCTGCGTTTGCTCACCCAACCTCACCAAACCTCTCAGCCCCAAGAGTGTCCACCCTTATGTCTCATCCAGCTTTGCGTCTAGATATGGTCAATCCAGGTTGCATCACAGCCCCTGAACGCATTGTGTAAGAATTTCTCTCTCTTTCACTGTCTTTGTTTCATGGGTGTTTCAAAGTAATTTATTTTTATAATGGGGTTTATCTGCTTTTCAATGCTGTGTTTATGCGGCTTTACACCCACTTGACACACTAACAGAGAGATATCAATACATAGGTTTTACGATTATTATTAGTCAGATATATTCTTGTGCGGTGAATAGGGCGTGTTGAGTCCAGTTCTCTGAGCAAGGAGTAGGTCTTGTCTATTACATATTGGGTTTATGGAACGGTATCTGAGCTAATTTGATACCCTTGTTTTATGTATCACCCCACCTCACCTTTCCCGTTAAGCAGCCATAGTGTGTTTTCTGCATGTGTGACTCTGTTCTGTTTTGTAATTCAGTTCAAGTGTAACAGTTTTTACATTCCCTCTATCAGTGATACCTTATGAGAAGTGTCCTTTTCTGTGGGAATTATTTCACTTAGAATCGTCGTACCTAAATCCACTCATCATGCTGCTACTAACCTTACGACATTGATTTCATGGCTGAGTGATATTCCATTGTACATAAGGACCACAACTTCTTTATCCATTTTTCTCTTTCCTGGGATATTTAAGGTGGAATGAAGTGGAGGTCCTGGTCAACAGAGCAGCCCTAAACTTTGGGGTGCTTGTGTCTTGCTGATTTTTAATTTTCCCAATTTATACCCCCATGAGTGGAAGTGCCCTATGCTCTCTAAGCTGTGTTTTTCAGATGTTTCAGGACTCACCAGACACTTCTCCAGAGTGGCTCTTGGCAATTTACATCCCGCCCATCAGTGTAGCAAGGCTCCCATTTCTCCATGGCCTGTCCTGCATTTCTGGTGTTGACACTTTTTTCAGCATGGCCCTTTTGACCGATGGGAAGCGAGATTTCTCTGTAGCGCTGATTTGCCTTTCCAGGTTGCTTGGTTGGCCAAAAAGGGCGTATGCGTTTTTTCCTGAATATATTCAGGAAAAAACGCATACGCCCTTTTTGGCCAAGGGCATCATTGTCAACGTTTTGCCGCTTTTCATGTGCTTTAAAGGCGATTCGTATCTACCTCCTGAAATCTGTTTCCTGCAATTCTGCCTTGATTTCAAATCCTCTTCTTTGCCTTCCCTCAATATATTTGTGGACGAGAGTTATCATTTATAACTCTGCAGGTTTGTGAATTGCAGTGCCCTGAACCTCCATTTTACAACTCGTTTTTATGGGAGCTGGCCACAAAATCGCAGAATGGCTTCAGGCCCTGTTCTGGTTCCGGGGGGCAGGCTGAGCCTGTGGTTAATTCTTCTTTCTGATGGGAAAATAGAGTGACCTGTGCCTGTCCCAACACCAAGAGCTAGTCTCTCGTTGGTTCCACGTCTTCCCGTTTATCCTCAGGACAAATTGCAACCTGTACGGAACAGGAGGTTAAAGGTGCTGATGCTCCAAGTAGGGAGCTTGCTAGTAAAGCGGCTGGAATGGCGAACCCGGGCACAAGGAGATGAGAAATGAGGTGCGTTTTAGAAACCTTTCCCCATCACACGGTGTACCATCTTCTGGGTTTCTCATGCATGTTTTTGATGTAGGAAGATGCCCTTGAACCTGGAGATTTGAGACCCATGCGATGGGTACCACGCAGTATTACTTTAAAGGGTCTGCGTTTGCTCACCCAACCTCACCAAACCTCTCAGCCCCAAGAGTGTCCACCCTTATGTCTCATCCAGCTGTGCGTCTAGATATGGTCAATCCAGGTTGCATCACAGCCCCTGAACGCATTGTGTAAGAATTTCTCTCTCTTTCACTGTCTTTGTTTCATGGTTGTTTCAAAGTAATTTATTTTTATAATGGGGTTTAGCTGCTTTTCACTGCTGTGTTTATGCCGCTTTACACCCACTTGACACACTAACAGAGAGATATCAATACATAGGTTTTACGATTATTATTAGTCAGATATATTCTTGTGCGGTGAATAGGGCGTTTTGAGTCCAGTTCTCTGAGCAAGGAGTAGGTCTTGTCTATTACATATTGGGTTTATGGAACGGTATCTGAGCTAATTTGATACCCTTGTTTTATGTATCACCCCACCTCACCTTTCCCGTTAAGCAGCCATAGTGTGTTTTCTGCATGTGTGACTCTGTTCTGTTTTGTAATTCAGTTCAAGTGTAACGGTTTTTACATTCCCTCTATCAGTGATACCTTATGAGAAGTGTCCTTTTCTGTGTGACTTATTTCACTTAGAATCGTCGTACCTAAATCCACTCATCATGCTGCTACTAACCTTATGACATTGATTTCCTGGCTGAGTGATATTCCATTGTACATAAGGACCACAACTTCTTTATCCATTTTTCTATTTCCTGGGATATTTAAGGTGGAATGAAGTGGAGGTCCTGGTCTACAGAGCAGCCCTAAACTTTGGGGTGCTTGTGTCTTGCTGATTTTTAATTTTCCCAATTTATACCCCCATGAGTGGAAGTGCCCTATGTTCTCTAAGCTGTGTTTTTCAGATGTTTCAGGACTCACCGGACACTTCTCCAGAGTGGCTCTTGGCAATTTACATCCCGCCCATCAGTGTAGCAAGGCTCCCATTTCTCCATGGCCTGTCCTGCATTTCTGGTTTTGACACTTTTTTCAGCATGGCCCTTTTGACCGATGGGAAGCGAGACTTCTCTGTAGCGCTGATTTGCCTTTCCAGGTTGCTTGGTTGGCCAAAAAGGGCGTATGCGTTTTTTCCTGAATATATTCAGGAAAAAACGCATACGCCCTTTTTGGCCAAGGGCATCATTGTCAACGTTTTGCCGCTTTTCATGTGCTTTAAAGGCGATTCGTATCTACCTCCTGAAATCTGTTTCCTGCAATTCTGCCTTGATTTCAAATCCTCTTCTTTGCCTTCCCTCAATATATTTGTGGACGAGAGTTATCATTTATAACTCTGCAGGTTTGTGAATTGCAGTGCCCTGAACCTCCATTTTACAACTCGTTTTTATGGGAGCTGGCCACAAAATCGCAGAATGGCTTCAGGCCCTGTTCTGGTTCCGGGGGTCAGGCTGAGCCTGTGGTTAATTCTTCTTTCTGATGGGAAAATAGAGTGACCTGTGCCTGTCCCAACACCAAGAGCTAGTCTCTCGTTGGTTCCACGTCTTCCCGTTTATCCTCAGGACAAATTGCAACCTGTACGGAACAGGAGGTTAAAGGTGCTGATGCTCCAAGTAGGGAGCTTGCTAGTAAAGCGGCTGGAATGGCGAACCCGGGCACAAGGAGATGAGAAATGAGGTGCGTTTTAGAAACCTTTCCCCATCACACGGTGTACCATCTTCTGGGTTTCTCATGCATGTTTTTGATGTAGGAAGATGCCCTTGAACCTGGAGATTTGGGACCCATGCGATGGGTACCACGCAGTATTACTTTAAAGGGTCTGCGTTTGCTCACCCAACCTCACCAAACCTCTCAGCCCCAAGAGTGTCCACCCTTATGTCTCATCCAGCTGTGCGTCTAGATATGGTCAATCCAGGTTGCATCACAGCCCCTGAACGCATTGTGTAAGAATTTCTCTCTCTTTCACTGTCTTTGTTTCATGGTTGTTTCAAAGTAATTTATTTTTATAATGGGGTTTAGCTGCTTTTCACTGCTGTGTTTATGCCGCTTTACACCCACTTGACACACTAACAGAGAGATATCAATACATAGGTTTTACGATTATTATTAGTCAGATATATTCTTGTGCGGTGAATAGGGCGTTTTGAGTCCAGTTCTCTGAGCAAGGAGTAGGTCTTGTCTATTACATATTGGGTTTATGGAACGGTATCTGAGCTAATTTGATACCCTTGTTTTATGTATCACCCCACCTCACCTTTCCCGTTAAGCAGCCATAGTGTGTTTTCTGCATGTGTGACTCTGTTCTGTTTTGTAATTCAGTTCAAGTGTAACGGTTTTTACATTCCCTCTATCAGTGATACCTTATGAGAAGTGTCCTTTTCTGTGTGACTTATTTCACTTAGAATCGTCGTACCTAAATCCACTCATCATGCTGCTACTAACCTTACGACATTGATTTCCTGGCTGAGTGATATTCCATTGTACATAAGGACCACAACTTCTTTATCCATTTTTCTCTTTCCTGGGATATTTAAGGTGGAATGAAGTGGAGGTCCTGGTCAACAGAGCAGCCCTAAACTTTGGGGTGCTTGTGTCTTGCTGATTTTTCATTTTCCCAATTTATACCCCCATGAGTGGAAGTGCCCTATGTTCTCTAAGCTGTGTTTTTCAGATGTTTCAGGACTCACCGGACACTTCTCCAGAGTGGCTCTTGGCAATTTACATCCCGCCCATCAGTGTAGCAAGGCTCCCATTTCTCCATGGCCTGTCCTGCATTTCTGGTTTTGACACTTTTTTCAGCATGGCCCTTTTGACCAATGGGAAGCGAGTCTTCTTTGTAGCCCTGATTTGCCTTTCCAGGTTGCTTGGTTGGCCAAAAAGGGCGTATGCGTTTTTTCCTGAATATATTCAGGAAAAAACGCATACGCCCTTTTTGGCCAAGGGCATCATTGTCAACGTTTTGCCGCTTTTCATGTGCTTTAAAGGCGATTCGTATCTACCTCCTGAAATCTGTTTCCTGCAATTCTGCCTTGATTTCAAATCCTCTTCTTTGCCTTCCCTCAATATATTTGTGGACGAGAGTTATCATTTATAACTCTGCAGGTTTGTGAATTGCAGTGCCCTGAACCTCCATTTTACAACTCGTTTTTATGGGAGCTGGCCACAAAATCGCAGAATGGCTTCAGGCCCTGTTCTGGTTCCGGGGGTCAGGCTGAGCCTGTGGTTAATTCTTCTTTCTGATGGGAAAATAGAGTGACCTGTGCCTGTCCCAACACCAAGAGCTAGTCTCTCGTTGGTTCCACGTCTTCCCGTTTATCCTCAGGACAAATTGCAACCTGTACGGAACAGGAGGTTAAAGGTGCTGATGCTCCAAGTAGGGAGCTTGCTAGTAAAGCGGCTGGAATGGCGAACCCGGGCACAAGGAGATGAGAAATGAGGTGCGTTTTAGAAACCTTTCCCCATCACACGGTGTACCATCTTCTGGGTTTCTCATGCATGTTTTTGATGTAGGAAGATGCCCTTGAACCTGGAGATTTGGGACCCATGCGATGGGTACCACGCAGTATTACTTTAAAGGGTCTGCGTTTGCTCACCCAACCTCACCAAACCTCTCAGCCCCAAGAGTGTCCACCCTTATGTCTCATCCAGCTGTGCGTCTAGATATGGTCAATCCAGGTTGCATCACAGCCCCTGAACGCATTGTGTAAGAATTTCTCTCTCTTTCACTGTCTTTGTTTCATGGGTGTTTCAAAGTAATTTATTTTTATAATGGGGTTTAGCTGCTTTTCAATGCTGTGTTTATGCCGCTTTACACCCACTTGACACACTAACAGAGAGATATCAATGCATAGGTTTTACGATTATTATTAGTCAGATATATTCTTGTGCGGTGAATAGGGCGTTTTGAGTCCAGTTCTCTGAGCAAGGAGTAGGTCTTGTCTATTACATATTGGGTTTATGGAACGGTATCTGAGCTAATTTGATACCCTTGTTTTCTGTATCACCCCACCTCACCTTTCCCGTTAAGCAGCCATAGTGTGTTTTCTGCATGTGTGACTCTGTTCTGTTTTGTAATTCAGTTCAAGTGTAACGGTTTTTACATTCCCTCTATCAGTGATACCTTATGAGAAGTGTCCTTTTCTGTGTGACTTATTTCACTTAGAATCGTCGTACCTAAATCCACTCATCATGCCGCTACTAACCTTATGACATTGATTTCCTGGCTGAGTGATATTCCATTGTACATAAGGACCACAACTTCTTTATCCATTTTACTCTTTCCTGGGATATTTAAGGTGGAATGAAGTGGAGGTCCTGGTCAACAGAGCAGCCCTAAACTTTGGGGTGCTTGTGTCTTGCTGATTTTTCATTTTCCCAATTTATACCCCCATGAGTGGAAGTGCCCTATGTTCTCTAAGCTGTGTTTTTCAGATGTTTCAGGACTCACCGGACACTTCTCCAGAGTGGCTCTTGGCAATTTACATCCCGCCCATCAGTGTAGCAAGGCTCCCATTTCTCCATGGCCTGTCCTGCATTTCTGGTTTTGACACTTTTTTCAGCATGGCCCTTTTGACCAATGGGAAGCGAGTCTTCTTTGTAGCCCTGATTTGCCTTTCCAGGTTGCTTGGTTGGCCAAAAAGGGCGTATGCGTTTTTTCCTGAATATATTCAGGAAAAAACGCATACGCCCTTTTTGGCCAAGGGCATCATTGTCAACGTTTTGCCGCTTTTCATGTGCTTTAAAGGCGATTCGTATCTACCTCCTGAAATCTGTTTCCTGCAATTCTGCCTTGATTTCAAATCCTCTTCTTTGCCTTCCCTCAATATATTTGTGGACGAGAGTTATCATTTATAACTCTGCAGGTTTGTGAATTGCAGTGCCCTGAACCTCCATTTTACAACTCGTTTTTATGGGAGCTGGCCGCAAAATCGCAGAATGGCTTCAGGCCCTGTTCTGGTTCCGGGGGGCAGGCTGAGCCTGTGGTTAATTCTTCTTTTTGATGGGAAAATAGAGTGACCTGTGCCTGTCCAAACACCAAGAGCTAGTCTCTCGTTGGTTCCACGTCTTCCCGTTTATCCTCAGGACAAATTGCAACCTGTACGGAACAGGAGGTTAAAGGTGCTGATGCTCCAAGTAGGGAGCTTGCTAGTAAAGCGGCTGGAATGGCGAACCCGGGCACAAGGAGATGAGAAATGAGGTACGTTTTAGAAACCTTTCCCCATCACACGGTGTACCGTCTTCTGGGTTTCTCATGCATGTTTTTGATGTAGGAAGATGCCCTTGAACCTGGAGATTTGGGACCCATGCGATGGGTACCACGCAGTATTACTTTAAAGAGTCTGCGTTTGCTCACCCAACCTCACCAAACCTCTCAGCCCCAAGAGTGTCCACCCTTATGTCTCATCCAGCTTTGCGTCTAGATATGGTCAATCCAGGTTGCATCACAGCCCCTGAACGCATTGTGTAAGAATTTCTCTCTCTTTCACTGTCTTTGTTTCATGGGTGTTTCAAAGTAATTTATTTTTATAATGGGGTTTATCTGCTTTTCAATGCTGTGTTTATGCGGCTTTACACCCACTTGACACACTAACAGAGAGATATCAATACATAGGTTTTACGATTATTATTAGTCAGATATATTCTTGTGCGGTGAATAGGGCGTGTTGAGTCCAGTTCTCTGAGCAAGGAGTAGGTCTTGTCTATTACATATTGGGTTTATGGAACGGTATCTGAGCTAATTTGATACCCTTGTTTTATGTATCACCCCACCTCACCTTTCCCGTTAAGCAGCCATAGTGTGTTTTCTGCATGTGTGACTCTGTTCTGTTTTGTAATTCAGTTCAAGTGTAACAGTTTTTACATTCCCTCTATCAGTGATACCTTATGAGAAGTGTCCTTTTCTGTGGGAATTATTTCACTTAGAATCGTCGTACCTAAATCCACTCATCATGCTGCTACTAACCTTACGACATTGATTTCATGGCTGAGTGATATTCCATTGTACATAAGGACCACAACTTCTTTATCCATTTTTCTCTTTCCTGGGATATTTAAGGTGGAATGAAGTGGAGGTCCTGGTCAACAGAGCAGCCCTAAACTTTGGGGTGCTTGTGTCTTGCTGATTTTTAATTTTCCCAATTTATACCCCCATGAGTGGAAGTGCCCTATGCTCTCTAAGCTGTGTTTTTCAGATGTTTCAGGACTCACCAGACACTTCTCCAGAGTGGCTCTTGGCAATTTACATCCCGCCCATCAGTGTAGCAAGGCTCCCATTTCTCCATGGCCTGTCCTGCATTTCTGGTGTTGACACTTTTTTCAGCATGGCCCTTTTGACCGATGGGAAGCGAGATTTCTCTGTAGCGCTGATTTGCCTTTCCAGGTTGCTTGGTTGGCCAAAAAGGGCGTATGCGTTTTTTCCTGAATATATTCAGGAAAAAACGCATACGCCCTTTTTGGCCAAGGGCATCATTGTCAACGTTTTGCCGCTTTTCATGTGCTTTAAAGGCGATTCGTATCTACCTCCTGAAATCTGTTTCCTGCAATTCTGCCTTGATTTCAAATCCTCTTCTTTGCCTTCCCTCAATATATTTGTGGACGAGAGTTATCATTTATAACTCTGCAGGTTTGTGAATTGCAGTGCCCTGAACCTCCATTTTACAACTCGTTTTTATGGGAGCTGGCCACAAAATCGCAGAATGGCTTCAGGCCCTGTTCTGGTTCCGGGGGGCAGGCTGAGCCTGTGGTTAATTCTTCTTTCTGATGGGAAAATAGAGTGACCTGTGCCTGTCCCAACACCAAGAGCTAGTCTCTCGTTGGTTCCACGTCTTCCCGTTTATCCTCAGGACAAATTGCAACCTGTACGGAACAGGAGGTTAAAGGTGCTGATGCTCCAAGTAGGGAGCTTGCTAGTAAAGCGGCTGGAATGGCGAACCCGGGCACAAGGAGATGAGAAATGAGGTGCGTTTTAGAAACCTTTCCCCATCACACGGTGTACCATCTTCTGGGTTTCTCATGCATGTTTTTGATGTAGGAAGATGCCCTTGAACCTGGAGATTTGAGACCCATGCGATGGGTACCACGCAGTATTACTTTAAAGGGTCTGCGTTTGCTCACCCAACCTCACCAAACCTCTCAGCCCCAAGAGTGTCCACCCTTATGTCTCATCCAGCTGTGCGTCTAGATATGGTCAATCCAGGTTGCATCACAGCCCCTGAACGCATTGTGTAAGAATTTCTCTCTCTTTCACTGTCTTTGTTTCATGGTTGTTTCAAAGTAATTTATTTTTATAATGGGGTTTAGCTGCTTTTCACTGCTGTGTTTATGCCGCTTTACACCCACTTGACACACTAACAGAGAGATATCAATACATAGGTTTTACGATTATTATTAGTCAGATATATTCTTGTGCGGTGAATAGGGCGTTTTGAGTCCAGTTCTCTGAGCAAGGAGTAGGTCTTGTCTATTACATATTGGGTTTATGGAACGGTATCTGAGCTAATTTGATACCCTTGTTTTATGTATCACCCCACCTCACCTTTCCCGTTAAGCAGCCATAGTGTGTTTTCTGCATGTGTGACTCTGTTCTGTTTTGTAATTCAGTTCAAGTGTAACGGTTTTTACATTCCCTCTATCAGTGATACCTTATGAGAAGTGTCCTTTTCTGTGTGACTTATTTCACTTAGAATCGTCGTACCTAAATCCACTCATCATGCTGCTACTAACCTTATGACATTGATTTCCTGGCTGAGTGATATTCCATTGTACATAAGGACCACAACTTCTTTATCCATTTTTCTATTTCCTGGGATATTTAAGGTGGAATGAAGTGGAGGTCCTGGTCTACAGAGCAGCCCTAAACTTTGGGGTGCTTGTGTCTTGCTGATTTTTAATTTTCCCAATTTATACCCCCATGAGTGGAAGTGCCCTATGTTCTCTAAGCTGTGTTTTTCAGATGTTTCAGGACTCACCGGACACTTCTCCAGAGTGGCTCTTGGCAATTTACATCCCGCCCATCAGTGTAGCAAGGCTCCCATTTCTCCATGGCCTGTCCTGCATTTCTGGTTTTGACACTTTTTTCAGCATGGCCCTTTTGACCGATGGGAAGCGAGACTTCTCTGTAGCGCTGATTTGCCTTTCCAGGTTGCTTGGTTGGCCAAAAAGGGCGTATGCGTTTTTTCCTGAATATATTCAGGAAAAAACGCATACGCCCTTTTTGGCCAAGGGCATCATTGTCAACGTTTTGCCGCTTTTCATGTGCTTTAAAGGCGATTCGTATCTACCTCCTGAAATCTGTTTCCTGCAATTCTGCCTTGATTTCAAATCCTCTTCTTTGCCTTCCCTCAATATATTTGTGGACGAGAGTTATCATTTATAACTCTGCAGGTTTGTGAATTGCAGTGCCCTGAACCTCCATTTTACAACTCGTTTTTATGGGAGCTGGCCACAAAATCGCAGAATGGCTTCAGGCCCTGTTCTGGTTCCGGGGGTCAGGCTGAGCCTGTGGTTAATTCTTCTTTCTGATGGGAAAATAGAGTGACCTGTGCCTGTCCCAACACCAAGAGCTAGTCTCTCGTTGGTTCCACGTCTTCCCGTTTATCCTCAGGACAAATTGCAACCTGTACGGAACAGGAGGTTAAAGGTGCTGATGCTCCAAGTAGGGAGCTTGCTAGTAAAGCGGCTGGAATGGCGAACCCGGGCACAAGGAGATGAGAAATGAGGTGCGTTTTAGAAACCTTTCCCCATCACACGGTGTACCATCTTCTGGGTTTCTCATGCATGTTTTTGATGTAGGAAGATGCCCTTGAACCTGGAGATTTGGGACCCATGCGATGGGTACCACGCAGTATTACTTTAAAGGGTCTGCGTTTGCTCACCCAACCTCACCAAACCTCTCAGCCCCAAGAGTGTCCACCCTTATGTCTCATCCAGCTGTGCGTCTAGATATGGTCAATCCAGGTTGCATCACAGCCCCTGAACGCATTGTGTAAGAATTTCTCTCTCTTTCACTGTCTTTGTTTCATGGTTGTTTCAAAGTAATTTATTTTTATAATGGGGTTTAGCTGCTTTTCACTGCTGTGTTTATGCCGCTTTACACCCACTTGACACACTAACAGAGAGATATCAATACATAGGTTTTACGATTATTATTAGTCAGATATATTCTTGTGCGGTGAATAGGGCGTTTTGAGTCCAGTTCTCTGAGCAAGGAGTAGGTCTTGTCTATTACATATTGGGTTTATGGAACGGTATCTGAGCTAATTTGATACCCTTGTTTTATGTATCACCCCACCTCACCTTTCCCGTTAAGCAGCCATAGTGTGTTTTCTGCATGTGTGACTCTGTTCTGTTTTGTAATTCAGTTCAAGTGTAACGGTTTTTACATTCCCTCTATCAGTGATACCTTATGAGAAGTGTCCTTTTCTGTGTGACTTATTTCACTTAGAATCGTCGTACCTAAATCCACTCATCATGCTGCTACTAACCTTACGACATTGATTTCCTGGCTGAGTGATATTCCATTGTACATAAGGACCACAACTTCTTTATCCATTTTTCTCTTTCCTGGGATATTTAAGGTGGAATGAAGTGGAGGTCCTGGTCAACAGAGCAGCCCTAAACTTTGGGGTGCTTGTGTCTTGCTGATTTTTCATTTTCCCAATTTATACCCCCATGAGTGGAAGTGCCCTATGTTCTCTAAGCTGTGTTTTTCAGATGTTTCAGGACTCACCGGACACTTCTCCAGAGTGGCTCTTGGCAATTTACATCCCGCCCATCAGTGTAGCAAGGCTCCCATTTCTCCATGGCCTGTCCTGCATTTCTGGTTTTGACACTTTTTTCAGCATGGCCCTTTTGACCAATGGGAAGCGAGTCTTCTTTGTAGCCCTGATTTGCCTTTCCAGGTTGCTTGGTTGGCCAAAAAGGGCGTATGCGTTTTTTCCTGAATATATTCAGGAAAAAACGCATACGCCCTTTTTGGCCAAGGGCATCATTGTCAACGTTTTGCCGCTTTTCATGTGCTTTAAAGGCGATTCGTATCTACCTCCTGAAATCTGTTTCCTGCAATTCTGCCTTGATTTCAAATCCTCTTCTTTGCCTTCCCTCAATATATTTGTGGACGAGAGTTATCATTTATAACTCTGCAGGTTTGTGAATTGCAGTGCCCTGAACCTCCATTTTACAACTCGTTTTTATGGGAGCTGGCCACAAAATCGCAGAATGGCTTCAGGCCCTGTTCTGGTTCCGGGGGTCAGGCTGAGCCTGTGGTTAATTCTTCTTTCTGATGGGAAAATAGAGTGACCTGTGCCTGTCCCAACACCAAGAGCTAGTCTCTCGTTGGTTCCACGTCTTCCCGTTTATCCTCAGGACAAATTGCAACCTGTACGGAACAGGAGGTTAAAGGTGCTGATGCTCCAAGTAGGGAGCTTGCTAGTAAAGCGGCTGGAATGGCGAACCCGGGCACAAGGAGATGAGAAATGAGGTGCGTTTTAGAAACCTTTCCCCATCACACGGTGTACCATCTTCTGGGTTTCTCATGCATGTTTTTGATGTAGGAAGATGCCCTTGAACCTGGAGATTTGGGACCCATGCGATGGGTACCACGCAGTATTACTTTAAAGGGTCTGCGTTTGCTCACCCAACCTCACCAAACCTCTCAGCCCCAAGAGTGTCCACCCTTATGTCTCATCCAGCTGTGCGTCTAGATATGGTCAATCCAGGTTGCATCACAGCCCCTGAACGCATTGTGTAAGAATTTCTCTCTCTTTCACTGTCTTTGTTTCATGGGTGTTTCAAAGTAATTTATTTTTATAATGGGGTTTAGCTGCTTTTCAATGCTGTGTTTATGCCGCTTTACACCCACTTGACACACTAACAGAGAGATATCAATGCATAGGTTTTACGATTATTATTAGTCAGATATATTCTTGTGCGGTGAATAGGGCGTTTTGAGTCCAGTTCTCTGAGCAAGGAGTAGGTCTTGTCTATTACATATTGGGTTTATGGAACGGTATCTGAGCTAATTTGATACCCTTGTTTTCTGTATCACCCCACCTCACCTTTCCCGTTAAGCAGCCATAGTGTGTTTTCTGCATGTGTGACTCTGTTCTGTTTTGTAATTCAGTTCAAGTGTAACGGTTTTTACATTCCCTCTATCAGTGATACCTTATGAGAAGTGTCCTTTTCTGTGTGACTTATTTCACTTAGAATCGTCGTACCTAAATCCACTCATCATGCTGCTACTAACCTTACGACATTGATTTCCTGGCTGAGTGATATTCCATTGTACATAAGGACCACAACTTCTTTATCCATTTTTCTCTTTCCTGGGATATTTAAGGTGGAATGAAGTGGAGGTCCTGGTCAACAGAGCAGCCCTAAACTTTGGGGTGCTTGTGTCTTGCTGATTTTTCATTTTCCCAATTTATACCCCCATGAGTGGAAGTGCCCTATGTTCTCTAAGCTGTGTTTTTCAGATGTTTCAGGACTCACCGGACACTTCTCCAGAGTGGCTCTTGGCAATTTACATCCCGCCCATCAGTGTAGCAAGGCTCCCATTTCTCCATGGCCTGTCCTGCATTTCTGGTTTTGACACTTTTTTCAGCATGGCCCTTTTGACCAATGGGAAGCGAGTCTTCTTTGTAGCCCTGATTTGCCTTTCCAGGTTGCTTGGTTGGCCAAAAAGGGCGTATGCGTTTTTTCCTGAATATATTCAGGAAAAAACGCATACGCCCTTTTTGGCCAAGGGCATCATTGTCAACGTTTTGCCGCTTTTCATGTGCTTTAAAGGCGATTCGTATCTACCTCCTGAAATCTGTTTCCTGCAATTCTGCCTTGATTTCAAATCCTCTTCTTTGCCTTCCCTCAATATATTTGTGGACGAGAGTTATCATTTATAACTCTGCAGGTTTGTGAATTGCAGTGCCCTGAACCTCCATTTTACAACTCGTTTTTATGGGAGCTGGCCACAAAATCGCAGAATGGCTTCAGGCCCTGTTCTGGTTCCGGGGGTCAGGCTGAGCCTGTGGTTAATTCTTCTTTCTGATGGGAAAATAGAGTGACCTGTGCCTGTCCCAACACCAAGAGCTAGTCTCTCGTTGGTTCCACGTCTTCCCGTTTATCCTCAGGACAAATTGCAACCTGTACGGAACAGGAGGTTAAAGGTGCTGATGCTCCAAGTAGGGAGCTTGCTAGTAAAGCGGCTGGAATGGCGAACCCGGGCACAAGGAGATGAGAAATGAGGTGCGTTTTAGAAACCTTTCCCCATCACACGGTGTACCGTCTTCTGGGTTTCTCATGCATGTTTTTGATGTAGGAAGATGCCCTTGAACCTGGAGATTTGGGACCCATGCGATGGGTACCACGCAGTATTACTTTAAAGGGTCTGCGTTTGCTCACCCAACCTCACCAAACCTCTCAGCCCCAAGAGTGTCCACCCTTATGTCTCATCCAGCTGTGGGTCTAGATATGGTCAATCCAGGTTGCATCACAGCCCCTGAACGCATTGTGTAAGAATTTCTCTCTCTTTCACTGTCTTTGTTTCATGGGTGTTTCAAAGTAATTTATTTTTATAATGGGGTTTAGCTGCTTTTCACTGCTGTGTTTATGCCACTTTACACCCACTTGACACACTAACAGAGAGATATCAATACATAGGTTTTACGATTATTATTAGTCAGATATATTCTTGTGCGGTGAATAGGGCGTGTTGAGTCCAGTTCTCTGAGCAAGGAGTAGGTCTTGTCTATTACATATTGGGTTTATGGAATGGTATCTGAGCTAATTTGATACCCTTGTTTTATGTATCACCCCACCTCACCTTTCCCGTTAAGCAGCCATAGTGTGTTTTCTGCATGTGTGACTCTCTTCTGTTTTGTAATTCAGTTCAAGTGTAACGGTTTTTACATTCCCTCTATCAGTGATACCTTATGAGAAGTGTCCTTTTCTGTGTGACTTATTTCACTTAGAATCGTCGTACCTAAATCCACTCATCATGCTGCTACTAACCTTACGACATTGATTTCCTGGCTGAGTGATATTCCATTGTACATAAGGACCACAACTTCTTTATCCATTTTTCTCTTTCCTGGGATATTTAAGGTGGAATGAAGTGGAGGTCCTGGTCAACAGAGCAGCCCTAAACTTTGGGGTGCTTGTGTCTTGCTGATTTTTCATTTTCCCAATTTATACCCCCATGAGTGGAAGTGCCCTATGTTCTCTAAGCTGTGTTTTTCAGATGTTTCAGGACTCACCGGACACTTCTCCAGAGTGGCTCTTGGCAATTTACATCCCGCCCATCAGTGTAGCAAGGCTCCCATTTCTCCATGGCCTGTCCTGCATTTCTGGTTTTGACACTTTTTTCAGCATGGCCCTTTTGACCAATGGGAAGCGAGTCTTCTTTGTAGCCCTGATTTGCCTTTCCAGGTTGCTTGGTTGGCCAAAAAGGGCGTATGCGTTTTTTCCTGAATATATTCAGGAAAAAACGCATACGCCCTTTTTGGCCAAGGGCATCATTGTCAACGTTTTGCCGCTTTTCATGTGCTTTAAAGGCGATTCGTATCTACCTCCTGAAATCTGTTTCCTGCAATTCTGCCTTGATTTCAAATCCTCTTCTTTGCCTTCCCTCAATATATTTGTGGACGAGAGTTATCATTTATAACTCTGCAGGTTTGTGAATTGCAGTGCCCTGAACCTCCATTTTACAACTCGTTTTTATGGGAGCTGGCCGCAAAATCGCAGAATGGCTTCAGGCCCTGTTCTGGTTCCGGGGGGCAGGCTGAGCCTGTGGTTAATTCTTCTTTTTGATGGGAAAATAGAGTGACCTGTGCCTGTCCCAACACCAAGAGCTAGTCTCTCGTTGGTTCCACGTCTTCCCGTTTATCCTCAGGACAAATTGCAACCTGTACGGAACAGGAGGTTAAAGGTGCTGATGCTCCAAGTAGGGAGCTTGCTAGTAAAGCGGCTGGAATGGCGAACCCGGGCACAAGGAGATGAGAAATGAGGTGCGTTTTAGAAACCTTTCCCCATCACACGGTGTACCATCTTCTGGGTTTCTCATGCATGTTTTTGATGTAGGAAGATGCCCTTGAACCTGGAGATTTGGGACCCATGCGATGGGTACAACGCAGTATTACTTTAAAGGGTCTGCGTTTGCTCACCCAACCTCACCAAACCTCTCAGTCCCAAGAGTGTCCACCCTTATGTCTCATCCAGCTGTGCGTCTAGATATGGTCAATAATCCAGGTTGCATCACAGCCCCTGAACGCATTGTGTAAGAATTTCTCTCTCTTTCACTGTCTTTGTTTCATGGGTGTTTCAAAGTAATTTATTTTTATAATGGGGTTTAGCTGCTTTTCACTGCTGTGTTTATGCCGCTTTACACCCACTTGACACACTAACAGAGAGATATCAATACATAGGTTTTACGATTATTATTAGTCAGATATATTCTTGTGCGGTGAATAGGGCGTGTTGAGTCCAGTTCTCTGAGCAAGGAGTAGGTCTTGTCTATTACATATTGGGTTTATGGAATGGTATCTGAGCTAATTTGATACCCTTGTTTTATGTATCACCCCACCTCACCTTTCCCGTTAAGCAGCCATAGTGTGTTTTCTGCATGTGTGACTCTGTTCTGTTTTGTAATTCAGTTCAAGTGTAACGGTTTTTACATTCCCTCTATCAGTGATACCTTATGAGAAGTGTCCTTTTCTGTGTGACTTATTTCACTTAGAATCGTCGTACCTAAATCCACTCATCATGCTGCTACTAACCTTATGACATTGATTTCCTGGCTGAGTGATATTCCATTGTACATAAGGACCACAACTTCTTTATCCATTTTTCTCTTTCCTGGGATATTGAAGGTGGAATGAAGTGGAGGTCCTGGTCAACAGAGCAGCCCTAAACTTTGGGGTGCTTGTGTCTTGCTGATTTTTCATTTTCCCAATTTATACCCCCATGAGTGGAAGTGCCCTATGTTCTCTAAGCTGTGTTTTTCAGATGTTTCAGGACTCACCGGACACTTCTCCAGAGTGGCTCTTGGCAATTTACATCCCGCCCATCAGTGTAGCAAGGCTCCCATTTCTCCATGGCCTGTCCTGCATTTCTGGTTTTGACACTTTTTTCAGCATGGCCCTTTTGACCAATGGGAAGCGAGTCTTCTTTGTAGCCCTGATTTGCCTTTCCAGGTTGCTTGGTTGGCCAAAAAGGGCGTATGCGTTTTTTCCTGAATATATTCAGGAAAAAACGCATACGCCCTTTTTGGCCAAGGGCATCATTGTCAACGTTTTGCCGCTTTTCATGTGCTTTAAAGGCGATTCGTATCTACCTCCTGAAATCTGTTTCCTGCAATTCTGCCTTGATTTCAAATCCTCTTCTTTGCCTTCCCTCAATATATTTGTGGACGAGAGTTATCATTTATAACTCTGCAGGTTTGTGAATTGCAGTGCCCTGAACCTCCATTTTACAACTCGTTTTTATGGGAGCTGGCCGCAAAATCGCAGAATGGCTTCAGGCCCTGTTCTGGTTCCGGGGGTCAGGCTGAGCCTGTGGTTAATTCTTCTTTCTGATGGGAAAATAGAGTGACCTGTGCCTGTCCCAACACCAAGAGCTAGTCTCTCGTTGGTTCCACGTCTTCCCGTTTATCCTCAGGACAAATTGCAACCTGTACGGAACAGGAGGTTAAAGGTGCTGATGCTCCAAGTAGGGAGCTTGCTAGTAAAGTGGCTGGAACGGCGAACCCGGGCACAAGGAGATGAGAAATGTGGTACGTTTTAGAAACCTTTCCCCATCACACGGTGTACCGTCTTCTGGGTTTCTCATGCATGTTTTTGATGTAGGAAGATGCCCTTGAACCTGGAGATTTGGGACCCATGCGATGGGTACCACGCAGTATTACTTTAAAGGGTCTGCGTTTGCTCACACAACCTCACCAAACCTCTCAGCCCCAAGAGTGTCCACCCTTATGTCTCATCCAGCTGTGCGTCTAGATATGGTCAATCCAGGTTGCATCACAGCCCCTGAACGCATTGTGTAAGAATTTCTCTCTCTTTCACTGTCTTTGTTTCATGGGTGTTTCAAAGTAATTTATTTTTATAATGGGGTTTAGCTGCTTTTCACTGCTGTGTTTATGCCACTTTACACCCACTTGACACACTAACAGAGAGATATCAATACATAGGTTTTACGATTATTATTAGTCAGATATATTCTTGTGCGGTGAATAGGGCGTGTTGAGTCCAGTTCTCTGAGCAAGGAGTAGGTCTTGTCTATTACATATTGGGTTTATGGAATGGTATCTGAGCTAATTTGATACCCTTGTTTTATGTATCACCCCACCTCACCTTTCCCGTTAAGCAGCCATAGTGTGTTTTCTGCATGTGTGACTCTCTTCTGTTTTGTAATTCAGTTCAAGTGTAACGGTTTTTACATTCCCTCTATCAGTGATACCTTATGAGAAGTGTCCTTTTCTGTGTGACTTATTTCACTTAGAATCGTCGTACCTAAATCCACTCATCATGCTGCTACTAACCTTACGACATTGATTTCCTGGCTGAGTGATATTCCATTGTACATAAGGACCACAACTTCTTTATCCATTTTTCTCTTTCCTGGGATATTTAAGGTGGAATGAAGTGGAGGTCCTGGTCAACAGAGCAGCCCTAAACTTTGGGGTGCTTGTGTCTTGCTGATTTTTAATTTTCCCAATTTATACCCCCATGAGTGGAAGTGCCCTATGTTCTCTAAGCTGTGTTTTTCAGATGTTTCAGGACTCACCGGACACTTCTCCAGAGTGGCTCTTGGCAATTTACATCCCGCCCATCAGTGTAGCAAGGCTCCCATTTCTCCATGGCCTGTCCTGCATTTCTGGTTTTGACACTTTTTTCAGCATGGCCCTTTTGACCAATGGGAAGCGAGACTTCTTTGTAGCCCTGATTTGCCTTTCCAGGTTGCTTGGTTGGCCAAAAAGGGCGTATGCGTTTTTTCCTGAATATATTCAGGAAAAAACGCATACGCCCTTTTTGGCCAAGGGCATCATTGTCAACGTTTTGCCGCTTTTCATGTGCTTTAAAGGCGATTCGTATCTACCTCCTGAAATCTGTTTCCTGCAATTCTGCCTTGATTTCAAATCCTCTTCTTTGCCTTCCCTCAATATATTTGTGGACGAGAGTTATCATTTATAACTCTGCAGGTTTGTGAATTGCAGTGCCCTGAACCTCCATTTTACAACTCGTTTTTATGGGAGCTGGCCGCAAAATCGCAGAATGGCTTCAGGCCCTGTTCTGGTTCCGGGGGGCAGGCTGAGCCTGTGGTTAATTCTTCTTTTTGATGGGAAAATAGAGTGACCTGTGCCTGTCCCAACACCAAGAGCTAGTCTCTCGTTGGTTCCACGTCTTCCCGTTTATCCTCAGGACAAATTGCAACCTGTACGGAACAGGAGGTTAAAGGTGCTGATGCTCCAAGTAGGGAGCTTGCTAGTAAAGCGGCTGGAATGGCGAACCCGGGCACAAGGAGATGAGAAATGAGGTGCGTTTTAGAAACCTTTCCCCATCACACGGTGTACCATCTTCTGGGTTTCTCATGCATGTTTTTGATGTAGGAAGATGCCCTTGAACCTGGAGATTTGGGACCCATGCGATGGGTACAACGCAGTATTACTTTAAAGGGTCTGCGTTTGCTCACCCAACCTCACCAAACCTCTCAGTCCCAAGAGTGTCCACCCTTATGTCTCATCCAGCTGTGCGTCTAGATATGGTCAATAATCCAGGTTGCATCACAGCCCCTGAACGCATTGTGTAAGAATTTCTCTCTCTTTCACTGTCTTTGTTTCATGGGTGTTTCAAAGTAATTTATTTTTATAATGGGGTTTAGCTGCTTTTCACTGCTGTGTTTATGCCGCTTTACACCCACTTGACACACTAACAGAGAGATATCAATACATAGGTTTTACGATTATTATTAGTCAGATATATTCTTGTGCGGTGAATAGGGCGTGTTGAGTCCAGTTCTCTGAGCAAGGAGTAGGTCTTGTCTATTACATATTGGGTTTATGGAATGGTATCTGAGCTAATTTGATACCCTTGTTTTATGTATCACCCCACCTCACCTTTCCCGTTAAGCAGCCATAGTGTGTTTTCTGCATGTGTGACTCTGTTCTGTTTTGTAATTCAGTTCAAGTGTAACGGTTTTTACATTCCCTCTATCAGTGATACCTTATGAGAAGTGTCCTTTTCTGTGTGACTTATTTCACTTAGAATCGTCGTACCTAAATCCACTCATCATGCTGCTACTAACCTTATGACATTGATTTCCTGGCTGAGTGATATTCCATTGTACATAAGGACCACAACTTCTTTATCCATTTTTCTCTTTCCTGGGATATTGAAGGTGGAATGAAGTGGAGGTCCTGGTCAACAGAGCAGCCCTAAACTTTGGGGTGCTTGTGTCTTGCTGATTTTTAATTTTCCCAATTTATACCCCCATGAGTGGAAGTGCCCTATGTTCTCTAAGCTGTGTTTTTCAGATGTTTCAGGACTCACCGGACACTTCTCCAGAGTGGCTCTTGGCAATTTACATCCCGCCCATCAGTGTAGCAAGGCTCCCATTTCTCCATGGCCTGTCCTGCATTTCTGGTTTTGACACTTTTTTCAGCATGGCCCTTTTGACCAATGGGAAGCGAGTCTTCTTTGTAGCCCTGATTTGCCTTTCCAGGTTGCTTGGTTGGCCAAAAAGGGCGTATGCGTTTTTTCCTGAATATATTCAGGAAAAAACGCATACGCCCTTTTTGGCCAAGGGCATCATTGTCAACGTTTTGCCGCTTTTCATGTGCTTTAAAGGCGATTCGTATCTACCTCCTGAAATCTGTTTCCTGCAATTCTGCCTTGATTTCAAATCCTCTTCTTTGCCTTCCCTCAATATATTTGTGGACGAGAGTTATCATTTATAACTCTGCAGGTTTGTGAATTGCAGTGCCCTGAACCTCCATTTTACAACTCGTTTTTATGGGAGCTGGCCGCAAAATCGCAGAATGGCTTCAGGCCCTGTTCTGGTTCCGGGGGTCAGGCTGAGCCTGTGGTTAATTCTTCTTTCTGATGGGAAAATAGAGTGACCTGTGCCTGTCCCAACACCAAGAGCTAGTCTCTCGTTGGTTCCACGTCTTCCCGTTTATCCTCAGGACAAATTGCAACCTGTACGGAACAGGAGGTTAAAGGTGCTGATGCTCCAAGTAGGGAGCTTGCTAGTAAAGTGGCTGGAACGGCGAACCCGGGCACAAGGAGATGAGAAATGTGGTACGTTTTAGAAACCTTTCCCCATCACACGGTGTACCGTCTTCTGGGTTTCTCATGCATGTTTTTGATGTAGGAAGATGCCCTTGAACCTGGAGATTTGGGACCCATGCGATGGGTACCACGCAGTATTACTTTAAAGGGTCTGCGTTTGCTCACACAACCTCACCAAACCTCTCAGCCCCAAGAGTGTCCACCCTTATGTCTCATCCAGCTGTGCGTCTAGATATGGTCAATCCAGGTTGCATCACAGCCCCTGAACGCATTGTGTAAGAATTTCTCTCTCTTTCACTGTCTTTGTTTCATGGGTGTTTCAAAGTAATTTATTTTTATAATGGGGTTTATCTGCTTTTCAATGCTGTGTTTATGCGGCTTTACACCCACTTGACACACTAACAGAGAGATATCAATACATAGGTTTTACGATTATTATTAGTCAGATATATTCTTGTGCGGTGAATAGGGCGTGTTGAGTCCAGTTCTCTGAGCAAGGAGTAGGTCTTGTCTATTACATATTGGGTTTATGGAACGGTATCTGAGCTAATTTGATACCCTTGTTTTATGTATCACCCCACCTCACCTTTCCCGTTAAGCAGCCATAGTGTGTTTTCTGCATGTGTGACTCTGTTCTGTTTTGTAATTCAGTTCAAGTGTAACAGATTTTACATTCCCTCTAACAGTGATACCTTATGAGAAGTGTCCTTTTCTGTGTGACTTATTTCACTTAGAATCGTCGTACCTAAATCCACTCATCATGCTGCTACTAACCTTACGACATTGATTTCCTGGCTGAGTGATATTCCATTGTACATAAGGACCACAACTTCTTTATCCATTTTTCTCTTTCCTGGGATATTTAAGGTGGAATGAAGTGGAGGTCCTGGTCAACAGAGCAGCCCTAAACTTTGGGGTGCTTGTGTCTTGCTGATTTTTAATTTTCCCAATTTATACCCCCATGAGTGGAAGTGCCCTATGTTCTCTAAGCTGTGTTTTTCAGATGTTTCAGGACTCACCGGACACTTCTCCAGAGTGGCTCTTGGCAATTTACATCCCGCCCATCAGTGTAGCAAGGCTCCCATTTCTCCATGGCCTGTCCTGCATTTCTGGTTTTGACACTTTTTTCAGCATGGCCCTTTTGACCAATGGGAAGCGAGTCTTCTTTGTAGCCCTGATTTGCCTTTCCAGGTTGCTTGGTTGGCCAAAAAGGGCGTATGCGTTTTTTCCTGAATATATTCAGGAAAAAACGCATACGCCCTTTTTGGCCAAGGGCATCATTGTCAACGTTTTGCCGCTTTTCATGTGCTTTAAAGGCGATTCGTATCTACCTCCTGAAATCTGTTTCCTGCAATTCTGCCTTGATTTCAAATCCTCTTCTTTGCCTTCCCTCAATATATTTGTGGACGAGAGTTATCATTTATAACTCTGCAGGTTTGTGAATTGCAGTGCCCTGAACCTCCATTTTACAACTCGTTTTTATGGGAGCTGGCCGCAAAATCGCAGAATGGCTTCAGGCCCTGTTCTGGTTCCGGGGGTCAGGCTGAGCCTGTGGTTAATTCTTCTTTCTGATGGGAAAATAGAGTGACCTGTGCCTGTCCCAACACCAAGAGCTAGTCTCTCGTTGGTTCCACGTCTTCCCGTTTATCCTCAGGACAAATTGCAACCTGTACGGAACAGGAGTTTAAAGGTGCTGATGCTCCAAGTAGGGAGCTTGCTAGTAAAGCGGCTGGAATGGCGAACCCGGGCACAAGGAGATGAGAAATGAGGTGCGTTTTAGAAACCTTTCCCCATCACACGGTGTACCATCTTCTGGGTTTCTCATGCATGTTTTTGATGTAGGAAGATGCCCTTGAACCTGGAGATTTGGGACCCATGCGATGGGTACAACGCAGTATTACTTTAAAGGGTCTGCGTTTGCTCACCCAACCTCACCAAACCTCTCAGTCCCAAGAGTGTCCACCCTTATGTCTCATCCAGCTGTGCGTCTAGATATGGTCAATAATCCAGGTTGCATCACAGCCCCTGAACGCATTGTGTAAGAATTTCTCTCTCTTTCACTGTCTTTGTTTCATGGGTGTTTCAAAGTAATTTATTTTTATAATGGGGTTTAGCTGCTTTTCACTGCTGTGTTTATGCCGCTTTACACCCACTTGACACACTAACAGAGAGATATCAATACATAGGTTTTACGATTATTATTAGTCAGATATATTCTTGTGCGGTGAATAGGGCGTGTTGAGTCCAGTTCTCTGAGCAAGGAGTAGGTCTTGTCTATTACATATTGGGTTTATGGAATGGTATCTGAGCTAATTTGATACCCTTGTTTTATGTATCACCCCACCTCACCTTTCCCGTTAAGCAGCCATAGTGTGTTTTCTGCATGTGTGACTCTGTTCTGTTTTGTAATTCAGTTCAAGTGTAACGGTTTTTACATTCCCTCTATCAGTGATACCTTATGAGAAGTGTCCTTTTCTGTGTGACTTATTTCACTTAGAATCGTCGTACCTAAATCCACTCATCATGCTGCTACTAACCTTACGACATTGATTTCCTGGCTGAGTGATATTCCATTGTACATAAGGACCACAACTTCTTTATCCATTTTTCTCTTTCCTGGGATATTGAAGGTGGAATGAAGTGGAGGTCCTGGTCAACAGAGCAGCCCTAAACTTTGGGGTGCTTGTGTCTTGCTGATTTTTAATTTTCCCAATTTATACCCCCATGAGTGGAAGTGCCCTATGTTCTCTAAGCTGTGTTTTTCAGATGTTTCAGGACTCACCGGACACTTCTCCAGAGTGGCTCTTGGCAATTTACATCCCGCCCATCAGTGTAGCAAGGCTCCCATTTCTCCATGGCCTGTCCTGCATTTCTGGTTTTGACACTTTTTTCAGCATGGCCCTTTTGACCAATGGGAAGCGAGTCTTCTTTGTAGCCCTGATTTGCCTTTCCAGGTTGCTTGGTTGGCCAAAAAGGGCGTATGCGTTTTTTCCTGAATATATTCAGGAAAAAACGCATACGCCCTTTTTGGCCAAGGGCATCATTGTCAACGTTTTGCCGCTTTTCATGTGCTTTAAAGGCGATTCGTATCTACCTCCTGAAATCTGTTTCCTGCAATTCTGCCTTGATTTCAAATCCTCTTCTTTGCCTTCCCTCAATATATTTGTGGACGAGAGTTATCATTTATAACTCTGCAGGTTTGTGAATTGCAGTGCCCTGAACCTCCATTTTACAACTCGTTTTTATGGGAGCTGGCCGCAAAATCGCAGAATGGCTTCAGGCCCTGTTCTGGTTCCGGGGGTCAGGCTGAGCCTGTGGTTAATTCTTCTTTCTGATGGGAAAATAGAGTGACCTGTGCCTGTCCCAACACCAAGAGCTAGTCTCTCGTTGGTTCCACGTCTTCCCGTTTATCCTCAGGACAAATTGCAACCTGTACGGAACAGGAGGTTAAAGGTGCTGATGCTCCAAGTAGGGAGCTTGCTAGTAAAGTGGCTGGAACGGCGAACCCGGGCACAAGGAGATGAGAAATGTGGTACGTTTTAGAAACCTTTCCCCATCACACGGTGTACCGTCTTCTGGGTTTCTCATGCATGTTTTTGATGTAGGAAGATGCCCTTGAACCTGGAGATTTGGGACCCATGCGATGGGTACCACGCAGTATTACTTTAAAGGGTCTGCGTTTGCTCACACAACCTCACCAAACCTCTCAGCCCCAAGAGTGTCCACCCTTATGTCTCATCCAGCTGTGCGTCTAGATATGGTCAATCCAGGTTGCATCACAGCCCCTGAACGCATTGTGTAAGAATTTCTCTCTCTTTCACTGTCTTTGTTTCATGGGTGTTTCAAAGTAATTTATTTTTATAATGGGGTTTATCTGCTTTTCAATGCTGTGTTTATGCGGCTTTACACCCACTTGACACACTAACAGAGAGATATCAATACATAGGTTTTACGATTATTATTAGTCAGATATATTCTTGTGCGGTGAATAGGGCGTGTTGAGTCCAGTTCTCTGAGCAAGGAGTAGGTCTTGTCTATTACATATTGGGTTTATGGAACGGTATCTGAGCTAATTTGATACCCTTGTTTTATGTATCACCCCACCTCACCTTTCCCGTTAAGCAGCCATAGTGTGTTTTCTGCATGTGTGACTCTGTTCTGTTTTGTAATTCAGTTCAAGTGTAACAGATTTTACATTCCCTCTAACAGTGATACCTTATGAGAAGTGTCCTTTTCTGTGTGACTTATTTCACTTAGAATCGTCGTACCTAAATCCACTCATCATGCTGCTACTAACCTTACGACATTGATTTCCTGGCTGAGTGATATTCCATTGTACATAAGGACCACAACTTCTTTATCCATTTTTCTCTTTCCTGGGATATTTAAGGTGGAATGAAGTGGAGGTCCTGGTCAACAGAGCAGCCCTAAACTTTGGGGTGCTTGTGTCTTGCTGATTTTTCATTTTCCCAATTTATACCCCCATGAGTGGAAGTGCCCTATGTTCTCTAAGCTGTGTTTTTCAGATGTTTCAGGACTCACCGGACACTTCTCCAGAGTGGCTCTTGGCAATTTACATCCCGCCCATCAGTGTAGCAAGGCTCCCATTTCTCCATGGCCTGTCCTGCATTTCTGGTTTTGACACTTTTTTCAGCATGGCCCTTTTGACCAATGGGAAGCGAGTCTTCTTTGTAGCCCTGATTTGCCTTTCCAGGTTGCTTGGTTGGCCAAAAAGGGCGTATGTGTTTTTTCCTGAATATATTCAGGAAAAAACGCATACGCCCTTTTTGGCCAAGGGCATCATTGTCAACGTTTTGCCGCTTTTCATGTGCTTTAAAGGCGATTCGTATCTACCTCCTGAAATCTGTTTCCTGCAATTCTGCCTTGATTTCAAATCCTCTTCTTTGCCTTCCCTCAATATATTTGTGGACGAGAGTTATCATTTATAACTCTGCAGGTTTGTGAATTGCAGTGCCCTGAACCTCCATTTTACAACTCGTTTTTATGGGAGCTGGCCGCAAAATCGCAGAATGGCTTCAGGCCCTGTTCTGGTTCCGGGGGTCAGGCTGAGCCTGTGGTTAATTCTTCTTTCTGATGGGAAAATAGAGTGACCTGTGCCTGTCCCAACACCAAGAGCTAGTCTCTCGTTGGTTCCACGTCTTCCCGTTTATCCTCAGGACAAATTGCAACCTGTACGGAACAGGAGGTTAAAGGTGCTGATGCTCCAAGTAGGGAGCTTGCTAGTAAAGTGGCTGGAATGGCGAACCCGGGCACAAGGAGATGAGAAATGAGGTGCGTTTTAGAAACCTTTCCCCATCACACGGTGTACCGTCTTCTGGGTTTCTCATGCATGTTTTTGATGTAGGAAGATGCCCTTGAACCTGGAGATTTGGGACCCATGCGATGGGTACCACGCAGTTTTCCTTTAAAGGGTCTGCGTTTGCTCACCCAACCTCACCAAACCTCTCAGCCCCAAGAGTGTCCACCCTTATGTCTCATCCAGCTGTGCGTCTAGATATGGTCAATCCAGGTTGCATCACAGCCCCTGAACGCATTGTGTAAGAATTTCTCTCTCTTTCACTGTCTTTGTTTCATGGGTGTTTCAAAGTAATTTATTTTTATAATGGGGTTTAGCTGCTTTTCACTGCTGTGTTTATGCCGCTTTACACCCACTTGACACACTAACAGAGAGATATCAATACATAGGTTTTACGATTATTATTAGTCAGATATATTCTTGTGCGGTGAATAGGGCGTGTTGAGTCCAGTTCTCTGAGCAAGGAGTAGGTCTTGTCTATTACATATTGGGTTTATGGAACGGTATCTGAGCTAATTTGATACCCTTGTTTTATGTATCACCCCACCTCACCTTTCCCGTTAAGCAGCCATAGTGTGTTTTCTGCATGTGTGACTCTGTTCTGTTTTGTAATTCAGTTCAAGTGTAACGGTTTTTACATTCCCTCTATCAGTGATACCTTATGAGAAGTGTCCTTTTCTGTGTGACTTATTTCACTTAGAATCGTCGTACCTAAATCCACTCATCATACTGCTACTAACCTTACGACATTGATTTCCTGGCTGAGTGATATTCCATTGTACATAAGGACCACAACTTCTTTATCCATTTTTCTCTTTCCTGGGATATTTAAGGTGGAATGAAGTGGAGGTCCTGGTCAACAGAGCAGCCCTAAACTTTGGGGTGCTTGTGTCTTGCTGATTTTTCATTTTCCCAATTTATACCCCCATGAGTGGAAGTGCCCTATGTTCTCTAAGCTGTGTTTTTCAGATGTTTCAGGACTCACCGGACACTTCTCCAGAGTGGCTCTTGGCAATTTACATCCCGCCCATCAGTGTAGCAAGGCTCCCATTTCTCCATGGCCTGTCCTGCATTTCTGGTTTTGACACTTTTTTCAGCATGGCCCTTTTGACCAATGGGAAGCGAGTCTTCTTTGTAGCCCTGATTTGCCTTTCCAGGTTGCTTGGTTGGCCAAAAAGGGCGTATGCGTTTTTTCCTGAATATATTCAGGAAAAAACGCATACGCCCTTTTTGGCCAAGGGCATCATTGTCAACGTTTTGCCGCTTTTCATGTGCTTTAAAGGCGATTCGTATCTACCTCCTGAAATCTGTTTCCTGCAATTCTGCCTTGATTTCAAATCCTCTTCTTTGCCTTCCCTCAATATATTTGTGGACGAGAGTTATCATTTATAACTCTGCAGGTTTGTGAATTGCAGTGCCCTGAACCTCCATTTTACAACTCGTTTTTATGGGAGCTGGCCGCAAAATCGCAGAATGGCTTCAGGCCCTGTTCTGGTTCCGGGGGTCAGGCTGAGCCTGTGGTTAATTCTTCTTTCTGATGGGAAAATAGAGTGACCTGTGCCTGTCCCAACACCAAGAGCTAGTCTCTCGTTGGTTCCACGTCTTCCCGTTTATCCTCAGGACAAATTGCAACCTGTACGGAACAGGAGGTTAAAGGTGCTGATGCTCCAAGTAGGGAGCTTGCTAGTAAAGCGGCTGGAATGGCGAACCCGGGCACAAGGAGATGAGAAATGAGGTGCGTTTTAGAAACCTTTCCCCATCACACGGTGTACCATCTTCTGGGTTTCTCATGCATGTTTTTGATGTAGGAAGATGCCCTTGAACCTGGAGATTTGGGACCCATGCGATGGGTACCACGCAGTATTCCTTTAAAGGGTCTGCGTTTGCTCACCCAACCTCACCAAACCTCTCAGCCCCAAGAGTGTCCACCCTTATGTCTCATCCAGCTGTGCGTCTAGATATGGTCAATCCAGGATGCATCACAGCCCCTGAACGCATTGTGTAAGAATTTCTCTCTCTTTCACTGTCTTTGTTTCATGGGTGTTTCAAAGTAATTTATTTTTATAATGGGGTTTAGCTGCTTTTCACTGCTGTGTTTATGCCGCTTTACACCCACTTGACACACTAACAGAGAGATATCAATACATAGGTTTTACGATTATTATTAGTCAGATATATTCTTGTGCGGTGAATAGGGCGTGTTGAGTCCAGTTCTCTGAGCAAGGAGTAGGTCTTGTCTATTACATATTGGGTTTATGGAACGGTATATGAGCTAATTTGATACCCTTGTTTTATGTATCACCCCACCTCACCTTTCCCGTTAAGCAGCCATAGTGTGTTTTCTGCATGTGTGACTCTGTTCTGTTTTGTAATTCAGTTCAAGTGTAACGGTTTTTACATTCCCTCTATCAGTGATACCTTATGAGAAGTGTCCTTTTCTGTGTGACTTATTTCACTTAGAATCGTCGTACCTAAATCCACTCATCATGCTGCTACTAACCTTACGACATTGATTTCCTGGCTGAGTGATATTCCATTGTACATAAGGACCACAACTTCTTTATCCATTTTTCTCTTTCCTGGGATATTTAAGGTGGAATGAAGTGGAGGTCCTGGTCAACAGAGCAGCCCTAAACTTTGGGGTGCTTGTGTCTTGCTGATTTTTAATTTTCCCAATTTATACCCCCATGAGTGGAAGTGCCCTATGTTCTCTAAGCTGTGTTTTTCAGATGTTTCAGGACTCACCGGACACTTCTCCAGAGTGGCTCTTGGCAATTTACATCCCGCCCATCAGTGTAGCAAGGCTCCCATTTCTCCATGGCCTGTCCTGCATTTCTGGTTTTGACACTTTTTTCAGCATGGCCCTTTTGACCAATGGGAAGCGAGTCTTCTTTGTAGCCCTGATTTGCCTTTCCAGGTTGCTTGGTTGGCCAAAAAGGGCGTATGCGTTTTTTCCTGAATATATTCAGGAAAAAACGCATACGCCCTTTTTGGCCAAGGGCATCATTGTCAACGTTTTGCCGCTTTTCATGTGCTTTAAAGGCGATTTGTATCTACCTCCTGAAATCTGTTTCCTGCAATTCTGCCTTGATTTCAAATCCTCTTCTTTGCCTTCCCTCAATATATTTGTGGACGAGAGTTATCATTTATAACTCTGCAGGTTTGTGAATTGCAGTGCCCTGAACCTCCATTTTACAACTCGTTTTTATGGGAGCTGGCCGCAAAATCGCAGAATGGCTTCAGGCCCTGTTCTGGTTCCGGGGGTCAGGCTGAGCCTGTGGTTAATTCTTCTTTCTGATGGGAAAATAGAGTGACCTGTGCCTGTCCCAACACCAAGAGCTAGTCTCTCGTTGGTTCCACGTCTTCCCGTTTATCCTCAGGACAAATTGCAACCTGTACGGAACAGGAGGTTAAAGGTGCTGATGCTCCAAGTAGGGAGATTGCTAGTAAAGCGGCTGGAATGGCGAACCCGGGCACAAGGAGATGAGAAATGAGGTGCGTTTTAGAAACCTTTCCCCATCACACGGTGTACCATCTTCTGGGTTTCTCATGCATGTTTTTGATGTAGGAAGATGCCCTTGAACCTGGAGATTTGGGACCCATGCGATGGGTACCACGCAGTATTACTTTAAAGGGTCTGCGTTTGCTCACCCAACCTCACCAAACCTCTCAGCCCCAAGAGTGTCCACCCTTATGTCTCATCCAGCTGTGCGTCTAGATATGGTCAATCCAGGTTGCATCACAGCCCCTGAACGCATTGTGTAAGAATTTCTCTCTCTTTCACTGTCTTTGTTTCATGGGTGTTTCAAAGTAATTTATTTTTATAATGGGGTTTAGCTGCTTTTCAATGCTGTGTTTATGCCGCTTTACACCCACTTGACACACTAACAGAGAGATATCAATGCATAGGTTTTACGATTATTATTAGTCAGATATATTCTTGTGCGGTGAATAGGGCGTGTTGAGTCCAGTTCTCTGAGCAAGGAGTAGGTTTTGTCTATTACATATTGGGTTTATGGAACGGTATCTGAGCTAATTTGATACCCTTGTTTTCTGTATCACCCCACCTCACCTTTCCCGTTAAGCAGCCATAGTGTGTTTTCTGCATGTGTGACTCTCTTCTGTTTTGTAATTCAGTTCAAGTGTAACGGATTTACATTCCCTCTATCAGTGATACCTTAGGAGAAGTGTCCTTTTCTGTGTGACTTATTTCACTTAGAATCGTCGTACCTAAATCCACTCATCATGCTGCTACTAACCTTACGACATTGATTTCCTGGCTGAGTGATATTCCATTGTACATAAGGACCACAACTTCTTTATCCATTTTTCTCTTTCCTGGGATATTTAAGGTGGAATGAAGTGGAGGTCCTGGTCAACAGAGCAGCCCTAAACTTTGGGGTGCTTGTGTCTTGCTGATTTTTCATTTTCCCAATTTATACCCCCATGAGTGGAAGTGCCCTATGTTCTCTAAGCTGTGTTTTTCAGATGTTTCAGGACTCACCGGACACTTCTCCAGAGTGGCTCTTGGCAATTTACATCCCGCCCATCAGTGTAGCAAGGCTCCCATTTCTCCATGGCCTGTCCTGCATTTCTGGTTTTGACACTTTTTTCAGCATGGCCCTTTTGACCAATGGGAAGCGAGTCTTCTTTGTAGCCCTGATTTGCCTTTCCAGGTTGCTTGGTTGGCCAAAAAGGGCGTATGCGTTTTTTCCTGAATATATTCAGGAAAAAACGCATACGCCCTTTTTGGCCAAGGGCATCATTGTCAACGTTTTGCCGCTTTTCATGTGCTTTAAAGGCGATTTGTATCTACCTCCTGAAATCTGTTTCCTGCAATTCTGCCTTGATTTCAAATCCTCTTCTTTGCCTTCCCTCAATATATTTGTGGACGAGAGTTATCATTTATAACTCTGCAGGTTTGTGAATTGCAGTGCCCTGAACCTCCATTTTACAACTCGTTTTTATGGGAGCTGGCCGCAAAATCGCAGAATGGCTTCAGGCCCTGTTCTGGTTCCGGGGGTCAGGCTGAGCCTGTGGTTAATTCTTCTTTCTGATGGGAAAATAGAGTGACCTGTGCCTGTCCCAACACCAAGAGCTAGTCTCTCGTTGGTTCCACGTCTTCCCGTTTATCCTCAGGACAAATTGCAACCTGTACGGAACAGGAGGTTAAAGGTGCTGATGCTCCAAGTAGGGAGATTGCTAGTAAAGCGGCTGGAATGGCGAACCCGGGCACAAGGAGATGAGAAATGAGGTGCGTTTTAGAAACCTTTCCCCATCACACGGTGTACCATCTTCTGGGTTTCTCATGCATGTTTTTGATGTAGGAAGATGCCCTTGAACCTGGAGATTTGGGACCCATGCGATGGGTACCACGCAGTATTACTTTAAAGGGTCTGCGTTTGCTCACCCAACCTCACCAAACCTCTCAGCCCCAAGAGTGTCCACCCTTATGTCTCATCCAGCTGTGCGTCTAGATATGGTCAATCCAGGTTGCATCACAGCCCCTGAACGCATTGTGTAAGAATTTCTCTCTCTTTCACTGTCTTTGTTTCATGGGTGTTTCAAAGTAATTTATTTTTATAATGGGGTTTAGCTGCTTTTCAATGCTGTGTTTATGCCGCTTTACACCCACTTGACACACTAACAGAGAGATATCAATGCATAGGTTTTACGATTATTATTAGATATATTCTTGTGCGGTGAATAGGGCGTGTTGAGTCCAGTTCTCTGAGCAAGGAGTAGGTTTTGTCTATTACATATTGGGTTTATGGAACGGTATCTGAGCTAATTTGATACCCTTGTTTTCTGTATCACCCCACCTCACCTTTCCCGTTAAGCAGCCATAGTGTGTTTTCTGCATGTGTGACTCTCTTCTGTTTTGTAATTCAGTTCAAGTGTAACGGATTTACATTCCCTCTATCAGTGATACCTTAGGAGAAGTGTCCTTTTCTGTGTGACTTATTTCACTTAGAATCATCGTACCTAAATCCACTCATCATACTGCTACTAACCTTATGACATTGATTTCATGGCTGAGTGATATTCCATTGTACATAAGGACCACAACTTCTTTATCCATTTTTCTCTTTCCTGGGATATTTAAGGTGGAATGAAGTGGAGGTCCTGGTCAACAGAGCAGCCCTAAACTTTGGGGTGCTTGTGTCTTGCTGATTTTTCATTTTCCCAATTTATACCCCCATGAGTGGAAGTGCCCTATGCTCTCTAAGCTGTGTTTTTCAGATGTTTCAGGACTCACCGGACACTTCTCCAGAGTGGCTCTTGGCAATTTACATCCCGCCCATCAGTGTAGCAAGGCTCCCATTTCTCCATGGCCTGTCCTGCATTTCTGGTTTTGACACTTTTTTCAGCATGGCCCTTTTGACCGATGGGAAGCGAGACTTCTTTGTAGCGCTGATTTGCCTTTCCAGGTTGCTTGGTTGGCCAAAAAGGGCGTATGCGTTTTTTCCTGAATATATTCAGGAAAAAACGCATACGCCCTTTTTGGCCAAGGGCATCATTGTCAACGTTTTGCCGCTTTTCATGTGCTTTAAAGGCGATTCGTATCTACCTCCTGAAATCTGTTTCCTGCAATTCTGCCTTGATTTCAAATCCTCTTCTTTGCCTTCCCTCAATATATTTGTGGACGAGAGTTATCATTTATAACTCTGCAGGTTTGTGAATTGCAGTGCCCTGAACCTCCATTTTACAACTCGTTTTTATGGGAGCTGGCCACAAAATCGCAGAATGGCTTCAGGCCCTGTTTTGGTTCCGGGGGTCAGGCTGAGCCTGTGGTTAATTCTTCTTTCTGATGGGAAAATAGAGTGACCTGTGCCTGTCCCAACACCAAGAGCTAGTCTCTCGTTGGTTCCCCGTCTTCCCGTTTATCCTCAGGACAAATTTCAACCTGTACGGAACAGGAGGTTAAAGGTGCTGATGCTCCAAGTAGGGAGCTTGCTAGTAAAGCGGCTGGAATGGCGAACCCGGGCACAAGGAGATGAGAAATGAGGTGCGTTTTAGAAACCTTTCCCCATCACACGGTGTACCATCTTCTGGGTTTCTCATGCATGTTTTTGATGTAGGAAGATGCCCTTGAACCTGGAGATTTGGGACCCATGCGATGGGTACCACGCAGTTTTCCTTTAAAGGGTCTGCGTTTGCTCACCCAACCTCACCAAACCTCTCAGCCCCAAGAGTGTCCACCCTTATGTCTCATCCAGCTGTGCGTCTAGATATGGTCAATCCAGGTTGCATCACAGCCCCTGAACGCATTGTGTAAGAATTTCTCTCTCTTTCACTGTCTTTGTTTCATGGGTGTTTCAAAGTAATTTATTTTTATAATGGGGTTTAGCTGCTTTTCACTGCTGTGTTTATGCCGCTTTACACCCACTTGACACACTAACAGAGAGATATCAATACATAGGTTTTACGATTATTATTAGTCAGATATATTCTTGTGCGGTGAATAGGGCGTGTTGAGTCCAGTTCTCTGAGCAAGGAGTAGGTTTTGTCTATTACATATTGGGTTTATGGAACGGTATCTGAGCTAATTTGATACCCTTGTTTTATGTATCACCCCACCTCACCTTTCCCGTTAAGCAGCCATAGTGTGTTTTCTGCATGTGTGACTCTGTTCTGTTTTGTAATTCAGTTCAAGTGTAACGGTTTTTACATTCCCTCTATCAGTGATACCTTATGAGAAGTGTCCTTTTCTGTGTGACTTATTTCACTTAGAATCGTCGTACCTAAATCCACTCATCATGCTGCTACTAACCTTACGACATTGATTTCCTGGCTGAGTGATATTCCATTGTACATAAGGACCACAACTTCTTTATCCATTTTTCTCTTTCCTGGGATATTTAAGGTGGAATGAAGTGGAGGTCCTGGTTAACAGAGCAGCCCTAAACTTTGGGGTGCTTGTGTCTTGCTGATTTTTAATTTTCCCAATTTATACCCCCATGAGTGGAAGTGCCCTATGTTCTCTACGCTGTGTTTTTCAGATGTTTCAGGACTCACCGGACACTTCTCCAGAGTGGCTCTTGGCAATTTACATCCCGCCCATCAGTGTAGCAAGGCTCCCATTTCTCCATGGCCTGTCCTGCATTTCTGGTTTTGACACTTTTTTCAGCATGGCCCTTTTGACCGATGGGAAGCGAGACTTCTTTGTAGCGCTGATTTGCCTTTCCAGGTTGCTTGGTTGGCCAAAAAGGGCGTATGCGTTTTTTCCTGAATATATTCAGGAAAAAACGCATACGCCCTTTTTGGCCAAGGGCATCATTGTCAACGTTTTGCCGCTTTTCATGTGCTTTAAAGGCGATTCGTATCTACCTCCTGAAATCTGTTTCCTGCAATTCTGCCTTGATTTCAAATCCTCTTCTTTGCCTTCCCTCAATATATTTGTGGACGAGAGTTATCATTTATAACTCTGCAGGTTTGTGAATTGCAGTGCCCTGAACCTCCATTTTACAACTCGTTTTTATGGGAGCTGGCCACAAAATCGCAGAATGGCTTCAGGCCCTGTTTTGGTTCCGGGGGTCAGGCTGAGCCTGTGGTTAATTCTTCTTTCTGATGGGAAAATAGAGTGACCTGTGCCTGTCCCAACACCAAGAGCTAGTCTCTCGTTGGTTCCACGTCTTCCCGTTTATCCTCAGGACAAATTGCAACCTGTACGGAACAGGAGGTTAAAGGTGCTGATGCTCCAAGTAGGGAGCTTGCTAGTAAAGCGGCTGGAATGGCGAACCCGGGCACAAGGAGATGAGAAATGAGGTGTGTTTTAGAAACCTTTCCCCATCACACGGTGTACCATCTTCTGGGTTTCTCATGCATGTTTTTGATGTAGGAAGATGCCCTTGAACCTGGAGATTTGGGACCCATGCGATGGGTACCACGCAGTATTACTTTAAAGGGTCTGCGTTTGCTCACCCAACCTCACCAAACCTCTCAGCCCCAAGAGTGTCCACCCTTATGTCTCATCCAGCTGTGCGTCTAGATATGGTCAATCCAGGTTGCATCACAGCCACTGAACGCATTGTGTAAGAATTTCTCTCTCTTTCACTGTCTTTGTTTCATGGTTGTTTCAAAGTAATTTATTTTTATAATGGGGTTTAGCTGCTTTTCACTGCTGTGTTTATGCGGCTTTACACCCACTTGACACACTAACAGAGAGATATCAATACATAGGTTTTACGATTATTATTATTCAGATATATTCTTGTGCGGTGAATAGGGCGTGTTGAGTCCAGTTCTCTGAGCAAGGAGTAGGTCTTGTCTATTACATATTGGGTTTATGGAATGGTATCTGAGCTAATTTGATACCCTTGTTTTATGTATCACCCCACCTCACCTTTCCCGTTAAGCAGCCATAGTGTGTTTTCTGCATGTGTGACTCTGTTCTGTTTTGTAATTCAGTTCAAGTGTAACAGTTTTTACATTCCCTCTAACAGTGATACCTTATGAGAAGTGTCCTTTTCTGTGTGACTTATTTCACTTAGAATCGTCGTACCTAAATCCACTCATCATGCTGCTACTAACCTTACGACATTGATTTCCTGGCTGAGTGATATTCCATTGTACATAAGGACCACAACTTCTTTATCCATTTTTCTCTTTCCTGGGATATTTAAGGTGGAATGAAGTGGAGGTCCTGGTCAACAGAGCAGCCCTAAACTTTGGGGTGCTTGTGTCTTGCTGATTTTTCATTTTCCCAATTTATACCCCCATGAGTGGAAGTGCCCTATGCTCTCTAAGCTCTGTTTTTCAGATGTTTCAGGACTCACCGGACACTTCTCCAGAGTGGCTCTTGGCAATTTACATCCCGCCCATCAGTGTAGCAAGGCTCCCATTTCTCCATGGCCTGTCCTGCATTTCTGGTTTTGACACTTTTTTCAGCATGGCCCTTTTGACCGATGGGAAGCGAGACCTCTTTGTAGCGCTGATTTGCCTTTCCAGGTTGCTTGGTTGGCCAAAAAGGGCGTATGCGTTTTTTCCTGAATATATTCAGGAAAAAACGCATACGCCCTTTTTGGCCAAGGGCATCATTGTCAACGTTTTGCCGCTTTTCATGTGCTTTAAAGGCGATTCGTATCTACCTCCTGAAATCTGTTTCCTGCAATTCTGCCTTGATTTCAAATCCTCTTCTTTGCCTTCCCTCAATATATTTGTGGACGAGAGTTATCATTTATAACTCTGCAGGTTTGTGAATTGCAGTGCCCTGAACCTCCATTTTACAACTCGTTTTTATGGGAGCTGGCCGCAAAATCTCAGAATGGCTTCAGGCCCTATTCTGGTTCCGGGGGTCAGGCTGAGCCTGTGGTTAATTCTTCTTTCTGATGGGAAAATAGAGTGACCTGTGCCTGTCCCAACACCAAGAGCTAGTCTCTCGTTGGTTCCACGTCTTCCCGTTTATCCTCAGGACAAATTGCAACCTGTACGGAACAGGAGGTTAAAGGTGCTGATGCTCCAAGTAGGGAGCTTGCTAGTAAAGCGGCTGGAATGGCGAACCCGGGCACAAGGAGATGAGAAATGAGGTGTGTTTTAGAAACCTTTCCCCATCACACGGTGTACCATCTTCTGGGTTTCTCATGCATGTTTTTGATGTAGGAAGATGCCCTTGAACCTGGAGATTTGGGACCCATGCGATGGGGACCACGCAGTATTACTTTAAAGGGTCTGCGTTTGCTCACCCAACCTCACCAAACCTCTCAGCCCCAAGAGTGTCCACCCTTATGTCTCATCCAGCTGTGCGTCTAGATATGGTCAATCCAGGTTGCATCACAGCCCCTGAACGCATTGTGTAAGAATTTCTCTCTCTTTCACTGTCTTTGTTTCATGGGTGTTTCAAAGTAATTTATTTTTATAATGGGGTTTAGCTGCTTTTCAATGCTGTGTTTATGCCGCTTTACACCCACTTGACACACTAACAGAGAGATATCAATGCATAGGTTTTACGATTATTATTAGTCAGATATATTCTTGTGCGGTGAATAGGGCGTGTTGAGTCCAGTTCTCTGAGCAAGGAGTAGGTCTTGTCTATTACATATTGGGTTTATGGAACGGTATCTGAGCTAATTTGATACCCTTGTTTTCTGTATCACCCCACCTCACCTTTCCCGTTAAGCAGCCATAGTGTGTTTTCTGCATGTGTGACTCTCTTCTGTTTTGTAATTCAGTTCAAGTGTAACGGATTTACATTCCCTCTATCAGTGATACCTTAGGAGAAGTGTCCTTTTCTGTGTGACTTATTTCACTTAGAATCGTCGTACCTAAATCCACTCATCATACTGCTACTAACCTTATGACATTGATTTCATGGCTGAGTGATATTCCATTGTACATAAGGACCACAACTTCTTTATCCATTTTTCTCTTTCCTGGGATATTTAAGGTGGAATGAAGTGGAGGTCCTGGTCAACAGAGCAGCCCTAAACTTTGGGGTGCTTGTGTCTTGCTGATTTTTCATTTTCCCAATTTATACCCCCATGAGTGGAAGTGCCCTATGCTCTCTAAGCTGTGTTTTTCAGATGTTTCAGGACTCACCGGACACTTCTCCAGAGTGGCTCTTGGCAATTTACATCCCGCCCATCAGTGTAGCAAGGCTCCCATTTCTCCATGGCCTGTCCTGCATTTCTGGTTTTGACACTTTTTTCAGCATGGCCCTTTTGACCGATGGGAAGCGAGACTTCTTTGTAGCGCTGATTTGCCTTTCCAGGTTGCTTGGTTGGCCAAAAAGGGAGTATGCGTTTTTTCCTGAATATATTCAGGAAAAAACGCATACGCCCTTTTTGGCCAAGGGCATCATTGTCAACGTTTTGCCGCTTTTCATGTGCTTTAAAGGCGATTCGTATCTACCTCCTGAAATCTGTTTCCTGCAATTCTGCCTTGATTTCAAATCCTCTTCTTTGCCTTCCCTCAATATATTTGTGGACGAGAGTTATCATTTATAACTCTGCAGGTTTGTGAATTGCAGTGCCCTGAACCTCCATTTTACAACTCGTTTTTATGGGAGCTGGCCACAAAATCGCAGAATGGCTTCAGGCCCTGTTTTGGTTCCGGGGGTCAGGCTGAGCCTGTGGTTAATTCTTCTTTCTGATGGGAAAATAGAGTGACCTGTGCCTGTCCCAACACCAAGAGCTAGTCTCTCGTTGGTTCCACGTCTTCCCGTTTATCCTCAGGACAAATTGCAACCTGTACGGAACAGGAGGTTAAAGGTGCTGATGCTCCAAGTAGGGAGCTTGCTAGTAAAGCGGCTGGAATGGCGAACCCGGGCACAAGGAGATGATAAATGAGGTGCGTTTTAGAAACCTTTCCCCATCACACGGTGTACCATCTTCTGGGTTTCTCATGCATGTTTTTGATGTAGGAAGATGCCCTTGAACCTGGAGATTTGGGACCCATGCGATGGGTACCACGCAGTATTACTTTAAAGGGTCTGCGTTTGCTCACCCAACCTCACCAAACCTCTCAGCCCCAAGAGTGTCCACCCTTATGTCTCATCCAGCTGTGCGTCTAGATATGGTCAATCCAGGTTGCATCACAGCCCCTGAACGCATTGTGTAAGAATTTCTCTCTCTTTCACTGTCTTTGTTTCATGGGTGTTTCAAAGTAATTTATTTTTATAATGGGGTTTAGCTGCTTTTCACTGCTGTGTTTATGCGGCTTTACACCCACTTGACACACTAACAGAGAGATATCAATACATAGGTTTTACGATTATTATTATTCAGATATATTCTTGTGTGGTGAATAGGGCGTGTTGAGTCCAGTTCTCTGAGCAAGGAGTAGGTCTTGTCTATTACATATTGGGTTTATGGAATGGTATCTGAGCTAATTTGATACCCTTGTTTTATGTATCACCCCACCTCACCTTTCCCGTTAAGCAGCCATAGTGTGTTTTCTGCATGTGTGACTCTGTTCTGTTTTGTAATTCAGTTCAAGTGTAACGGTTTTTACATTCCCTCTATCAGTGATACCATATGAGAAGTGTCCTTTTCTGTGTGACTTATTTCACTTAGAATCGTCGTACCTAAATCCACTCATCATGCTGCTACTAACCTTACGACATTGATTTCCTGGCTGAGTGATATTCCATTGTACATAAGGACCACAACTTCTTTATCCATTTTTCTCTTTCCTGGGATATTTAAGGTGGAATGAAGTGGAGGTCCTGGTCAACAGAGCAGCCCTAAACTTTGGGGTGCTTGTGTCTTGCTGATTTTTAATTTTCCCAATTTATACCCCCATGAGTGGAAGTGCCCTATGTTCTCTAAGCTGTGTTTTTCAGATGTTTCAGGACTCACCGGACACTTCTCCAGAGTGGCTCTTGGCAATTTTCATCCCGCCCATCAGTGTAGCAAGGCTCCCATTTCTCCATGGCCTGTCCTGCATTTCTGGTTTTGACACTTTTTTCAGCATGGCCCTTTTGACCAATGGGAAGCGAGTCTTCTTTGTAGCCCTGATTTGCCTTTCCAGGTTGCTTGGTTGGCCAAAAAGGGCGTATGCGTTTTTTCCTGAATATATTCAGGAAAAAACGCATACGCCCTTTTTGGCCAAGGGCATCATTGTCAACGTTTTGCCGCTTTTCATGTGCTTTAAAGGCGATTCGTATCTACCTCCTGAAATCTGTTTCCTGCAATTCTGCCTTGATTTCAAATCCTCTTCTTTGCCTTCCCTCAATATATTTGTGGACGAGAGTTATCATTTATAACTCTGCAGGTTTGTGAATTGCAGTGCCCTGAACCTCCATTTTACAACTCGTTTTTATGGGAGCTGGCCGCAAAATCGCAGAATGGCTTCAGGCCCTGTTCTGGTTCCGGGGGTCAGGCTGAGCCTGTGGTTAATTCTTCTTTCTGATGGGAAAATAGAGTGACCTGTGCCTGTCCCAACACCAAGAGCTAGTCTCTCGTTGGTTCCACGTCTTCCCGTTTATCCTCAGGACAAATTGCAACCTGTACGGAACAGGAGGTTAAAGGTGCTGATGCTCCAAGTAGGGAGCTTGCTAGTAAAGCGGCTGGAACGGCGAACCCGGGCACAAGGAGATGAGAAATGAGGTAAGTTTTAGAAACCTTTCCCCATCACACGGTGTACCGTCTTCTGGGTTTCTCATGCATGTTTTTGATGTAGGAAGATGCCCTTGAACCTGGAGATTTGGGACCCATGCGATGGGTACCAAGCAGTATTACTTTAAAGGGTCTGCGTTTGCTCACCCAACCTCACCAAACCTCTCAGCCCCAAGAGTGTCCACCCTTATGTCTCATCCAGCTGTGCATCTAGATATGGTCAATCCAGGTTGCATCACAGCCCCTGAACGCATTGTGTAAGAATTTCTCTCTCTTTCACTGTCTTTGTTTCATGGTTGTTTCAAAGTAATTTATTTTTATAATGGGGTTTAGCTGCTTTTCACTGCTGTGTTTATGCGGCTTTACACCCACTTGACACACTAACAGAGAGATATCAATACATAGGTTTTACGATTATTATTAGTCAGATATATTCTTGTGCGGTGAATAGGGCGTGTTGAGTCCAGTTCTCTGAGCAAGGAGTAGGTTTTGTCTATTACATATTGGGTTTATGGAACGGTATCTGAGCTAATTTGATACCCTTGTTTTATGTATCACCCCACCTCACCTTTCCCGTTAAGCAGCCATAGTGTGTTTTCTGCATGTGTGACTCTGTTCTGTTTTGTAATTCAGTTCAAGTGTAACGGTTTTTACATTCCCTCTATCACTGATACCTTATGAGAAGTGTCCTTTTCTGTGTGACTTATTTCACTTAGAATCGTCGTACCTAAATCCACTCATCATGCTGCTACTAACCTTACGACATTGATTTCCTGGCTGAGTGATATTCCATTGTACATAAGGACCACAACTTCTTTATCCATTTTTCTCTTTCCTGGGATATTTAAGGTGGAATGAAGTGGAGGTCCTGGTTAACAGAGCAGCCCTAAACTTTGGGGTGCTTGTGTCTTGCTGATTTTTAATTTTCCCAATTTATACCCCCATGAGTGGAAGTGCCCTATGTTCTCTAAGCTGTGTTTTTCAGATGTTTCAGGACTCACCGGACACTTCTCCAGAGTGGCTCTTGGCAATTTACATCCCGCCCATCAGTGTAGCAAGGCTCCCATTTCTCCATGGCCTGTCCTGCATTTCTGGTTTTGACACTTTTTTCAGCATGGCCCTTTTGACCGATGGGAAGCGAGACTTCTTTGTAGCGCTGATTTGCCTTTCCAGGTTGCTTGGTTGGCCAAAAAGGGCGTATGCGTTTTTTCCTGAATATATTCAGGAAAAAACGCATACGCCCTTTTTGGCCAAGGGCATCATTGTCAACGTTTTGCCGCTTTTCATGTGCTTTAAAGGCGATTCGTATCTACCTCCTGAAATCTGTTTCCTGCAATTCTGCCTTGATTTCAAATCCTCTTCTTTGCCTTCCCTCAATATATTTGTGGACGAGAGTTATCATTTATAACTCTGCAGGTTTGTGAATTGCAGTGCCCTGAACCTCCATTTTACAACTCGTTTTTATGGGAGCTGGCCACAAAATCGCAGAATGGCTTCAGGCCCTGTTCTGGTTCCGGGGGTCAGGCTGAGCCTGTGGTTATTTCTTCTTTCTGATGGGAAAATAGAGTGACCTGTGCCTGTCCCAACACCAAGAGCTAGTCTCTCGTTGGTTCCACGTCTTCCCGTTTATCCTCAGGACAAATTGCAACCTGTACGGAACAGGAGGTTAAAGGTGCTGATGCTCCAAGTAGGGAGCTTGCTAGTAAAGCGGCTGGAATGGCGAACCCGGGCACAAGGAGATGAGAAATGAGGTGCGTTTTAGAAACCTTTCCCCATCACACGGTGTACCATCTTCTGGGTTTCTCATGCATGTTTTTGATGTAGGAAGATGCCCTTGAACCTGGAGATTTGGGACCCATGCGATGGGTACCACGCAGTATTACTTTAAATGGTCTGCGTTTGCTCACCCAACCTCACCAAACCTCTCAGCCCCAAGAGTGTCCACCCTTATGTCTCATCCAGCTGTGCGTCTAGATATGGTCAATCCAGGTTGCATCACAGCCCCTGAACGCATTGTGTAAGAATTTCTCTCTCTTTCACTGTCTTTGTTACATGGGTGTTTCAAAGTAATTTATTTTTATAATGGGGTTTAGCTGCTTTTCACTGCTGTGTTTATGCGGCTTTACACCCACTTGACACACTAACAGAGAGATATCAATACATAGGTTTTACGATTATTATTAGTCAGATATATTCTTGTGCGGTGAATAGGGCGTGTTGAGTTCAGTTCTCTGAGCAAGGAGTAGGTCTTGTCTATTACATATTGGGTTTATGGAACGGTATCTGAGCTAATTTGATACCCTTGTTTTATGTATCACCCCACCTCACCTTTCCCGTTAAGCAGCCATAGTGTGTTTTCTGCATGTGTGACTCTGTTCTGTTTTGTAATTCAGTTCAAGTGTAACAGTTTTTACATTCCCTCTAACAGTGATACCTTATGAGAAGTGTCCTTTTCTGTGTGACTTATTTCACTTAGAATCGTCGTACCTAAATCCACTCATCATGCTGCTACTAACCTTACGACATTGATTTCCTGGCTGAGTGATATTCCATTGTACATAAGGACCACAACTTCTTTATCCTTTTTTCTCTTTCCTGGGATATTTAAGGTGGAATGAAGTGGAGGTCCTGGTCAACAGAGCAGCCCTAAACTTTGGGGTGCTTGTGTCTTGGTGATTTTTAATTTTCCCAATTTATACCCCAATGAGTGGAAGTGCCCTATGCTCTCTAAGCTGTGTTTTTCAGATGTTTCAGGACTCACCAGACACTTCTCCAGAGTGGCTCTTGGCAATTTACATCCCGCCCATCAGTGTAGCAAGGCTCCCATTTCTCCATGGCCTGTCCTGCATTTCTGGTTTTGACACTTTTTTCAGCATGGCCCTTTTGACCGATGGGAAGCGAGACTTCTTTGTAGCGCTGATTTGCCTTTCCAGGTTGCTTGGTTGGCCAAAAAGGGCGTATGCGTTTTTTCCTGAATATATTCAGGAAAAAACGCATACGCCCTTTTTGGCCAAGGGCATCATTGTCAACGTTTTGCCGCTTTTCATGTGCTTTAAAGGTGATTCGTATCTACCTCCTGAAATCTGTTTCCTGCAATTCTGACTTGATTTCAAATCCTCTTCTTTGCCTTCCCTCAATATATTTGTGGACGAGAGTTATCATTTATAACTCTGCAGGTTTGTGAATTGCAGTGCCCTGAACCTCCATTTTACAACTCGTTTTTATGGGAGCTGGCCGCAAAATCGCAGAATGGCTTCAGGCCCTATTCTGGTTCCGGGGGTCAGGCTGAGCCTGTGGTTAATTCTTCTTTCTGATGGGAAAATAGAGTGACCTGTGCCTGTCCCAACACCAAGAGCTAGTCTCTCGTTGGTTCCACGTCTTCCCGTTTATCCTCAGGACAAATTGCAACCTGTACGGAACAGGAGGTTAAAGGTGCTGATGCTCCAAGTAGGGAGCTTGCTAGTAAAGCGGCTGGAATGGCGAACCCGGGCACAAGGAGATGAGAAATGAGGTGTGTTTTAGAAACCTTTCCCCATCACACGGTGTACCATCTTCTGGGTTTCTCATGCATGTTTTTGATGTAGGAAGATGCCCTTGAACCTGGAGATTTGGGACCCATGCGATGGGGACCACGCAGTATTACTTTAAAGGGTCTGCGTTTGCTCACCCAACCTCACCAAACCTCTCAGCCCCAAGAGTGTCCACCCTTATGTCTCATCCAGCTGTGCGTCTAGATATGGTCAATCCAGGTTGCATCACAGCCCCTGAACGCATTGTGTAAGAATTTCTCTCTCTTTCACTGTCTTTGTTTCATGGGTGTTTCAAAGTAATTTATTTTTATAATGGGGTTTAGCTGCTTTTCACTGCTGTGTTTATGCCGCTTTACACCCACTTGACACACTAACAGAGAGATATCAATACATAGGTTTTACGATTATTATTAGTCAGATATATTCTTGTGCGGTGAATAGGGCGTGTTGAGTCCAGTTCTCTGAGCAAGGAGTAGGTCTTGTCTATTACATATTGGGTTTATGGAATGGTATCTGAGCTAATTTGATACCCTTGTTTTATGTATCACCCCACCTCACCTTTCCCGTTAAGCAGCCATAGTGTGTTTTCTGCATGTGTGACTCTGTTCTGTTTTGTAATTCAGTTCAAGTGTAACGGTTTTTACATTCCCTCTATCAGTGATACCTTATGAGAAGTGTCCTTTTCTGTGTGACTTATTTCACTTAGAATCGTCGTACCTAAATCCACTCATCATGCTGCTACTAACCTTACGACATTGATTTCCTGGCTGAGTGATATTCCATTGTACATAAGGACCACAACTTCTTTATCCATTTTTCTCTTTCCTGGGATATTTAAGGTGGAATGAAGTGGAGGTCCTGGTCAACAGAGCAGCCCTAAACTTTGGGGTGCTTGTGTCTTGCTGATTTTTAATTTTCCCAATTTATACCCCCATGAGTGGAAGTGCCCTATGTTCTCTAAGCTGTGTTTTTCAGATGTTTCAGGACTCACCGGACACTTCTCCAGAGTGGCTCTTGGCAATTTACATCCCGCCCATCAGTGTAGCAAGGCTCCCATTTCTCCATGGCCTGTCCTGCATTTCTGGTTTTGACACTTTTTTCAGCATGGCCCTTTTGACCGATGGGAAGCGAGACTTCTTTGTAGCGCTGATTTGCCTTTCCAGGTTGCTTGGTTGGCCAAAAAGGGCGTATGCGTTTTTTCCTGAATATATTCAGGAAAAAACGCATACGCCCTTTTTGGCCAAGGGCATCATTGTCAACGTTTTGCCGCTTTTCATGTGCTTTAAAGGCGATTCGTATCTACCTCCTGAAATCTGTTTCCTGCAATTCTGCCTTGATTTCAAATCCTCTTCTTTGCCTTCCCTCAATATATTTGTGGACGAGAGTTATCATTTATAACTCTGCAGGTTTGTGAATTGCAGTGCCCTGAACCTCCATTTTACAACTCGTTTTTATGGGAGCTGGCCGCAAAATCGCAGAATGGCTTCAGGCCCTGTTCTGGTTCCGGGGGTCAGGCTGAGCCTGTGGTTAATTCTTCTTTCTGATGGGAAAATAGAGTGACCTGTGCCTGTCCCAACACCAAGAGCTAGTCTCTCGTTGGTTCCACGTCTTCCCGTTTATCCTCAGGACAAATTGCAACCTGTACGGAACAGGAGGTTAAAGGTGCTGATGCTCCAAGTAGGGAGCTTGCTAGTAAAGCGGCTGGAACGGCGAACCCGGGCACAAGGAGATGAGAAATGAGGTAAGTTTTAGAAACCTTTCCCCATCACACGGTGTACCGTCTTCTGGGTTTCTCATGCATGTTTTTGATGTAGGAAGATGCCCTTGAACCTGGAGATTTGGGACCCATGCGATGGGTACCACGCAGTATTCCTTTAAAGGGTCTGCGTTTGCTCACCCAACCTCACCAAACCTCTCAGCCCCAAGAGTGTCCACCCTTATGTCTCATCCAGCTGTGCGTCTAGATATGGTCAATCCAGGTTGCATCACAGCCCCTGAACGCATTGTGTAAGAATTTCTCTCTCTTTCACTGTCTTTGTTTCATGGTTGTTTCAAAGTAATTTATTTTTATAATGGGGTTTAGCTGCTTTTCACTGCTGTGTTTATGCGGCTTTACACCCACTTGACACACTAACAGAGAGATATCAATACATAGGTTTTACGATTATTATTAGTCAGATATATTCTTGTGCGGTGAATAGGGCGTGTTGAGTCCAGTTCTCTGAGCAAGGAGTAGGTTTTGTCTATTACATATTGGGTTTATGGAACGGTATCTGAGCTAATTTGATACCCTTGTTTTATGTATCACCCCACCTCACCTTTCCCGTTAAGCAGCCATAGTGTGTTTTCTGCATGTGTGACTCTGTTCTGTTTTGTAATTCAGTTCAAGTGTAACGGTTTTTACATTCCCTCTATCAGTGATACCTTATGAGAAGTGTCCTTTTCTGTGTGACTTATTTCACTTAGAATCGTCGTACCTAAATCCACTCATCATGCTGCTACTAACCTTACGACATTGATTTCCTGGCTGAGTGATATTCCATTGTACATAAGGACCACAACTTCTTTATCCATTTTTCTCTTTCCTGGGATATTTAAGGTGGAATGAAGTGGAGGTCCTGGTTAACAGAGCAGCCCTAAACTTTGGGGTGCTTGTGTCTTGCTGATTTTTAATTTTCCCAATTTATACCCCCATGAGTGGAAGTGCCCTATGTTCTCTAAGCTGTGTTTTTCAGATGTTTCAGGACTCACCGGACACTTCTCCAGAGTGGCTCTTGGCAATTTACATCCCGCCCATCAGTGTAGCAAGGCTCCCATTTCTCCATGGCCTGTCCTGCATTTCTGGTTTTGACACTTTTTTCAGCATGGCCCTTTTGACCGATGGGAAGCGAGACTTCTTTGTAGCGCTGATTTGCCTTTCCAGGTTGCTTGGTTGGCCAAAAAGGGCGTATGCGTTTTTTCCTGAATATATTCAGGAAAAAACGCATACGCCCTTTTTGGCCAAGGGCATCATTGTCAACGTTTTGCCGCTTTTCATGTGCTTTAAAGGCGATTCGTATCTACCTCCTGAAATCTGTTTCCTGCAATTCTGCCTTGATTTCAAATCCTCTTCTTTGCCTTCCCTCAATATATTTGTGGATGAGAGTTATCATTTATAACTCTGCAGGTTTGTGAATTGCAGTGCCCTGAACCTCCATTTTACAACTCGTTTTTATGGGAGCTGGCCACAAAATCGCAGAATGGCTTCAGGCCCTGTTCTGGTTCCGGGTGTCAGGCTGAGCCTGTGGTTATTTCTTCTTTCTGATGGGAAAATAGAGTGACCTGTGCCTGTCCCAACACCAAGAGCTAGTCTCTCGTTGGTTCCACGTCTTCCCGTTTATCCTCAGGACAAATTGCAACCTGTACGGAACAGGAGGTTAAAGGTGCTGATGCTCCAAGTAGGGAGCTTGCTAGTAAAGCGGCTGGAATGGCGAACCCGGGCACAAGGAGATGAGAAATGAGGTGCGTTTTAGAAACCTTTCCCCATCACACGGTGTACCATCTTCTGGGTTTCTCATGCATGTTTTTGATGTAGGAAGATGCCCTTGAACCTGGAGATTTGGGACCCATGCGATGGGTACCACGCAGTATTACTTTAAAGGGTCTGCGTTTGCTCACCCAACCTCACCAAACCTCTCAGCCCCAAGAGTGTCCAACCTTATGTCTCATCCAGCTGTGCGTCTAGATATGGTCAATCCAGGTTGCATCACAGCCCCTGAACGCATTGTGTAAGAATTTCTCTCTCTTTCACTGTCTTTGTTTCATGGGTGTTTCAAAGTAATTTATTTTTATAATGAGGTTTAGCTGCTTTTCACTGCTGTGTTTATGCGGCTTTACACCCACTTGACACACTAACAGAGAGATATCAATACATAGGTTTTACGATTATTATTAGTCAGATATATTCTTGTGCGGTGAATAGGGCGTGTTGAGTCCAGTTCTCTGAGCAAGGAGTAGGTCTTGTCTATTACATATTGGGTTTATGGAATGGTATCTGAGCTAATTTGATACCCTTGTTTTATGTATCACCCCACCTCACCTTTCCCGTTAAGCAGCCATAGTGTGTTTTCTGCATGTGTGACTCTGTTCTGTTTTGTAATTCAGTTCAAGTGTAACAGTTTTTACATTCCCTCTAACAGTGATACCTTATGAGAAGTGTCCTTTTCTGTGTGACTTATTTCACTTAGAATCGTCGTACCTAAATCCACTCATCATGCTGCTACTAACCTTACGACATTGATTTCCTGGCTGAGTGATATTCCATTGTACATAAGGACCACAACTTCTTTATCCATTTTTCTCTTTCCTGGGATATTTAAGGTGGAATGAAGTGGAGGTCCTGGTCAACAGAGCAGCCCTAAACTTTGGGGTGCTTGTGTCTTGCTGATTTTTAATTTTCCCAATTTATACCCCCATGAGTGGAAGTGCCCTATGCTCTCTAAGCTGTGTTTTTCAGATGTTTCAGGACTCACCAGACACTTCTCCAGAGTGGCTCTTGGCAATTTACATCCCGCCCATCAGTGTAGCAAGGCTCCCATTTCTCCATGGCCTGTCCTGCATTTCTGGTTTTGACACTTTTTTCAGCATGGCCCTTTTGACCGATGGGAAGCGAGACTTCTTTGTAGCGCTGATTTGCCTTTCCAGGTTGCTTGGTTGGCCAAAAAGGGCGTATGCGTTTTTTCCTGAATATATTCAGGAAAAAACGCATACGCCCTTTTTGGCCAAGGGCATCATTGTCAACGTTTTGCCGCTTTTCATGTGCTTTAAAGGCGATTCGAATCTACCTCCTGAAATCTGTTTCCTGCAATTCTGCCTTGATTTCAAATCCTCTTCTTTGCCTTCCCTCAATATATTTGTGGACGAGAGTTATCATTTATAACTCTGCAGGTTTGTGAATTGCAGTGCCCTGAACCTCCATTTTACAACTCGCGTTTTTGGGAGATGCCCGCAAAAGCGCAGGATGGCTTCAGGCCCTGTTCTTGTTCCGGGGGGCAGGCTGAGCCTGTGGTTATTTCTTCTTTCTGATGGGAAAATAGAGTGACCTGTGCCTGTCCCAACACCAAGAGCTAGTCTCTCGTTGGTTCCACGTCTTCCCGTTTATCCTCAGGACAAATTGCAACCTGTACGGAACAGGAGGTTAAAGGTGCTGATGCTCCAAGTAGGGAGCTTGCTAGTAAAGCGGCTGGAATGGCGAACCCGGGCACAAGGAGATGAGAAATGAGGTGCGTTTTAGAAACCTTTCCCCATCACACGGTGTACCATCTTCTGGGTTTCTCATGCATGTTTTTGATGTAGGAAGATGCCCTTGAACCTGGAGATTTGGGACCCATGCGATGGGTACCACGCAGTATTACTTTAAAGGGTCTGCGTTTGCTCACCCAACCTCACCAAACCTCTCAGCCCCAAGAGTGTCCAACCTTATGTCTCATCCAGCTGTGCGTCTAGATATGGTCAATCCAGGTTGCATCACAGCCCCTGAACGCATTGTGTAAGAATTTCTCTCTCTTTCACTGTCTTTGTTTCATGGGTGTTTCAAAGTAATTTATTTTTATAATGAGGTTTAGCTGCTTTTCACTGCTGTGTTTATGCGGCTTTACACCCACTTGACACACTAACAGAGAGATATCAATACATAGGTTTTACGATTATTATTAGTCAGATATATTCTTGTGCGGTGAATAGGGCGTGTTGAGTCCAGTTCTCTGAGCAAGGAGTAGGTCTTGTCTATTACATATTGGGTTTATGGAATGGTATCTGAGCTAATTTGATACCCTTGTTTTATGTATCACCCCACCTCACCTTTCCCGTTAAGCAGCCATAGTGTGTTTTCTGCATGTGTGACTCTGTTCTGTTTTGTAATTCAGTTCAAGTGTAACAGTTTTTACATTCCCTCTAACAGTGATACCTTATGAGAAGTGTCCTTTTCTGTGTGACTTATTTCACTTAGAATCGTCGTACCTAAATCCACTCATCATGCTGCTACTAACCTTACGACATTGATTTCCTGGCTGAGTGATATTCCATTGTACATAAGGACCACAACTTCTTTATCCATTTTTCTCTTTCCTGGGATATTTAAGGTGGAATGAAGTGGAGGTCCTGGTCAACAGAGCAGCCCTAAACTTTGGGGTGCTTGTGTCTTGCTGATTTTTAATTTTCCCAATTTATACCCCCATGAGTGGAAGTGCCCTATGCTCTCTAAGCTGTGTTTTTCAGATGTTTCAGGACTCACCAGACACTTCTCCAGAGTGGCTCTTGGCAATTTACATCCCGCCCATCAGTGTAGCAAGGCTCCCATTTCTCCATGGCCTGTCCTGCATTTCTGGTTTTGACACTTTTTTCAGCATGGCCCTTTTGACCGATGGGAAGCGAGACTTCTTTGTAGCGCTGATTTGCCTTTCCAGGTTGCTTGGTTGGCCAAAAAGGGCGTATGCGTTTTTTCCTGAATATATTCAGGAAAAAACGCATACGCCCTTTTTGGCCAAGGGCATCATTGTCAACGTTTTGCCGCTTTTCATGTGCTTTAAAGGCGATTCGAATCTACCTCCTGAAATCTGTTTCCTGCAATTCTGCCTTGATTTCAAATCCTCTTCTTTGCCTTCCCTCAATATATTTGTGGACGAGAGTTATCATTTATAACTCTGCAGGTTTGTGAATTGCAGTGCCCTGAACCTCCATTTTACAACTCGCGTTTTTGGGAGATGCCCGCAAAAGCGCAGGATGGCTTCAGGCCCTGTTCTTGTTCCGGGGGGCAGGCTGAGCCTGTGGTTATTTCTTCTTTCTGATGGGAAAATAGAGTGACCTGTGCCTGTCCCAACACCAAGAGCTAGTCTCTCGTTGGTTCCACGTCTTCCCGTTTATCCTCAGGACAAATTGCAACCTGTACGGAACAGGAGGTTAAAGGTGCTGATGCTCCAAGTAGGGAGCTTGCTAGTAAAGCGGCTGGAATGGCGAACCCGGGCACAAGGAGATGAGAAATGAGGTGCGTTTTAGAAACCTTTCCCCATCACACGGTGTACCATCTTCTGGGTTTCTCATGCATGTTTTTGATGTAGGAAGATGCCCTTGAACCTGGAGATTTGGGACCCATGCGATGGGTACCACGCAGTATTACTTTAAAGGGTCTGCGTTTGCTCACCCAACCTCACCAAACCTCTCAGCCCCAAGAGTGTCCAACCTTATGTCTCATCCAGCTGTGCGTCTAGATATGGTCAATCCAGGTTGCATCACAGCCCCTGAACGCATTGTGTAAGAATTTCTCTCTCTTTCACTGTCTTTGTTTCATGGGTGTTTCAAAGTAATTTATTTTTATAATGAGGTTTAGCTGCTTTTCACTGCTGTGTTTATGCGGCTTTACACCCACTTGACACACTAACAGAGAGATATCAATACATAGGTTTTACGATTATTATTAGTCAGATATATTCTTGTGCGGTGAATAGGGCGTGTTGAGTCCAGTTCTCTGAGCAAGGAGTAGGTCTTGTCTATTACATATTGGGTTTATGGAATGGTATCTGAGCTAATTTGATACCCTTGTTTTATGTATCACCCCACCTCACCTTTCCCGTTAAGCAGCCATAGTGTGTTTTCTGCATGTGTGACTCTGTTCTGTTTTGTAATTCAGTTCAAGTGTAACAGTTTTTACATTCCCTCTAACAGTGATACCTTATGAGAAGTGTCCTTTTCTGTGTGACTTATTTCACTTAGAATCGTCGTACCTAAATCCACTCATCATGCTGCTACTAACCTTACGACATTGATTTCCTGGCTGAGTGATATTCCATTGTACATAAGGACCACAACTTCTTTATCCATTTTTCTCTTTCCTGGGATATTTAAGGTGGAATGAAGTGGAGGTCCTGGTCAACAGAGCAGCCCTAAACTTTGGGGTGCTTGTGTCTTGCTGATTTTTAATTTTCCCAATTTATACCCCCATGAGTGGAAGTGCCCTATGCTCTCTAAGCTGTGTTTTTCAGATGTTTCAGGACTCACCAGACACTTCTCCAGAGTGGCTCTTGGCAATTTACATCCCGCCCATCAGTGTAGCAAGGCTCCCATTTCTCCATGGCCTGTCCTGCATTTCTGGTTTTGACACTTTTTTCAGCATGGCCCTTTTGACCGATGGGAAGCGAGACTTCTTTGTAGCGCTGATTTGCCTTTCCAGGTTGCTTGGTTGGCCAAAAAGGGCGTATGCGTTTTTTCCTGAATATATTCAGGAAAAAACGCATACGCCCTTTTTGGCCAAGGGCATCATTGTCAACGTTTTGCCGCTTTTCATGTGCTTTAAAGGCGATTCGAATCTACCTCCTGAAATCTGTTTCCTGCAATTCTGCCTTGATTTCAAATCCTCTTCTTTGCCTTCCCTCAATATATTTGTGGACGAGAGTTATCATTTATAACTCTGCAGGTTTGTGAATTGCAGTGCCCTGAACCTCCATTTTACAACTCGCGTTTTTGGGAGATGCCCGCAAAAGCGCAGGATGGCTTCAGGCCCTGTTCTTGTTCCGGGGGGCAGGCTGAGCCTGTGGTTAATTCTTCTTCCTGATGGGAAAATAGAGTGACCTGTGCCTGTCCCAACACCAAGAGCTAGTCTCTCATTGGTTCCACGACTTCCCGTTCATCCTCAGGACAAATATCAACCTGTACGGAACAGGAGGTTAAACGTGGTGATGCTCCAAGGAGGGAGATTGCTAGTAAAGTGGCTGCAATCGCGAACCCGAGCACAAGCAGATGAGAAATGAGGTGCGTTTTAGAAACCTTTCCCCATCACACGGTGTACCATCTTCTGGGTTTCTCATGCATGTTTTCGATGTAGGAAGATGCCCTTGAACCTGGAGATTTGGGACCCATGCGATGGGTACCACGCAGTATTACTTTAAAGGGTCTGCGTTTGCTCACCCAACCTCACCAAACCTCTCAGCCCCAAGAGTGTCCACCCTTATGACTCATCCAGCTGTGGGTCTAGATATGGTCAATCCAGGTTGCATCACAGCCCCTGAACGCATTGTGTAAGAATTTCTCTCTCTTTCACTGTCTTTGTTTCATGGGTTTTTCAAAGTAATTTATTTTTATAATGGGGTTTAGCTGCTTTTCACTGTTGTGTTTATGCCGCTTTTTACCCACTTGACACACTAACAGAGAGATATCAATACATAGGTTTTAAGATTATTACTAGTCAGATATATTCTTGTGCGGTGAATAGGGCGTGTTGAGTCCAGTTCTCTGAGCAAGGAGTAGGTCTTGTCTATTACATATTGGGTTTATGGAACGGTATCTGAGCTAATTTGAAACCCTTGTTTTATGTATCACCCCACCTCACCTTTCCCGTTAAGCAGCCATAGTGTGTTTTCTGCATGTGTGACTCTGTTCTGTTTTGTAATTCAGTTCAAGTGTAACGGTTTTTACATTCCCTCTATAAGTGATACCTTATGAGAAGTGTCCTTTTCTGTGTGACTTATTTCACTTAGAATCGTCGTACCTAAATCCACTCATCATGCTGCTACTAGCCTTATGACATTGATTTCACGGCTGAGTGATATTCCATTGTACATAAGGACCACAACTTCTTTATCCATTTTTCTCTTTCCTGGGATATTTAAGGTGGAATAAAGTGGAGGTCCTTGTCAACAGAGCAGCCCTAAACTTTGGGGTGCTTGTGTCTTGCTGATTTTTAATTTTCCCAATTTATACCCCCATGAGTGGAAGTGCCCTATGCTCTCTAAGCTTTGCTTTTTAGACGTTTCAGGACTCACCGTACACTTCTCCAGAGTGGCTGATGACAATTTACATCCCGCCCATCAGTGTAGCAAGGCTCCCATTTCTCCATGGCCTGTCCTGCATTTCTGGTGTTGACACTTTTTTCAGCATGGCCCTTTTGACCGATGGGAAGCGAGACATCTTTGTAGCGCTGATTTGCCTTTCCAGGTTGCTTGGTTGGCCAAAAAGGGCGTATGCGTTTTTTCCTGAATATATTCAGGAAAAAACGCATACGCCCTTTTTGGCCAAGGGCATCATTGTCAACGTTTTGCCGCTTTTCATGTGCTTTAAAGGCGATTCGAATCTACCTCCTGAAATCTGTTTCCTGCAATTCTGCCTTGATTTCAAATCCTCTTCTTTGCCTTCCCTCAATATATTTGTGGATGAGAGTTATCATTTATAACTCTGCAGGTTTGTGAATTGCAGTGCCCTGAACCTCCAATTTACAACTCGCTTTTTAGGGAGCTGGCCGCAAAAGCGCAGGATGGCTTCAGGCCCTGTTCTGGTTCCGGGGGGCAGGCTGAGCCTGTGGTTAATTCTTCTTCCTGATGGGAAAATAGAGTGACCTGTGCCTGTCCCAACACCAAGAGCTAGTCTTTCATTGGTTCCACGTCTTCCCGTTCATCCTCAGTACAAATTGCAACCTGTACGGAACAGGAGGTTAAAGGTGCTGATGCTCCAAGGAGGGAGATTGCTAGTAAAGTGGCTGGAATGGCAAACCCGGGCACAAGCAGATGAGAAATGAGGTGCGTTTTAGAAACCTTTCCACATCACACAGTGTACCATCTTCTGGGTATCTCATGCATGTTTTCGATGTAGGAAGATGCCCTTGAACCTGGAGATTTGGGACCCATGCGATGGGTACCACGCAGTATTACTTTAAAGGGTCTGCGTTTGCTCACCCAACCTCACCAAACCTCTCAGCCGCAACAGTGTCCACCCTTATGTCTCATCCAGCTGTGGGTCTAGATATGGTCAATCCAGGTTGCATCACAGCCCCTGAACGCATTGTGTAAGAATTTCTCTCTCTTTCACTGTCTTTCTTTCATGGGTTTTTCAAAGTAATTTATTTTTATAATGGGGTTTAGCTGCTTTTCACTGCTGTGTTTATGCCGCTTTTTACCCACTTGACACACTAACAGAGAGATATCAATACATAGGTTTTAAGATTATGACTAGTCAGATATATTCTTGTGCGGTGAATAGGGCGTGTTGAGTCCAGTTCTCTGAGCAAGGAGTAGGTCTTGTCTATTACATATTGGGTTTATGGAACGGTATCTGAGCTAATTTGAAACCCTTGTTTTATGTATCACCCCACCTCACCTTTCCCGTTAAGCAGCCATAGTGTGTTTTCTGCATGTGTGACTCTGTTCTGTTTTGTAATTCAGTTCAAGTGTAACGGTTTTTACATTCCCTCTATAAGTGATACCTTATGAGAAGTGTCCTTTTCTGTGTGACTTATTTCACTTAGATTCGTCGTACCTAAATCCACTCATCATGCTGCTACTAGCCTTATGACATTGATTTCACGGCTGAGTGATATTCCATTGTACATAAGGACCACAACTTCTTTATCCATTTTTCTCTTTCCTGGGATATTGAAGGTGGAATGAAGTGGAGGTCCTTGTCAACAGAGCAGCCCTAAACTTTGGGGTGCTTGTGTCTTGCTGATTTTTCATTTTCCCAATTTATACCCCCATGAGTGGAAGTGCCCTATGCTCTCTAAGCTTTGTTTTTTAGATGTTTCACGACTCACCGTACGCTTCTCCAGAGTGGCTGTTGGCAATTTACATCCCGCCCATCAGTGTAGCAAGGCTCCCATTTCTCCATGGCCTGTCCTGCATTTCTGGTTTTGACACTTTTTTCAGCATGGCCTTTTTAACCGATGGGAAGCGAGACATCTTTGTAGCGCTGATTTGCCTTTCCAGGTTGCTTGGTTGGCCAAAAAGGGCGTATGCGTTTTTTCCTGAATATATTCAGGAAAAAACGCATACGCCCTTTTTGGCCAAGGGCATCATTGTCAACGTTTTGCCGCTTTTCATGTGCTTTAAAGGCGATTCGAATCTACCTCCTGAAATCTGTTTCCTGCAATTCTGCCTTGATTTCAAATCCTCTTCTTTGCCTTCCCTCAATATATTTGTGGACGAGAGTTATCATTTATAACTCTGCAGGTTTGTGAATTGCAGTGCCCTGAACCTCCATTTTACAACTCGCGTTTTTGGGAGCTGGCCGCAAAAGCGCAGGATGGCTTCAGGCCCTGTTCTTGTTCCGGGGGGCAGGCTGAGCCTGTGGTTAATTCTTCTTCCTGATGGGAAAATAGAGTGACCTGTGCCTGTCCCAACACCAAGAGCTAGTCTCTCATTGGTTCCACGTCTTCCCGTTCATCCTCAGGACAAATATCAACCTGTACGGAACAGGAGGTTAAACGTGATGATGCTCCAAGGAGGGAGATTGCTAGTAAAGTGGCTGGAATGGCGAACCCGAGCACAAAGAGATGAGAAATGAGGTGCGTTTTAGAAACCTTTCCCCATCACACGGTGTACCATCTTCTGGGTTTCTCATGCATGTTTTCGATGTAGGAAGATGCCCTTGAACCTGGAGATTTGGGACCCATGCGATGGGTACCACGCAGTATTACTTTAAAGGGTTTGCGTTTGCTCACCCAACCTCACCAAACCTCTCAGCCCCAAGAGTGTCCACCCTTATGTCTCATCCAGCTGTGGGTCTAGATATGGTCAATCCAGGTTGCATCACAGCCCGTGAACGCATTGTGTAAGAATTTCTATCTCTTTCACTGTCTTTGTTTCATGGGTTTTTCAAAGTAATTTATTTTTATAAATGGGTTTAGCTGCTTTTCACTGCTGTGTTTATGCCGCTTTTCACCCACTTGACACACTAACAGAGAGATATCAATACATAGGTTTTAAGATTATTACTAGTCAGATATATTCTTGTGCGGTGAATAGGGCGTGTTGAGTCCAGTTCTCTGAGCAAGGAGTAGGTCTTGTCTATTACATATTGGTTTTATGGAACGGTATCTGAGCTAATTTGAAACCCTTGTTTTATGTATCACCCCACCTCACCTTTCCCGTTAAGCAGCCATAGTGTGTTTTCTGCATGTGTGACTCTGTTCTGTTTTGTAATTCAGTTCAAGTGTAACGGTTTTTACATTCCCTCTATCAGTGATACCTTATTAGAAGTGTCCTTTTCTGTGTGCCTTATTTCACTTAGAATCGTCGTACCTAAATCCACTCATCATGCTGCTACTAGCCTTATGACATTGATTTCATGGCTGAGTGATATTCCATTGTACATAAGGACCACAACTTCTTTATCCATTTTTCTCTTTCCTGGGATATTGAAGGTGGAATGAAGTGGAGGTCCTTGTCAACAGAGCAGTCCTAAACTTTGGGGTGCTTGTGTCTTGCTGATTTTTAATTTTCCCAATTTATACCCCCATGAGTGGAAGTGCCCTATGCTCTCTAAGCTGTGTTTTTTAGATGTTTCAGGACACACCGTACTCTTCTCCAGAGTGGCTGTTGGCAATTTACATCCCGCCCATCAGTGTAGCAAGGCTCCCATTTCTCCATGGCCTGTCCTGCATTTCTGGTTTTGACACTTTTTTCAGCATGGCCTTTTTAACCGATGGGAAGCGAGACTTCTTTGTAGCGCTGATTTGCCTTTCCAGGTTGCTTGGTTGGCCAAAAAGGGCGTATGCGTTTTTTCCTGAATATATTCAGGAAAAAACGCATACGCCCTTTTTGGCCAAGGGCATCATTGTCAACGTTTTGCCGGTTTTCATGTGCTTTAAAGGCAATTCGAATCTACCTCCTGAAATCTGTTTCCTGCAATTCTGCCTTGATTTCAAATCCTCTTCTTTGCCTTCCCTCAATATATTTGTGGACGAGAGTTATCATTTATAACTCTGCAGGTTTGTGAATTGCAGTGCCCTGAACCTCCATTTTACAACACGCGTTTTTGGGAGATGGCCGCAAAAGCGCAGGATGGCTTCAGGCCCTGTTCTTGTTCCGGGGGGCAGGCTGAGCCTGTGGTTAATTCTTCTTCCTGATGGGAAAATAGAGTGACCTGTGCCTGTCCCAACACCAAGAGCTAGTCTGTCATTGGTTCCACGTCTTCCCGTTCATCCTCAGGACAAATTGCAACCTGTACGGAACAGGAGGTTAAAGGTGCTGATGCTCCAAGTAGGGAGATTGCTAGTAAAGCGGCTGGAATAGCGAACCCGGGCACAAGGAGATGAGAAATGAGGTGCGTTTTAGAAACCTTTCCACATCACACGGTGTACCATCTTCTGGGTTTCTCATGCATGTTTTCGATGTAGGAAGATGCCCTTGAACCTGGCGATTTGCGACCCATGCGATGGTTACCATGCAGTATTACTTTAAAGGGTCTGCGTTTGCTCACCCAACCTCACCAAACCTCTCAGCCCCAAGAGTGTCCACCCTTATGTCTCATCCAGCTGTGGGTCTAGATATGGTCAATCCAGGTTGCATCACAGCCCGTGAACGCATTGTGTAGGAATTTCTATCTCTTTCACTGTCTTTGTTTCATGGGTTTTTCAAAGTAATTTATTTTTATAATGGGGTTTAGCTGCTTTTCACTGCTGTGTTTATGCCGCTTTACACCCACTTGACACACTAACAGAGAGATATCAATACATAGGTTTTAAGATTATTACTAGTCAGATATATTCTTGTGCGGTGAATAGGGCGTGTTGAGTCCAGTTCTCTGAGCAAGGAGTAGGTCTTGTCTATTACATATTGGTTTTATGGAACGGTATCTGAGCTAATTTGAAACCCTTGTTTTATGTATCACCCCACCTCACCTTTCCCGTTAAGCAGCCATAGTGTGTTTTCTGCATGTGTGACTCTGTTCTGTTTTGTAATTCAGTTCAAGTGTAACGGTTTTTACATTCCCTCTATCAGTGATACCTTATGAGAAGTGTCCTTTTCTGTGTGACTTATTTCACTTAGAATCGTCGTACCTAAATCCACTCATCATGCTGCTACTAGCCTTATGACATTGATTTCATGGCTGAGTGATATTCCATTGTACATAAGGACCACAACTTCTTTATCCATTTTTCTCTTTCCTGGGATATTGAAGGTGGAATGAAGTGGAGGTCCTTGTCAACAGAGCAGCCCTAAACTTTGGGGTGCTTGTGTCTTGCTGATTTTTCATTTTCCCAATTTATACCCCCATGAGTGGAAGTGCCCTATGCTCTCTAAGCTTTGCTTTTTAGACGTTTCAGGACTCACCGTACACTTCTCCAGAGTGGCTGTTGACAATTTACATCCCGCCCATCAGTGTAGCAAGGCTCCCATTTCTCCATGGCCTGTCCTGCATTTCTGGTGTTGACACTTTTTTCAGCATGGCCCTTTTGACCGATGGGAAGCGAGACATCTTTGTAGCGCTGATTTGCCTTTCCAGGTTGCTTGGTTGGCCAAAAAGGGCGTATGCGTTTTTTCCTGAATATATTCAGGAAAAAACGCATACGCCCTTTTTGGCCAAGGGCATCATTGTCAACGTTTTGCCGCTTTTCATGTGCTTTAAAGGCGATTCGAATCTACCTCCTGAAATCTGTTTCCTGCAATTCTGCCTTGATTTCAAATCCTCTTCTTTGCCTTCCCTCAATATATTTGTGGATGAGAGTTATCATTTATAACTCTGCAGGTTTGTGAATTGCAGTGCCCTGAACCTCCATTTTACAACTCGCTTTTTAGGGAGCTGGCCGCAAAAGTGCAGGATGGCTTCAGGCCCTGTTCTGGTTCCGGGGGGCAGGCTGAGCCTGTGGTTAATTCTTCTTCCTGATGGGAAAATAGAGTGACCTGTGCCTGTCCCAACACCAAGAGCTAGTCTCTCATTGGTTCCACGTCTTCCCGTTCATCCTCAGGACAAATTGCAACCTGTACGGAACAGGAGGTTAAAGGTGCTGATGCTCCAAGTAGGGAGATTGCTAGTAAAGCGGCTGGAATAGCGAACCCGGGCACAAGGAGATGAGAAATGAGGTGCGTTTTAGAAACCTTTCCACATCACACGAAGTACCATCTTCTGGGTTTCTCATGCATGTTTTCGATGTAGGAAGATGCCCTTGAACCTGGAGATTTGGGACCCATGCGATGGGTACCACGCAGTATTACTTTAAAGGGTCTGCGTTTGCTCACCCAACCTCACCAAACCTCTCAGCCGCAACAGTGTCCACCCTTAGGTCTCATCCAGCTGTGGGTCTGGATATGGTCAATACAGGTGGCATCACAGCCCCTGAACGCATTGTGTAAGAATTTCGCTCTCTTTCACTGTCTTTGTTTCATGGGTTTTTCAAAGTAATTTATTTTTATAATGGGGTTTAGCTGCTTTTCACTGCTGTGTTTATGCCGCTTTTTACCCACTTGACACACTAACAGAGAGATATCAATACATAGGTTTTAAGATTATTACTTGTCAGATATATTCTTGTGCGGTGAATAGGGCGTGTTGAGTCCAGTTCTCTGAGCAAGGAGTAGGTGTTGTCTATTACATATTGGGTTTATGGAACGGTATCTGAGCTAATTTGAAACCCTTGTTTTATGTATCACCCCACCTCACCTTTCCCGTTAAGCAGCCATAGTGTGTTTTCTGCATGTGTGACTCTGTTCTGTTTTGTAATTCAGTTCAAGTGTAACGGTTTTTACATTCCCTCTATAAGTGATACCTTATGAGAAGTGTCCTTTTCTGTGTGACTTATTTCACTTAGAGTCGTCATACCTAAATCCACTCATCATGCTGCTACTAGCCTTATGACATTGATTTCACGGCTGAGTGATATTCCATTGTACATAAGGACCACAACTTCTTTATCCATTTTTCTCTTTCCTGGGATATTTAAGGTGGAATGAAGTGGAGGTCCTTGTCAACAGAGCAGCCCTAAACTTTGGGGTGCTTGTGTCTTGCTGATTTTTAATTTTCCCAATTTATACCCCCATGAGTGGAAGTGCCCTATGCTCTCTAAGCTTTGCTTTTTAGACGTTTCAGGACTCACCGTACACTTCTCCAGAGTGGCTGTTGACAATTTACATCCCGCCCATCAGTGTAGCAAGGCTCCCATTTCTCCATGGCCTGTCCTGCATTTCTGGTTTTGACACTTTTTTCAGCATGGCCCTTTTGACCGATGGGAAGCGAGACATCTTTGTAGCGCTGATTTGCCTTTCCAGGTTGCTTGGTTGGCCAAAAAGGGCGTATGCGTTTTTTCCTGAATATATTCAGGAAAAAACGCATACGCCCTTTTTGGCCAAGGGCATCATTGTCAACGTTTTGCCGCTTTTCATGTGCTTTAAAGGCGATTCGAATCTACCTCCTGAAATCTGTTTCCTGCAATTCTGCCTTGATTTCAAATCCTCTTCTTTGCCTTCCCTCAATATATTTGTGGATGAGAGTTATCATTTATAACTCTGCAGGTTTGTGAATTGCAGTGCCCTGAACCTCCATTTTACAACTCGCTTTTTAGGGAGCTGGCTGCAAAAGCGCAGGATGGCTTCAGGCCCGGTTCTGGTTCCGGGGGGCAGGCTGAGCCTGTGGTTAATTCTTCTTCCTGATGGGAAAATAGAGTGACCTGTGCCTGTCCCAACACCAAGAGCTGGTCTTTCATTGGTTCCACGTCTTCCCGTTCATCCTCAGTACAAATTGCAACCTGTACGGAACAGGAGGTTAAAGGTGCTGATGCTCCAAGGAGGGAGATTGCTAGTAAAGTGGCTGGAATGGCGAACCCGGGCACAAGCAGATGAGAAATGAGGTGCGTTTTAGAAACCTTTCCCCATCACACGGTGTACCATCTTCTGGGTATCTCATGCATGTTTTCGATGTAGGAAGATGCCCTTGAACCTGGAGATTTGGGACCCATGCGATGGGTACCACGCAGTATTACTTTAAAGGGTCTGCGTTTGCTCACCCAACCTCACCAAACCTCTCAGCCCCAAGAGTGTCCACCCTTATGTCTCATCCAGCTGTGGGTCTAGATATGGTCAATCCAGGTTGCATCACAGCCCCTGAACGCATTGTGTAAGAATTTCTCTCTCTTTCACTGTCTTTGTTTCATGGGTTTTTCAAAGTAATTTATTTTTATAATGGGGTTTAGCTGCTTTTCACTGCTGTGTTTATGCCGCTTTTTACCCACTTGACACACTAACAGAGAGATATCAATACATAGGTTTTAAGATTATTACTAGTCAGATATATTCTTGTGCGGTGAATAGGGCGTGTTGAGTCCAGTTCTCTGAGCAAGGAGTAGGTCTTGTCTATTACATATTGGGTTTATGGAACGGTATCTGAGCTAATTTGAAACCCTTGTTTTATGTATCACCCCACCTCACCTTTCCCGTTAAGCAGCCATAGTGTGTTTTCTGCATGTGTGACTCTGTTCTGTTTTGTAATTCAGTTCAAGTGTAACGGTTTTTACATTCCCTCTATAAGTGATACCTTATGAGAAGTGTTCTTTTCTGTGTGACTTATTTCACTTAGAGTCGTCGTACCTAAATCCACTCATCATGCTGCTCCTAGCCTTATGACATTGATTTCACGGCTGAGTGATATTCCATTGTACATAAGGACCACAACTTCTTTATCCATTTTTCTCTTTCCTGGGATATTGAAGGTGGAATGAAGTGGAGGTCCTTGTCAACAGAGCAGCCCTAAACTTTGGGGTGCTTGTGTCTTGCTGATTTTTCATTTTCCCAATTTATACCCCCATGAGTGGAAGTGCCCTATGCTCTCTAAGCTTTGCTTTTTAGACCTTTCAGGACTCACCGTACACTTCTCCAGAGTGGCTGTTGACAATTTACATCCCGCCCATCAGTGTAGCAAGGCTCCCATTTCTCCATGGCCTGTCCTGCATTTCTGGTTTTGACACTTTTTTCAGCATGGCCCTTTTGACCGATGGGAAGCGAGACATCTTTGTAGCGCTGATTTGCCTTTCCAGGTTGCTTGGTTGGCCAAAAAGGGCGTATGCGTTTTTTCCTGAATATATTCAGGAAAAAACGCATACGCCCTTTTTGGCCAAGGGCATCATTGTCAACGTTTTGCCGCTTTTCATGTGCTTTAAAGGCGATTCGAATCTACCTCCTGAATTCTGTTTCCTGCAATTCTGCCTTGATTTGAAATCCTCTTCTTTGCCTTCCCTCAATATATTTGTGGATGAGAGTTATCATTTATAACTCTGCAGGTTTGTGAACTGCAGTGCCCTGAACCTCCATTTTACAACTCGCTTTTTAGGGAGCTGGCCGCAAAAGCGCAGGATGGCTTCAGGCCCTGTTCTGGTTCCGGGGGACAGGCTGAGCCTGTGGTTAATTCTTCTTCCTGATGGGAAAATAGAGTGACCTGTGCCTGTCCCAACACCAAGAGCTAGTCTTTCATTGGTTCCACGTCTTCCCGTTCATCCTCAGTACAAATTGCAACCTGTACGGAACAGGAGGTTAAAGGTGCTGATGCTCCAAGGAGGGAGATTGCTAGTAAAGTGGCTGGAATGGCGAACCCGGGCACAAGCAGATGAGAAATGAGGTGCGTTTTAGAAACCTTTCCCCATCACACGGTGTACCATCTTCTGGGTATCTCATGCATGTTTTCGATGTAGGAAGATACCCTTGAACCTGGAGATTTGGGACCCATGCGATGGGTACCACGCAGTATTATTTAAAGGGTCTGCGTTTGCTCACCCAACCTCACCAAACCTCTCAGCCGCAACAGTGTCCACCCTTAGGTCTCATCCAGCTGTGGGTCTAGATATGGTCAATCCAGGTTGCATCACAGCCCCTGAACGCATTGTGTAAGAATTTCTCTCTCTTTCACTGTCTTTGTTTCATGGGTTTTTCAAAGTAATTTATTTTTATAATGGGGTTTAGCTGCTTTTCACTGCTGTGTTTATGCCGCTTTTTACCCACTTGACACACTAACAGAGAGATATCAATACACAGGTTTTAAGATTATTACTAGTCAGATATATTTTTGTGCGGTGAATAGGGCGTGTTGAGTCCAGTTCTCTGAGCAAGGAGTAGGTCTTGTCTATTACATATTGGGTTTATGGAACGGTATCTGAGCTAATTTGAAACCCTTGTTTTATGTATCACCCCACCTCACCTTTCCCGTTAAGCAGCCATAGTGTGTTTTCTGCATGTGTGACTCTGTTCTGTTTTGTAATTCAGTTCAAGTGTAACGGTTTTTACATTCCCTCTATAAGTGATACCTTATGAGAAGTGTCCTTTTCTGTGTGACTTATTTCACTTAGAGCCGTCGTACCTAAATCCACTCATCATGCTGCTCCTAGCCTTATGACATTGATTTCACGGCTGAGTGATATTCCATTGTACATAAGGACCACAACTTCTTTATCCATTTTTCTCTTTCCTGGGATATTGAAGGTGGAATGAAGTGGAGGTCCTTGTCAACAGAGCAGCCCTAAACTTTGGGGTGCTTGTGTCTTGCTGATTTTTAATTTTCCCAATTTATACCCCTAGGAGTGGAAGTGCCCTATGCTCTCTAAGCTTTGCTTTTTAGACCTTTCAGGACTCACCGTACACTTCTCCAGAGTGGCTGTTGACAATTTACATCCCGCCCATCAGTGTAGCAAGGCTCCCATTTCTCCATGGCCTGTCCTGCATTTCTGGTGTTGACACTTTTTTCAGCATGGCCCTTTTGACCGATGGGAAGCGAGACATCTTTGTAGCGCTGATTTGCCTTTCCAGGTTGCCTGGTTGGCCAAAAAGGGCGTATGCGTTTTTTCCTGAATATATTCAGGAAAAAACGCATACGCCCTTTTTGGCCAAGGGCATCATTGTCAACGTTTTGCCGCTTTTCATGTGCTTTAAAGGCGATTCGAATCTACCTCCTGAAATCTGTTTCCTGCAATTCTGCCTTGATTTCATATCCTCTTCTTTGCCTTCCCTCAATATATTTGTGGATGAGAGTTATCATTTATAACTCTGCAGGTTTGTGAACTGCAGTGCCCTGAACCTCCATTTTACAACTCGCTTTTTAGGGAGCTGGCCGCAAAAGCGCAGGATGGCTTCAGGCCCTGTTCTGGTTCCGGGGGGCAGGCTGAGCCTGTGGTTAATTCTTCTTCCTGATGGGAAAATAGAGTGACCTGTGCCTGTCCCAACACCAAGAGCTAGTCTTTCATTGGTTCCACGTCTTCCCGTTCATCCTCAGTACAAATTGCAACCTGTACGGAACAGGAGGTTAAAGGTGCTGATGCTCCAAGTAGGGAGATTGCTAGTAAAGTGGCTGGAATGGCGAACCCGGGCACAAGCAGATGAGAAATGAGGTGCGTTTTAGAAACCTTTCCCCATCACACGGTGTACCATCTTCTGGGTATCTCATGCATGTTTTCGATGTAGGAAGATACCCTTGAACCTGGAGATTTGGGACCCATGCGATGCGTACCACGCAGTATTATTTAAAGGGTCTGCGTTTGCTCACCCAACCTCACCAAACCTCTCAGCCGCAACAGTGTCCACCCTTAGGTCTCATCCAGCTGTGGGTCTAGATATGGTCAATCCAGGTTGCATCACAGCCCCTGAACGCATTGTGTAAGAATTTCTCTCTCTTTCACTGTCTTTGTTTCATGGGTTTTTCAAAGTAATTTATTTTTATAATGGGGTTTAGCTGCTTTTCACTGCTGAGTTTATGCCGCTTTTTACCCACTTGACACACTAACAGAGAGATATCAATACATAGGTTTTAAGATTATTACTAGTCAGATATATTCTTGTGCGGTGAATAGGGCGTGTTGAGTCCAGTTCTCTGAGCAAGGAGTAGGTCTTGTCTATTACATATTGGGTTTATGGAACGGTATCTGAGCTAATTTGAAACCCTTGTTTTATGTATCACCCCACCTCACCTTTCCCGTGAAGCAGCCATAGTGTGTTTTCTACATGTGTGACTCTGTTCTGTTTTCTGATTCACTTCAAGTGTAACGGTTTTTACATTCCCTCTATCAGTGATACCTTTTGAGAAGTGTCCTTTTCTGTGTGACTTATTTCACTTAGAATCGTTGTACCTAAATCCACTCATCATGCTGCTACTAGCCTTATGACATTGATTTCATGGCTGAGTGATATTCCATTGTACATAAGGACCACAACTTCTTTATCCATTTTTCTCTTTCCTGGGATATTGAAGGTGGAATGAAGTGGAGGTCCTTGTCAACAGCGCAGCCCTAAACTTTGGGGCGCTTGTGTCTTGCTGATTTTTAATTTTCCCAATTTATACCCCCATGAGTGGAAGTGCCCTATGCTCTCTAAGCTTTGCTTTTTAGACGTTTCAGGACTCACCGTACACTTCTCCAGAGTGGCTGTTGACAATTTACATCCCGCCCATCAGTGTAGCAAGGCTCCCATTTCTCCATGGCCTGTCCTGCATTTCTGGTTTTGACACTTTTTTCAGCATGGCCCTTTTGACCGATGGGAAGCGAGACATCTTTGTAGCGCTGATTTGTCTTTCCAGGTTGCTTGGTTGGCCAAAAAGGGCGTATGCGTTTTTTCCTGAATATATTCAGGAAAAAACGCATACGCCCTTTTTGGCCAAGGGCATCATTGTCAACGTTTTGCCGCTTTTCATGTGCTTTAAAGGCGATTCGAATCTACCTCCTGAAATCTGTTTCCTGCAATTCTGCCTTGATTTCAAATCCTCTTCTTTGCCTTCCCTCAATATATTTGTGGATGAGAGTTATCATTTATAACTCTGCAGGTTTGTGAATTGCAGTGCCCTGAACCTCCAATTTACAACTCGCTTTTTAGGGAGCTGCCCGCAAAAGCGCAGGATGGCTTCAGGCCCTGTTCTGGTTCCCGGGGGCAGGCTGAGCCTGTGGTTAATTCTTCTTCCTGATGGGAAAATAGAGTGACCTGTGCCTGTCCCAACACCAAGAGCTAGTCTTTCATTGGTTCCACGTCTTCCCGTTCATCCTCAGTACAAATTGCAACCTGTACGGAACAGGAGGTTAAAGGTGCTGATGCTCCAAGGAGGGAGATTGCTAGTAAAGTGGCTGGAATGGCGAACCCGGGCACAAGCAGATGAGAAATGAGGTGCGTTTTAGAAACCTTTCCCCATCACACGGTGTACCATCTTATGGGTATCTCATGCATGTTTTCGATGTAGGAAGATGCCCTTGAACCTGGAGATTTGGGACCCATGCGATGGATACCACGCAGTATTACTTTAAAGGGTCTGCGTTTGCTCACCCAACCTCACCAAACCTCTCAGCCGCAACAGTGTCCACCCTTATGTCTCATCCAGCTGTGGGTCTAGATATGGTCAATCCAGGTTGCATCACAGCCCCTGAACGCATTGTGTAAGAATTTCTCTCTCTTTCACTGTCTTTGTTTCATGGGTTTTTCAAAGTAATTTATTTTTATAATGGGGTTTAGCTGCTTTTCACTGCTGTTTTTATGCCGCTTTTTACCCACTTGACACAGTAACAGAGAGATATCAATACATAGGTTTTAAGATTATTACTAGTCAGATATATTCTTGTGCGGTGAATAGGGCGTGTTGAGTCCAGTTCTCTGAGCAAGGAGTAGGTCTTGTCTATTACATATTGGGTTTATGGAACGGTATCTGAGCTAATTTGAAACCCTTGTTTTATGTATCACCCCACCTCACCTTTCCCGTTAAGCAGCCATAGTGTGTTTTCTGCATGTGTGACTCTGTTCTGTTTTGTAATTCAGTTCAAGTGTAACGGTTTTTACATTCCCTCTATAAGTGATACCTTATGAGAAGTGTCCTTTTCTGTGTGACTTATTTCACTTAGAGTCGTCGTACCTAAATCCACTCATCATGCTGCTACTAGCCTTATGACATTGATTTCACGGCTGAGTGATATTCCATTGTACATAAGGACCACAACTTCTTTATCCATTTTTCTCTTTCCTGGGATATTGAAGGTGGAATGAAGTGGAGGTCCTTGTCAACAGAGCAGCCCTAAACTTTGGGGTGCTTGTGTCTTGCTGATTTTTAATTTTCCCAATTTATAACCCCATGAGTGGAAGTGCCGTATGCTCTCTAAGCTTTGTTTTTTAGATGTTTCAGGACTCACCGTACGCTTCTCCAGAGTGGCTGTTGGCAATTTACATCCCGCCCATCAGTGTAGCAAGGCTCCCATTTCTCCATGGCCTGTCCCGCATTTCTGGTTTTGACACTTTTTTCAGCATGGCCTTTTTAACCGATGGGAAGCGAGACATCTTTGTAGCGCTGATTTGCCTTTCCAGGTTGCTTGGTTGGCCAAAAAGGGCGTATGCGTTTTTTCCTGAATATATTCAGGAAAAAACGCATACGCCCTTTTTGGCCAAGGGCATCATTGTCAACGTTTTGCCGCTTTTCATGTGCTTTAAAGGCGATTGGAATCTACCTCCTGAAATCTGTTTCCTGCAATTCTGCCTTGATTTCATATCCTCTTCTTTGCCTTCCCTCAATATATTTGTGGACGAGAGTTATCATTTATAACTCTGCAGGTTTGTGAATTGCAGTGCCCTGAACCTCCATTTTATAACTCGCATTTTTGGGAGATGGCCGCAAAAGCGCAGGATGGCTTCAGGCCCTGTTCTTGTTCCGGGGGGCAGGCTGAGCCTGTGGTTAATTCTTCTTCCTGATGGGAAAATAGAGTGACCTGTGCCTGTCCCAACACCAAGAGCTAGTCTCTCATTGGTTCCACGTCTTCCCGTTCATCCTCAGGACAAATTGCAACCTGTACGGAACAGGAGGTTAAAGGTGCTGATGCTCCAAGTAGGGAGATTGCTAGTCAAGCGGCTGGAATAGCGAACCCGGGCACAAGGAGATGAGAAATGAGGTACGTTTTAGAAACCTTTCCCCATCACACGGTGTACCATCTTCTGGGTTTCTCATGCATGTTTTCGATGTAGGAAGATGCCCTTGAAACTGGAGATTTGGGACCCATGCGATGGGTACCATGCAGTATTACTTTAAAGGGTCTGCGTTTGCTCACCCAACCTCACCAAACCTCTCAGCCCCAAGAGTGTCCACCCTTATGTCTCATCCAGCTGTGGGTCTAGATATGGTCAATCCAGGTTGCATCACAGCCCGTGTACGCATTGTGTAAGAATTTCTATCTCTTTCACTGTCTTTGTTTCATGGGTTTTTCAAAGTAATTTATTTTTATAATGGGGTTTAGCTGCTTTTCACTGCTGTGTTTATGCCGCTTTACACCCACTTGACACACTAACAGAGAGATATCAATACATAGGTTTTAAGATTATTACTAGTCAGATATATTCTTGTGCGGTGAATAGGGCGTGTTGAGTCCAGTTCTCTGAGCAAGGAGTAGGTCTTGTCTATTACATATTGGGTTTATGGAACGGTATCTGAGCTAATTTGAAACCCTTGTTTTATGTATCACCCCACCTCACCTTTCCCGTTAAGCAGCCATAGTGTGTTTTCTGCATGTGTGACTCTGTTCTGTTTTGTAATTCAGTTCAAGTGTAACGGTTTTTACATTCCCTCTATCAGTGATACCTTATGAGAAGTGTCCTTTTCTGTGTGACTTATTTCACTTAGAATCGTCGTACCTAAATCCACTCATCATGCTGCTACTAGCCTTATGACATTGATTTCATGGCAGAGTGATATTCCATTGTACATAAGGACCACAACTTCTTTATCCATTTTTCTCTTTCCTGGGATATTGAAGGTGGAATGAAGTGGAGGTCCTTGTCAACAGAGCAGCCCTAAACTTTGGGGTGCTTGTGTCTTGCTGATTTTTCATTTTCCCAATTTATACCCCCATGAGTGGAAGTGCCCTATGCTCTCTAAGCTGTGTTTTTCAGATGTTTCAGGACTCACCGGACACTTCTCCGGAGTGGCTCTTGGCAATTTACATCCCGCCCATCAGTGTAGCAAGGCTCCCATTTCTCCATGGCCTGTCCTGCATTTCTGGTTTTGACACTTTTTTCAGCATGGCCCTTTTGACCGATGGGAAGCGAGACTTCTTTGTATCGCTGATTTGCCTTTCCAGGTTCCTTGGTTGGCCAAAAAGGGCGTATGCGTTTTTTCCTGAATATATTCAGGAAAAAACGCATACGCCCTTTTTGGCCAAGGGCATCATTGTCAACGTTTTGCCGCTTTTCATGTGCTTTAAAGGCGATTCGTATCTACCTCCTGAAATCTGTTTCCTGCAATTCTGCCTTGATTTCAAATCCTCTTCTTTGCCTTCCCTCAATATATTTGTGGACGAGAGTTATCATTTATAACTCTGCAGGTTTGTGAATTGCAGTGCCCTGAACCTCCATTTTACAACTCGTTTTTATGGGAGCTGGCCGCAAAATCGCAGAATGGCTTCAGGCCCTGTTCTGGTTCCGGGGGGCAGGCTGAGCCTGTGGTTAATTCTTCTTTCTGATGGGAAAATAGAGTGACCTGTGCCTGTCCCAACACCAAGAGCTAGTCTCTCGTTGGTTCCACGTCTTCCCGTTTATCCTCAGGACAAATTGCAACCTGTATGGAACAGGAGGTTAAAGGTGCTGATGCTCCAAGTAGGGAGCTTGCTAGTAAAGCGGCTGGAATGGCGAACCCGGGCACAAGGAGATGAGAAATGAGGTGCGTTTTAGAAACCTTTCCCCATCACACGGTGTACCATCTTCTGGGTTTCTCATGCATGTTTTTGATGTAGGAAGATGCCCTTGAACCTGGAGATTTGGGACCCATGCGATGGGTACCACGCAGTATTCCTTTAAAGGGTCTGCGTTTGCTCACCCAACCTCACCAAACCTCTCAGCCCCAAGAGTGTCCACCCTTATGTCTCATCCAGCTGTGCGTCTAGATATGGTCAATCCAGGTTGCATCACAGCCCCTGAACGCATTGTTTAAGAATTACTCTCTCTTTCACTGTCTTTGTTTCATGGGTGTTTCAAAGTAATTTATTTTTATAATGGGGTTTAGCTGCTTTTCACTGCTGTGTTTATGCCGCTTTACACCCACTTGACACAATAACAGAGAGATATCAATACATAGGTTTTACGATTATTATTAGTCAGATATATTCTTGTGCGGTGAATAGGGCGTGTTGAGTCCAGTTCTCTGAGCAAGGAGTAGGTCTTGTCTATTACATATTGGGTTTATGGAACGGTATCTGAGCTAATTTGATACCCTTGTTTTATGTATCACCCCACCTCACCTTTCCCGTTAAGCAGCCATAGTGTGTTTTCTGCATGTGTGACTCTGTTCTGTTTTGTAATTCAGTTCAAGTGTAACGGTTTTTACATTCCCTCTATCAGTGATACCTTATGAGAAGTGTCCTTTTCTGTGTGACTTATTTCACTTAGAATCGTCGTACCTAAATCCTCTCATCATGCTGCTACTAACCTTACGACATTGATTTCATGGCTGAGTGATATTCCATTGTACATAAGGATCACAACTTCTTTATCCATTTTTCTCTTTCCTGGGATATTTAAGGTGGAATGAAGTGGAGGTCCTGGTCAACAGAGCAGCCCTAAACTTTGGGGTGCTTGTGTCTTGCTGATTTTTAATTTTCCCAATTTATACCCCCATGAGTGGAAGTGCCCTATGCTCTCTAAGCTGTGTTTTTCAGATGTTTCAGGACTCACCGGACACTTCTCCGGAGTGGCTTTTGGCAATTTACATCCCGCCCATCAGTGTAGCAAGGCTCCCATTTCTCCATGGCCTGTCCTGCATTTCTGGTTTTGACACTTTTTTCAGCATGGCCTTTTTAACCGATGGGAAGCGAGACATCTTTGTAGCGCTGATTTGCCTTTCCAGGTTGCTTGGTTGGCCAAAAAGGGCGTATGCGTTTTTTCCTGAATATATTCAGGAAAAAACGCATACGCCCTTTTTGGCCAAGGGCATCATTGTCAACGTTTTGCCGCTTTTCATGTGCTTTAAAGGCGATTGGAATCTACCTCCTGAAATCTGTTTCCTGCAATTCTGCCTTGATTTCAAATCCTCTTCTTTGCCTTCCCTCAATATATTTGTGGACGAGAGTTATCATTTATAACTCTGCAGGTTTGTGAATTGCTGTGCCCTGAACCTCCATTTTATAACTCGCGTTTTTGGGAGATGGCCGCAAAAGCGCAGGATGGCTTCAGGCCCTGTTCTTGTTCCGGGGGGCAGGCTGAGCCTGTGGTTAATTCTTCTTCCTGATGGGAAAATAGAGTGACCTGTGCCTGTCCCAACACCAAGAGCTAGTCTCTCATTGGTTCCACGTCTTCCCGTTCATCCTCAGGACAAATTGCAACCTGTACGGAACAGGAGGTTAAAGGTGCTGATGCTCCAAGTAGGGAGATTGCTAGTCAAGCGGCTGGAATAGCGAACCCGGGCACAAGGAGTTGAGAAATGAGGTGCGTTTTAGAAACCTTTCCCCATCACACGGTGTACCATCTTCTGGGTTTCTCATGCATGTTTTCGATGTAGGAAGATGCCCTTGAACCTGGAGATTTGGGACCCATGCGATGGGTACCACACAGTATTACTTTAAAGAGTCTGCGTTTGCTCACCCAACCTCACCAAATCTCTCGGCCCCAAGAGTGTCCACCCTTATGTCTCATCCAGCTGTGGGTCTAGATATGGTCAATCCAGGTTGCATCACAGCCCCTGAACTCATTGTGTATGAATTTCTATCTCTTTCACTGTCGTTGTTTCATGGGTTTTTCAAAGTAATTTATTTTTATAATGGGGTTTAGCTGCTTTTCACTGCTGTGTTTATGCCGCTTTACACCCACTTGACACACTAACAGACAGATATCAATACATAGCTTTTAAGATTATTACTAGTCAGATATATTCTTGTGCGGTGAATAGGGCGTGTTGAGTCCAGTTCTCTGAGCAAGGAGTAGGTCTTGTCTATTACATATTGGGTTTATGGAATGGTATCTGAGCTAATTTGATACCCTTGTTTTATGTATCACCCCACCTCACCTTTCCCGTTAAGCAGCCATAGTCTGTTTTCTGTATGTGTGACTCTGTTCTGTTTTGTAATTCAGTTCAAGTGTAACGGTTTTTAAATTCCCTCTAAAAGTGATACCATATGAGAAGTGTCCTTTTCTGTGTGACTTATTTCACTTAGAATCGTCGTACCTAAATCCACTCATCATGCTGGTACTAACCTTATGACATTGATTTCATGGCTGAGTGATATTACTTTGTACATAAGGACCACAACTTCTTTATCCATTTTTCTCTTTCCTGGGATATTTAAGGTGGAATGAAGTGGAGGTCCTTGTCAACAGAGCAGCCCTCAACTTTGGGGTGCTTGTGTCTTGCTGATTTTTAATTTTCCCAATTTATACCCCCATGAGTGGAAGTGCCCTATGCTCTCTAAGCTGTGTTTTTCAGATGTTTCAGGACTCACCGGACACTTCTCCAGAGTGGCTGTTGGCAATTTACATCCCGCCCATCAGTGTAGCAAGGCTCCCATTTCTCCATGGCCTGTCCTGCATTTCTGGTTTTGACACTTTTTTCAGCATGGCCCTTTTGACCAATGGGAAGCGAGACTTTTTGGTAGCTCTGATTTGCCTTTCCAGGTTGCTTGGTTGGCCAAAAAGGGCGTATGCGTTTTTTCCTGAATATATTCACGAAAAAACGCATATGCCCTTTTTGGCCATGGGCATCATTGTCAACATTTTCCCGCTTTTCATGTGCTTTAAAGGCGATTCGAATCTACCTCCTGAAATCTGTTTCCTGCAATTCTGCCTTGATTTCAAATCCTCTTCTTTGCCTTCCCTCAATATATTTGTGGACGAGAGTTATCATTTATAACTCTGCAGGTTTGTGAATTGCAGTGCCCTGAACCTCCATTTTACAACTCGCTTTTTTCGGATCTGGCCGCAAAAGCACAGGATCGCTTCAGGCCCTGTTCTGGTTCCGGGGGGCAGGCTGAGCCTGCGGTTAATTCTTCTTCCTGATGGGAAAATAGAGTGACCTGTGTCTTTCCCAACACCAAGAGCTAGTCTCTCATTGGTTCCACGTCTTCCCGTTCATCCTCAGGACAAATTGCAACCTGTACGGAACAGGAGGTTAAAGGTGCTGATGCTCCAAGTAGGGAGATTGCTAGTAAAGCGGCTGGAATGGCGAACCCGGGCACAAGGAGATGAGAAATGAGGTGCATTTTAGAAACCTTTCCCCATCACACGGTGTAAGATCTTCTGGGTTTCTCATGCATGTTTTCGATGTAGGAAGATGCCCTTGAACCTGGAGATTTGGGACCCATGCGATGGGTACCACGCAGTATTACTTTAAAGGGTCTGCGTTTGCTCACCCAACCTCACCAAACCTCTCAGCCCCAAGAGTGTCCACCCTTATGTCTCATCCAGCTGTGGGTCTAGGTATGGTCAATCCAGGTTGCATCACAGCCCCTGAACGCATTGTGTAAGAATTTCTCTCTCTTTCACTGTCTTTGTTTCATGGGTTTTTAAAAGTAATTTATTTTTATAATGAGGTTTAGGTGCTTTTCACTGCTGTGTTTATGCCGCTTTACACCCACTTGACACACTAACAGAGAGATATCAATACATAGGTTTTAAGATTATTACTAGTCAGATATATTCTTGTGCGGTGAATAGGGCGTGTTGAGTCCAGTTCTCTGAGCAAGGAGTAGGTCTTGTCTATTACATATTGGGTTTATGGAACGGTATCTGAGCTAATTTGAAACCCTTGTTTTATGTATCACCCCACCTCACCTTTCCCGTTAAGCAGCCATAGTGTGTTTTCTGCATGTGTGACTCTGTTCTGTTTTGTAATTCAGTTCAAGTGTAACGGTTTTTACATTCCCTCTATCAGTGATACCTTATGAGAAGTGTCCTTTTCTGTGTGACTTATTTCACTTAGAATCGTCGTACCTAAATCCACTCATCATGCTGCTAGTAGCCTTGTGACATTGATTTCATGGCTGAGTGATATTCCATTGTATATAAGGACCACACTTCTTTATCCTTGTTTCTCTTTCCTGGGATATTGAAGGTGGAATGAAGTGGAGGTCCTTGTCAACAGAGTAGCGCTAAACTTTGGGGTGCTTGTGTCTTGCTGATTTTTAATTTTCCCAATTTATACCCCCATGAGTTGAAGTGCCCTATGCTCTCTAAGCTCTGTTTTTCAGATGTTTCAGGACTCACTGTACACTTCTCCTGAGTGGCTGTTGGCAATTTACACCCCCGCCCATCAGTGTAGCAAGGCCCCCATTTCTCCATGGCCTGTCCTGCATTTCTGGTTTTGACACTTTTTTCAGCATGGCCCATTTGACCGATGGGAAGCGAGACTTCTTTGTAGCGCTGATTTGACTTTCCAGGTTGTTTCGTTGGCCAAAAAGGGCGTATGCGTTTTTTCCTGATTATATTCAGGAAAAAACGCATACGCCCTTTTTGGCCAAGGGCATCATTGTCAGCGTTTTGCTGCTTTTCATGTGCTTTAAAGGCGATTCGTATCTACCTCCTGAAATCTGTTTCGTACAATTCTGCCTTGATTTCAAATCCTCTTCTTTGCCTTCCCTCAATATATTTGTGGACGAGAGTTATCATTTATAACTCTGCAGGTTTGTGAATTGCAGTGCCCTGAACCTCCATTTTCCAACTCGCTTTTTTGGGAGCTGGCCGCAAAAGCGCAGGATGGCTTCAGGCCCTGTTCTTGTTCCGGGGCGCTGGCTGAGCCTGTGGTTAATTCTTCTTCCTGATGGGAAAATAGAGTGACCTGTGCCTGTCCCAACACCAAGAGCTAGTCTCTCATTGGTTCCACGTCTTCCCGTTCATCCTCAGGACAAATTGCAACCTGTACGAAACAGGAGGTTAAAGGTGCTGATGCTCCAAGTAGGGAGATTGCTAGTAAAGTGGCTTGAATGGCGAACCCGGGCACAAGGAGATGAGAAATGAGGTGCGTTATAGAAACCTTTCCCCATCACACGGTGTACCATCTTCTGGGTTTCTCATGCATGTTTTCGATGTAGGAAGATGCCCTTGAACCTGGAGATTTGGGACCCATGCGATGGGTACCACGCAGTATTACTTTAAAGGGTCTGCGTTTGCTCACCCAACCTCACCAAACCTCTCAGCCCCAAGAGTGTCCACCCTTATGTCTCATCCAGCTGTGGGTCTAGGTATGGTCAATCCAGGTTGCATCACAGCCCCTGAACGCATTGTGTAAGAATTTCTCTCTCTTTCACTGTCTTTGTTTCATGGGTTTTTAAAAGTAATTTATTTTTATAATGAGGTTTAGGTGCTTTTCACTGCTGTGTTTATGCCGCTTTACACCCACTTGACACACTAACAGAGAGATATCAATACATAGGTTTTAAGATTATTACTAGTCAGATATATTCTTGTGCGGTGAATAGGGCGTGTTGAGTCCAGTTCTCTGAGCAAGGAGTAGGTCTTGTCTATTACATATTGGGTTTATGGAACGGTATCTGAGCTAATTTGAAACCCTTGTTTTATGTATCACCCCACCTCACCTTTCCCGTTAAGCAGCCATAGTGTGTTTTCTGCATGTGTGACTCTGTTCTGTTTTGTAATTCAGTTCAAGTGTAACGGTTTTTACATTCCCTCTATCAGTGATACCTTATGAGAAGTGTCCTTTTCTGTGTGACTTATTTCACTTAGAATCGTCGTACCTAAATCCACTCATCATGCTGCTAGTAGCCTTGTGACATTGATTTCATGGCTGAGTGATATTCCATTGTATATAAGGACCACACTTCTTTATCCTTGTTTCTCTTTCCTGGGATATTGAAGGTGGAATGAAGTGGAGGTCCTTGTCAACAGAGTAGCCCTAAACTTTGGGGTGCTTGTGTCTTGCTGATTTTTAATTTTCCCAATTTATACCCCCATGAGTTGAAGTGCCCTATGCTCTCTAAGCTCTGTTTTTCAGATGTTTCAGGACTCACTGTACACTTCTCCTGAGTGGCTGTTGGCAATTTACACCCCCGCCCATCAGTGTAGCAAGGCCCCCATTTCTCCATGGCCTGTCCTGCATTTCTGGTTTTGACACTTTTTTCAGCATGGCCCATTTGACCGATGGGAAGCGAGACTTCTTTGTAGCGCTGATTTGACTTTCCAGGTTGTTTCGTTGGCCAAAAAGGGCGTATGCGTTTTTTCCTGATTATATTCAGGAAAAAACGCATACGCCCTTTTTGGCCAAGGGCATCATTGTCAACGTTTTGCCGCTTTTCATGTGCTTTAAAGGCGATTCGTATCTACCTCCTGAAATCTGTTTCGTACAATTCTGCCTTGATTTCAAATCCTCTTCTTTGCCTTCCCTCAATATATTTGTGGACGAGAGTTATCATTTATAACTCTGCAGGTTTGTGAATTGCAGTGCCCTGAACCTCCATTTTCCAACTCGCTTTTTTGGGAGCTGGCCGCAAAAGCGCAGGATGGCTTCAGGCCCTGTTCTGGTTCCGGGGGTCAGGCTGAGCCTGTGGTTAATTCTTCTTCCTGATGGGAAAATAGAGTGACCTGTGTCTTTCCCAACACCAAGAGCTAGTCTCTCATTGGTTCCACGTCTTCCCGTTCATCCTCAGGAAAAATTGCAACCTGTACGAAACAGGAGGTTAAAGGTGCTGATGCTCCAAGTAGGGAGATTGCTAGTAAAGCGGCTGGAATGGCGAACCCGGGCACAAGGAGATGAGAAATGAGGTGCATTTTAGAAACCTTTCCCCATCACACGGTGTACCATCTTCTGGGTTTCTCATGCATGTTTTCGATGTAGGAAGATGCCCTTGAACCTGGAGATTTGGGACCCATGCGATGGGTACCACGCAGTATTACTTTAAAGGGTCTGCGTTTGCTCACCCAACCTCACCAAACCTCTCAGCCCCAAGAGTGTCCACCCTTATGTCTCATCCAGCTGTGGGTCTAGATATGGTCAATCCAGGTTGCATCACAGCCCCTGAAGGCATTGTGTAACAATTTCTATCTCTTTCACTGTTGTTGTTTCATGGGTTTTTCAAAGTAATTTATTTTCATAATGGGGTTTAGCTGCTTTTCACTGCTGTGTTTATGCCGCTTTACACCCATTTGACACACTAACAGAGAGATATTAATACATAGGTTTTAAGATTATTACTAGTCAGGTATATTCTTGTGTGGTGAATAGGGCGTGTTGAGTCCAGTTCTCTGAGCTAGGAGTAGGTGTTGTCTATTACATATTGGGTTTATGGAACGGTATCTGAGCTAATTTGATACCCTTGTTTTATGTATCACCCCACCTCACCTTTCCCGTTAAGCAGCCATAGTCTGTTTTCTGCATGTGTGACTCTGTTCTGTTCTGTAATTCAGTTCAAGTGTAACGGTTTTTACATTCCCTCTATAAGTGATACCTTATGAGAAGTGTCCTTTTCTGTGTGACTTATTTCACTTAGAATCGTCATACCTAAATCCACTCATCATGCTGCTACTAACCTTATGACATTGATTTCATGGCTGAGTGATATTCCATTGTACATAAGGACCACAACTTCTTTATCCATTTTTCTCTTTCCTGGGATATTTAAGGTGGAATGAAGTGGAGGTCCTTGCCAACAGAGCAGCCCTCAACTTTGGGGTGCTTGTGTCTTGCAGATTTTTTATTTTCCCAATTTATACCCCCATGAGTGGAAGTGCCCTATGCTCTCTAACTGTGTTTTTCAGATGTTTTAGGACACACCGTACACTTCTCCAGAGTGGCTGTTGGCAATTTACATCCCGCCCATCAGTGTAGCAAGGCTCCCATTTCTCCATGGCCTGTCCTGCATTTCTGGTTTTGAGACTTTTTTCAGCATGGCCCTTTTGACCGATGGGAAGCGAGACTTCTTTGTAGCGCTGATTTGCCTTTCCAGGTTGCTTGGTTGGCCAAAAAGGGCGTATGCGTTTTTTCCTGAATATATTCAGGAAAAAACGCATACGCCCTTTTTGGCCAAGGGCATCATTGTCAACATTTTGCCGCTTTTCATGTGCTTTAAAGGCGATTCGAATCTACCTCCTGAAATCTGTTTCCTGCAATTCTGCCTTGATTTCAAATCCTCTTCTTTGCCTTCCCTCAATATATTTGTGGACGAGAGTTATCATTTATAACTCTGCAGGTTTGTGAATTGCAGTGCCCTGAACCTCAATATTACAACTCGCTTTTTGGGAGCTGGCTGCAAAAGCGCATGATGGCTTCAGGCCCTGTTCTGGTTCCGGGGGGCAGGCTGAGCCTGTGGTTAATTCTTCTTCCTGATGGGAAAATAGAGTGACCTGTGTCTTTCCCAACACCAAGAGCTAGTCTCTCATTGGTTCCACGTCTTCCCGTTCATCCTCAGGACAAATTGCAACCTGTACGAAACAGGAGGTTAAAGGTGCTGATGCTCCAAGTAGGGAGATTGCTAGTAAAGCGGCTGGAATGGCGAACCCGGGCACAAGGAGATGAGAAATGAGGTGCATTTTAGAAACCTTTCCCCATCACACGGTGCACCATCTTCTGGGTTTCTCATGCATGTTTTCGATGTAGGAAGATGCCCTTGAACCTGGAGATTTGGGACCCATGCGATGGGTACCACGCAGTATTACTTTAAAGGGTCTGCGTTTGCTCACCCAACCTCACCAAACCTCTCAGCCCCAAGAGTGTCCACCCTTATGTCTCATCCAGCTGTGGGTCTAGATATGGTCAATCCAGGTTGCATCACAGCTCCTGAAGGCATTGTGTAAGAATTTCTCTCTCTTTCACCGTCTTTGTTTCATGGGTTTTTCAAAGTAATTTATTTTCATAATGGGGTTTAGCTGCTTTTCACTGCTGTGTTTATGCCGCTATACACCCACTTGACACACTAACAGAGAGATATTAATACATAGGTTTTAAGATTATTACTAGTCAGATATATTCTTGTGTGGTGAATAGGGCGTGTTGAGTCCAGATCTCTGAGCAAGGAGTAGGTCTTGTCTATTACATATTGGGTTTATGGAACGGTATCTGAGCTAATTTGATACCCTTGTTTTATGTATCACCCCACCTCACCTTTCCCGTTAAGCAGCCATAGTGTGTTTTCTGCATGTGTGACTCTGTTCTGTTTTGTAATTCAGTTCAAGTGTAACGGTTTTTACATTCCCTCTATCAGTGATACCTTATGAGAAGTGTCCTTTTCTGTGTGACTTATTTCACTTAGAATCGTCATACCTAAATCCACTCATCATGCTGCTCCTAACCTTATGACATTGATTTCATGGCTGAGTGATATTCCATTGTACATAAGGACCACAACTTCTTTATCCATTTTTCTCTTTCCTGGGATATTTAAGGTGGAATGAAGTGGAGGTCCTTGTCAACAGAGCAGCCCTCAACTTTGGGGTGCTTGTGTCTTGCTGATTTTTAATTTTCCCAATTTATACCCCCATGAGTGGAAGTGCCCTATGCTCTCTAAGCTGTGTTTTTCAGATGTTTCAGGACACACCGTACACTTCTCCAGAGTGGCTGTTGGCAATTTACATCCCACCCATCAGTGTAGCAAGGCTCCCATTTCTCCATGGCCTGTCCTGCATTTCTGGTTTTGACACTTTTTTCAGCATGGCCCTTTTGACCGATGGGAAGCGAGACTTCTTTGTAGCGCTGATTTGCCTTTCCAGGTTGCTTGGTTGGCCAAAAAGGGCGTATGCGTTTTTTCCTGAATATATTCAGGAAAAAACGCATACGCCCTTTTGGCCAAGGGCATCATTGTCAACATTTTGCCGCTTTTCATGTGCTTTAAAGGCGATTCGAATCTACCTCCTGAAATCTGTTTCCTGCAATTCTGCCTTGATTTCAAATCCTCTTCTTTGCCTTCCCTCAATATATTTGTGGACGAGAGTTATCATTTATAACTCTGCAGGTTTGTGAATTGCAGTGCCCTGAACCTCAATATTACAACTCGCTTTTTTGGGAGCTGGCTGCAAAAGCGCATGATGGCTTCAGGCCCTGTTCTGGTTCCGGGGGGCAGGCTGAGCCTGTGGTTAATTCTTCTTCCTGATGGGAAAATAGAGTGACCTGTGTCTTTCCCAACACCAAGAGCTAGTCTCTCATTGGTTCCACGTCTTCCAGTTCATCCTCAGGACAAATATCAACCTGTACGAAACAGGAGGTTAAAGGTGCTGATGCTCCAAGTAGGGAGATTGCTAGTAAAGCTGCTGGAATGGCGAACCCGGGCACAAGGAGATGAGAAATGAGGTGCTTTTTAGAAACCTTTCCCCATCACACGGTGTACCATCTTCTGGGTTTCTCATGCATGTTTTCGATGTAGGAAGATGCCCTTGAACCTGTAGATTTGGGACCCATGCGAAGGGTACCACGCAGTATTACTTTAAAGGGTCTGCGTTTGCTCACCCAACCTCACCAAACCTCTAAGCCCCAAGAGTGTCCACCCTTATGTCTCATCCAGCTGTGGGTCTAGATATGGTGAATCCAGGTTGCATCACAGCCCCTGAAGGCATTGTGTAACAATTTCTATCTCTTTCACTGTTGTTGTTTCATGGGTTTTTCAAAGTAATTTATTTTAATAATGGGGTTTAGCTGCTTTTCACTGCTGTGTTTATGCCGCTTTACACCCATTTGACACACTAACAGAGAGATATCAATACATAGGTTTTAAGATTATTACTAGTCAGATATATTCTTGTGCGGTGAATAGGGCGTGTTGAGTCCAGTTCTCTGAGCAAGGAGTAGGTCTTGTCTATTACATATTGGGTTTATGGAACGGTATCTGAGCTAATTTGAAACCCTTGTTTTATGTATCACCCCACCTCACCTTTCCCGTTAAGCAGCCATAGTGTGTTTTCTGCATGTGTGACTCTGTTCTGTTTTGTAATTCAGTTCAAGTGTAACGGTTTTTACATTCCCTCTATAAGTGATACCTTATGAGAAGTGTCCTTTTCTGTGTGACTTATTTCACTTAGAATCGTCGTACCTAAATCCACTCATCATGCTGCTACTAGCCTTATGACATTGATTTCATGGCTGAGTGATATTCCATTGTACATAAGGACCACAACTTCTTTATCCATTTTTCTCTTTCCTGGGATATTGAAGGTGGAATGAAGTGGAGGTCCTTGTCAACAGAGCAGCCCTAAACTTTGGGGTGCTTGTGTCTTGCTGATTTTTAATTTTCCCAATTTATACCCCCATGAGTGGAAGTGCCCTATGCTCTCTAAGCTGTGTTTTTCAGATGTTTCAGGACACACCGTACACTTCTCCAGAGTGGCTGTTGGCAATTTACATCCCGCCCATCAGTGTAGCAAGGCTCCCATTTCTCCATGGCCTGTCCTGCATTTCTGGTTTTGACACTTTTTTCAGCATGGCCCTTTTGACCGATGGGAAGCGAGACTTCTTTGTAGCGCTGATTTGCATTTCCAGATTGCTTGGTTGGCCAAAAAGGGCGTATGCGTTTTTTCCTGAATATATTCAGGAAAAAACGCATACGCCCTTTTTGGCCAAGGGCATCATTGTCAACGTTTTGCCGCTTTTCATGTGCTTTAAAGGCGATTCGTATGTACCTCCTGAAATCTGTTTCTTGCAATTCTGCCTTGATTTCAAATCCTCTTCTTTGCCTTCCCTCAATATATTTGTGGACGAGAGTTATCATTTATAACTCTGCAGGTTTGTGAATTGCAGTGCCCTGAACCCCCATTTTACAACTCGCGTTTTTGGGAGCTGGCCACAAAAGCACAATGGCATCAGGCCCTGTTCTGGTTCCGAGGGGCAGGCTGAGCCTGTGGTTAATTCTTCTTTCTGATGGGAAAATAGAGTGACCTGTGCCTGTCCCAACACCAAGAGCTAGTCTCTCGTTGGTTCCACGTCTTCCCGTTCATCCTCAGGACAAATTGCAACCTGTACGGAACAGGAGGTTAAAGGTGCTGATGCTCCAAGTAGGGAGGTTCCTAGTAAAACGGCTGGAATGGCGAACCCGGGCACAAGGAGATGAGAAATGAGGTGCGTTTTAGAAACCTTTCCCCATCACACGGTGTACCATCTTCTGGGTTTCTCATGCATGTTTTCGATGTAGGAAGATGCCCTTGAACCTGGAGATTTGGGACCCATGCGATGGGTACCACGCAGTATTACTTTAAAGGGTCTGCGTTTGCTCACCCAACCTCACCAAACCTCTCAGCCCCAAGAGTGTCCACCCTTATGTCTCATCCAGCTGTGGGTCTAGGTATGGTCAATCCAGGTTGCATCACAGCCCCTGAACGCATTGTGTAAGTATTTCTCTCTCTTTCACTGTCTTTGTTTCATGGGTTTTTAAAAGTAATTTATTTTTATAATGAGGTTTAGGTGCTTTTCACTGCTGTGTTTATGCCGCTTTACACCCACTTGACACACTAACAGAGAGATATCAATACATAGGTTTTAAGATTATTACTAGTCAGATATATTCTTGTGCGGTGAATAGGGCGTGTTGAGTCCAGTTCTCTGAGCAAGGAGTAGGTCTTGTCTATTACATATTGGGTTTATGGAACTGTATCTGAGCTAATTTGAAACCCTTGTTTTATGTATCACCCCACCTCACCTTTCCCGTTAAGGAGCCATAGTGTGTTTTCTGCATGTGTGACTCTGTTCTGTTTTGTAATTCAGTTCAAGTGTAACGGTTTTTACATTCCCTCTATAAGTGATACCTTATGAGAAGTGTCCTTTTCTGTGTGACTTATTTCACTTAGAATCGTCGTACCTAAATCCACTCATCATGCTGCTACTAGCCTTATGACATTGATTTCATGGCTGAGTGATATTCCATTGTACATAAGGACCACAACTTCTTTATCCATTTTTCTCTTTCCTGGGATATTGAAGGTGGAATGAAGTGGAGGTCCTTGTCAACAGAGCAGCCCTAAACTTTGGGGTGCTTGTGTCTTGCTGATTTTTCATTTTCCCAATTTATACCCCCATGAGTGGAAGTGCCCTATGCTCTCTAAGCTGTGTTTTTCAGATGTTTCAGGACACACCGTACACTTCTCCAGAGTGGCTGTTGGCAATTTACATTCCGCCCATCAGTGTAGCAAGGCTCCCATTTCTCCATGGCCTGTCCTGCATTTCTGGTTTTGACACTTTTTTCAGCATGGCCCTTTTGACCGATGGGAAGCGAGACTTCTTTGTAGCGCTGATTTGCCTTTCCAGGTTGCTTGGTTGGCCAAAAAGGGTGTATGCGTTTTTTCCTGAATATATTCAGGAAAAAACGCATATGCCCTTTTTGGCCAAGGGCATCATTGTCAACATTTTGCCGCTTTTCATGTGCTTTAAAAGAGATTCGAATCTACCTCCTGAAATCTGTTTCCTGCAATTCTGCCTTGATTTCAAATCCTCTTCTTTGCCTTCCCTCAATACATTTGTGGACGAGAGTTATCATTTATAACTCTGCAGGTTTGTGAATTGCTGTGCCCTGAAGCTCCATTTTACAACTCGCTTTTTTGGGAGCTGGCCGCAAAAGCGCAGGATGGCTTCAGGCCCTGTTCTTGTTCCGGGGCGCTGGCTGAGCCTGTGGTTAATTCTTCTTCCTGATGGGAAAATAGAGTGACCTGTGCCTGTCCCAACACCAAGAGCTAGTCTCTCATTGGTTCCACGTCTTCCCGTTCATCCTCAGGACAAATTGCAACCTGTACGAAACAGGAGGTTAAAGGTGCTGATGCTCCAAGTAGGGAGATTGCTAGTAAAGCGGCTGGAATGGCGAACCCGGGCACAAGGAGATGAGAAATGAGGTGCGTTATAGAAACCTTTCCCCATCACACGGTGTACCATCTTCTGGGTTTCTCATGCATGTTTTCGATGTAGGAAGATGCCCTTGAACCTGGAGATTTGGGACCCATGCGATGGGTACCACGCAGTATTACGTTAAAGGGTCTGCGTTTGCTCACCCAACCTCACCAAACCTCTCAGCCGCAACAGTGTCCACCCTTATGTCTCATCCAGGTGTGGGTCTAGATATGGTCAATCCAGGTTGCATCACAGCCCCTGAACGCATTGTGTAAGAATTTCTCTCTCTTTCACTGTCTTTGTTTCATGGGTTTTTAAAAGTAATTTATTTTTATAATGAGGTTTAGGTGCTTTTCACTGCTGTGTTTATGCCGCTTTACACCCACTTGACACACTAACAGAGAGATATCAATACATAGGTTTGAAGATTATTACTAGTCAGATATATTCTTGTGCGGTGAATAGGGCGTGTTGAGTCCAGTTCTCTGAGCAAGGAGTAGGTCTTGTCTATTACATATTGGGTTTATGGAACGGTATCTGAGCTAATTTGAAACCCTTGTTTTATGTATCACCCCACCTCACCTTTCCCGTTAAGGAGCCATAGTGTGTTTTCTGCATGTGTGTCTCTGTTCTGTTTTGTAATTCAGTTCAAGTGTAACGGTTTTTACATTCCCTCTGTAAGTGATACCTTATGAGAAGTGTCCTTTTCTGTGTGACTTATTTCACTTAGATTCGTCGTACCTAAATCCACTCATCATGCTGCTACTAGCCTTATGACATTAATTTCATGGCAGAGTGATATTCCATTGTACATAAGGACCACAACTTCTTTATCCATTTTTCTCTTTCCTGGGATATTTAAGGTGGAATGAAGTGGAGATCCTGGTCAACAGAGCAGCCCTAAACTTTGGGGTGCTTGTGTCTTGCTGATTTTTAATTTTCCCAATTTATACCCCCATGAGTGGAAGTGCCCTATGCTCTCTAAGCTGTGTTTTTCAGATGTTTCAGGACTCACCGGACACTTCTCCAGAGTGGCTCTTGGCAATTTACATCCCGCCCATCAGTGTAGCAAGGCTCCCATTTCTCCATGGCCTGTCCTGCATTTCTGGTTTTGACACTTTTTTCAGCATGGCCCTTTTGACCGATGGGAAGCGAGACTTCTTTGTAGCGCTGATTTGCCTTTCCAGGTTGCTTGGTTGGCCAAAAAGGGCGTATGCGTTTTTTCCTGAATATATTCAGGAAAAAACGCATACGCCCTTTTTGGCCAAGGGCATCATTGTCAACGTTTTGCCGCTTTTCATGTGCTTTAAAGGCGATTCGTATCTACCTCCTGAAATCTGTTTCCTGCAATTCTGCCTTGATTTCAAATCCTCTTCTTTGCCTCCCCTCTAATATATTTGTGGACGAGGGTTATCATTTATAACTCTGCAGGTTTGTGAATTGCAGTGCCCTGAACCTCCATTTTACAACTCGTTTTTATGGGAGCTGGCCGCAAAATTGCAGAATGGCTTCAGGCCCTGTTCTGGTTCCGGGGGGCAGGCTGAGCCTGTGGTTAATTCTTCTTTCTGATGGGAAAATAGAGTGACCTGTGCCTGTCCCAACACCAAGAGCTAGTCTCACGTTGGTTCCACGTCTTCCCGTTTATCCTCAGGACAAATTGCAACCTGTACGGAACAGGATGTTAAAGGGGCTGATGCTCCAAGTAGGGAGCTTGCTAGTAAAGCGGCTGGAATGGCACACCCGGGCACACGGAGATGAGAAATGAGGTGCGTTTTAGAAACATTTCCCCATCACACGATGTACCATCTTCTGGGTTTCTCATGCATGTTTTTGATGTAGGAAGATGCCCTTGAAGCTGGAGATTTGGGACCCATGCGATGGGTACCACGCAGTATTACTTTAAAGGGTCTGCGTTTGCTCACCCAACCTCACCAAACCTCTCATCCCCAAGAGTGTCCACCCTTATGTCTCATCCAGCTGTGGGTCTAGATATGGTCAACCCAGGTTGCATCACAGCCCATGAACGCATTGTGTAAGAATTTCTCTCTCTTTCACTGTCTTTGTTTCATGGGTGTTTCAAAGTAATTTATTTTTATAATGGGGTTTAGCTGCTTTTCACTGCTGTGTTTATGCCGCTTTACACCCACTTGACACACTAACAGAGAGATATCAATACATAGGTTTTACGATTATTATTAGTCAGATATATTCTTGTGCGGTGAATAGGGCGTGTTGAGTCCAGTTCTCTGAGCAAGGAGTAGGTCTTGTCTATTACATATTGGGTTTATGGAACGGTATCTGAGCTAATTTGATACCCTTGTTTTATGTATCACCCCACCTCACCTTTCCCGTTAAGCAGCCATAGTGTGTTTTCTGCATGTGTGACTCTGTTCTGTTTTGTAATTCAGTTCAAGTGTAACGGTTTTTACATTCCCTCTATCAGTGATACCTTATGAGAAGTGTCCTTTTCTGTGTGACTTATTTCACTTAGAATCGTCGTACCTAAATCCACTCATCATGCTGCTACTAACCTTACGACATTGATTTCCTGGCTGAGTGATATTCCATTGTACATAAGGACCACAACTTCTTTATCCATTTTTCTCTTTCCTGGGATATTTAAGGTGGAATGAAGTGGAGGTCCTGGTCAACAGAGCAGCCCTAAACTTTGGGGTGCTTGTGTCTTGCTGATTTTTAATTTTCCCAATTTATACCCCCATGAGTGGAAGTGCCCTATGCTCTCTAAGCTGTGTTTTTCAGATGTTTCAGGACTCACCGGACACTTCTCCAGAGTGGCTCTTGGCAATTTACATCCCGCCCATCAGTGTAGCAAGGCTCCCATTTCTCCATGGCCTGTCCTGCATTTCTGGTTTTGACACTTTTTTCAGCATGGCCCTTTTGACCGATGGGAAGCGAGACTTCTTTGTAGCGCTGATTTGCCTTTCCAGGTTGCTTGGTTGGCCAAAAAGGGCGTATGCGTTTTTTCCTGAATATATTCAGGAAAAAACGCATACGCCCTTTTTGGCCAAGGGCGTCATTGTCAACGTTTTGCCGCTTTTCATGTGCTTTAAAGGCGATTCGTATCTACCTCCTGAAATCTGTTTCCTGCAATTCTGCCTTGATTTCAAATCCTCTTCTTTGCCTCCCCTCTAATATATTTGTGGACGAGAGTTATCATTTATAACTCTGCAGGTTTGTGAATTGCAGTGCCCTGAACCTCCATTTTACAACTCGTTTTTATGGGAGCTGGCCGCAAAATCGCAGAATGGCTTCAGGCCCTGTTCTGGTTCCGGGGGGCAGGCTGAGCCTGTGGTTAATTCTTCTTTCTGATGGGAAAATAGAGTGACCTGTGCCTGTCCCAACACCAAGAGCTAGTCTCACGTTGGTTCCACGTCTTCCCGTTTATCCTCAGGACAAATTGCAACCTGTACGGAACAGGAGGTTAAAGGTGCTGATGCTCCAAGTAGGGAGCTTGCTAGTAAAGCGGCTGGAATGGCACACCCGGGCACAAGGAGATGAGAAATGAGGTGCGTTTTAGAAACATTTCCCCATCACACGATGTACCATCTTCTGGGTTTCTCATGCATGTTTTTGATGTAGGAAGATGCCCTTGAACCTGGAGATTTGGGACCCATGCGATGGGTACCACGCAGTATTACTTTAAAGGGTCTGCGTTTGCTCACCCAACCTCACCAAACCTCTCAGCCCCAAGAGTGTCCACCCTTATGTCTCATCCAGCTGTGCGTCTAGATATGGTCAATCCAGGTTGCATCACAGCCCCTGAACGTATTGTGTAAGAATTTCTCTCTCTTTCACTGTCTTTGTTTCATGGGTGTTTCAAAGTAATTTATTTTTATAATGGGGTTTAGCTGCTTTTCACTGCTGTGTTTATGCCGCTTTACACCCACTTGACACACTAACAGAGAGATATCAATACATAGGTTTTACGATTATTATTAGTCAGATATATTCTTGTGCGGTGAATAGGGCGTGTTGAGTCCAGTTCTCTGAGCAAGGAGTAGGTCTTGTCTATTACATATTGGGTTTATGGAATGGTATCTGAGCTAATTTGATACCCTTGTTTTATGTATCACCCCACCTCACCTTTCCCGTTAAGCAGCCATAGTGTGTTTTCTGCATGTGTGACTCTGTTCTGTTTTGTAATTCAGTTCAAGTTTAACGGTTTTTACATTCCCTCTATCAGTGATACCTTATGAGAAGTGTCCTTTTCTGTGTGACTTATTTCACTTAGAATCGTCGTACCTAAATCCACTCATCATGCTGCTACTAACCTTACGACATTGATTTCATGGCTGAGTGATATTCCATTGTACATAAGGACCACAACTTCTTTATCCATTTTTCTCTTTCCTGGGATATTTAAGGTGGAATGAAGTGGAGGTCCTGGTCAACAGAGCAGCCCTAAACTTTGGGGTGCTTGTGTCTTGCTGATTTTTAATTTTCCCAATTTATACCCCCATGAGTGGAAGTGCCCTATGCTCTCTAAGCTGTGTTTTTCAGATGTTTCAGGACTCACCGGACACTTCTCCAGAGTGGCTATTGGCAATTTACATCCCGCCCATCAGTGTAGCAAGGCTCCCATTTCTCCATGGCCTGTCCTGCATTTCTGGTTTTGACAATTTTTTCAGCATGGCCCTTTTGACCGATGGGAAGCGAGACTTCTTTGTAGCGCTGATTTGCCTTTCCAGGTTGCTTGGTTGGCCAAAAAGGGCGTATGCGTTTTTTCCTGAATATATTCAGGAAAAAACGCATACGCCCTTTTTGGCCAAGGGCGTCATTGTCAACGTTTTGCCGCTTTTCATGTGCTTTAAAGGCGATTCGTATCTACCTCCTGAAATCTGTTTCCTGCAATTCTGCCTTGATTTCAAATCCTCTTCTTTGCCTTCCCTCAATATATTTGTGGACGAGAGTTATCATTTATAACTCTGCAGGTTTGTGTATTGCAGTGCCCTGAACCTCCATTTTACAACTCGTTTTTATGGGAGCTGGCCGCAAAATCGCAGAATGGCTTCAGGCCCTGTTCTGGTTCCGGGGGGCAGGCTGAGCCTGTGGTTAATTCTTCTTTCTGATGGGAAAATAGAGTGACCTGTGCCTGTCCCAACACCAAGAGCTAGTCTCACGTTGGTTCCACGTCTTCCCGTTTATCCTCAGGACAAATTGCAACCTGTACGGAACAGGAGGTTAAAGGTGCTGATGCTCCAAGTAGGGAGCTTGCTAGTAAAGCGGCTGGAATGGCACACCCGGGCACACGGAGATGAGAAATGAGGTGCGTTTTAGAAACATTTCCCCATCACACGATGTACCATCTTCTGGGTTTCTCATGCATGTTTTTGATGTAGGAAGATGCCCTTGAACCTGGAGATTTGGGACCCATGCGATGGGTACCACGCAGTATTACCTTAAAGGGTCTGCGTTTGCTCACCCAACCTCACCAAACCTCTCATCCCCAAGAGTGTCCACCCTTATGTCTCATCCAGCTGTGGGTCTAGATATGGTCAATCCAGGTTGCATCACAGCCCCTGAACGTATTGTGTAAGAATTTCTCTCTCTTTCACTGTCTTTGTTTCATGGGTGTTTCAAAGTAATTTATTTTTATAATGGGGTTTAGCTGCTTTTCACTGCTGTGTTTATGCTGCTTTACACCCACTTGACACACTAACAGAGAGATATCAATACATAGGTTTTAAGATTATTATTAGTCAGATATATTCTTGTGCGGTGAATAGGGCGTGTTGAGTCCAGTTCTCTGAGCAAGGAGTAGGTCTTGTCTATTACATATTGGGTTTATGGAATGGTATCTGAGCTAATTTGATACCCTTGTTTTATGTATCACCCCACCTCACCTTTCCCGTTAAGCAGCCATAGTGTGTTTTCTGCATGTGTGACTCTGTTCTGTTTTGTAATTCAGTTCAAGTGTAACGGTTTTTACATTCCCTCTATCAGTGATACCTTATGAGAAGTGTCCTTTTCTGTGTGACTTATTTCACTTAGAATCGTCGTACCTAAATCCACTCATCATGCTGCTACTAACCTTACGACATTGATTTCCTGGCTGAGTGATATTCCATTGTACATAAGGACCACAACTTCTTTATCCATTTTTCTCTTTCCTGGGATATTTAAGGTGGAATGAAGTGGAGGTCCTGGTCAACAGAGCAGCCCTAAACTTTGGGGTGCTTGTGTCTTGCTGATTTTTCATTTTCCCAATTTATACCCCCATGAGTGGAAGTGCCCTATGCTCTCTAAGCTGTGTTTTTCAGATGTTTCAGGACTCACCGGACACTTCTCCGGAGTGGCTCTTGGCAATTTACATCCCGCCCATCAGTGTAGCAAGGCTCCCATTTCTCCATGGCCTGTCCTGCATTTCTGGTTTTGACACTTTTTTCAGCATGGCCCTTTGGACCGATGGGAAGCGAGACTTCTTTGTAGCGCTGATTTGCCTTTCCAGGTTGCTTGGTTGGCCAAAAAGGGCGTATGCGTTTTTTCCTGAATATATTCAGGAAAAAACGCATACGCCCTTTTTGGCCAAGGGCATCATTGTCAACGTTTTGCCGCTTTTCATGTGCTTTAAAGGCGATTCGTATCTACCTCCTGAAATCTGTTTCCCGCAATTCTGCCTTGATGTCAAATCCTCTTCTTTGCCTTCCCTCAATATATTTGTGGACGAGAGTTATCATTTATAACTCTGCAGGTTTGTGAATTGCAGTGCCCTGAACCTCCATTTTACAACTCGTTTTTATGGGAGCTGGCCGCAAAATCGCAGAATGGCTTCAGGCCCTGTTCTGGTTCCGGGGGGCAGGCTGAGCCTGTGGTTAATTCTTCTTTCTGATGGGAAAATAGAGTGACCTGTGCCTGTCCCAACACCAAGAGCTAGTCTCTCGTTGGTTCCACGTCTTCCCGTTTATCCTCAGGACAAATTGCAACCTGTATGGAACAGGAGGTTAAAGGTGCTGATGCTCCAAGTAGGGAGCTTGCTAGTAAAGCGGCTGGAATGGCGAACCCGGGCACAAGGAGATGAGAAATGAGGTGCGTTTTAGAAACCTTTCCCCATCACACGGTGTACCATCTTCTGGGTTTCTCATGCATGTTTTTGATGTAGGAAGATGCCCTTGAACCTGGAGATTTGGGACCCATGCGATGGGTACCACGCAGTATTCCTTTAAAGGGTCTGCGTTTGCTCACCCAACCTCACCAAACCTCTCAGCCCCAAGAGTGTCCACCCTTATGTCTCATCCAGCTGTGCGTCTAGATATGGTCAATCCAGGTTGCATCACAGCCCCTGAACGCATTGTGTAAGAATTTCTCTCTCTTTCACTGTCTTTGTTTCATGGGTGTTTCAAAGTAATTTATTTTTATAATGGGGTTTAGCTGCTTTTCACTGCTGTGTTTATGCCGCTTTACACCCACTTGACACACTAACAGAGAGATATCAATACATAGGTTTTACGATTATTATTAGTCAGATATATTCTTGTGCGGTGAATAGGGCGTGTTGAGTCCAGTTCTCTGAGCAAGGAGTAGGTCTTGTCTATTACATATTGGGTTTATGGAACGGTATCTGAGCTAATTTGATACCCTTGTTTTATGTATCACCCCACCTCACCTTTCCCGTTAAGCAGCCATAGTGTGTTTTCTGCATGTGTGACTCTGTTCTGTTTTGTAATTCAGTTCAAGTGTAACGGTTTTTACATTCCCTCTATCAGTGATACCTTATGAGAAGTGTCCTTTTCTGTGTGACTTATTTCACTTAGAATCGTCGTACCTAAATCCACTCATCATGCTGCTACTAACCTTACGACATTGATTTCCTGGCTGAGTGATATTCCATTGTACATAAGGACCACAACTTCTTTATCCATTTTTCTCTTTCCTGGGATATTTAAGGTGGAATGAAGTGGAGGTCCTGGTCAACAGAGCAGCCCTAAACTTTGGGGTGCTTGTGTCTTGCTGATTTTTCATTTTCCCAATTTATACCCCCATGAGTGGAAGTGCCCTATGCTCTCTAAGCTGTGTTTTTCAGATGTTTCAGGACTCACCGGACACTTCTCCAGAGTGGCTCTTGGCAATTTACATCCCGCCCATCAGTGTAGCAAGGCTCCCATTTCTCCATGGCCTGTCCTGCATTTCTGGTTTTGACACTTTTTTCAGCATGGCCCTTTTGACCGATGGGAAGCGAGACTTCTCTGTAGCGCTGATTTGCCTTTCCAGGTTGCTTGGTTGGCCAAAAAGGGCGTATGCGTTTTTTCCTGAATATATTCAGGAAAAAACGCATACGCCCTTTTTGGCCAAGGGCGTCATTGTCAACGTTTTGCCGCTTTTCATGTGCTTTAAAGGCGATTCGTATCTACCTCCTGAAATCTGTTTCCTGCAATTCTGCCTTGATTTCAAATCCTCTTCTTTGCCTCCCCTCTAATATATTTGTGGACGAGAGTTATCATTTATAACTCTGCAGGTTTGTGAATTGCAGTGCCCTGAACCTCCATTTTACAACTCGTTTTTATGGGAGCTGGCCGCAAAATCGCAGAATGGCTTCAGGCCCTGTTCTGGTTCCGGGGGGCAGGCTGAGCCTGTGGTTAATTCTTCTTTCTGATGGGAAAATAGAGTGACCTGTGCCTGTCCCAACACCAAGAGCTAGTCTCACGTTGGTTCCACGTCTTCCCGTTTATCCTCAGGACAAATTGCAACCTGTACGGAACAGGAGGTTAAAGGTGCTGATGCTCCAAGTAGGGAGCTTGCTAGTAAAGCGGCTGGAATGGCACACCCGGGCACAAGGAGATGAGAAATGAGGTGCGTTTTAGAAACCTTTCCCCATCACACGGTGTACCATCTTCTGGGTTTCTCATGCATGTTTTTGATGTAGGAAGATGCCCTTGAACCTGGAGATTTGGGACCCATGCGATGGGTACCACGCAGTATTCCTTTAAAGGGTCTGCGTTTGCTCACCCAACCTCACCAAACCTCTCAGCCCCAAGAGTGTCCACCCTTATGTCTCATCCAGCTGTGCGTCTAGATATGGTCAATCCAGGTTGCATCACAGCCCCTGAACGCATTGTGTAAGAATTTCTCTCTCTTTCACTGTCTTTGTTTCATGGGTGTTTCAAAGTAATTTATTTTTATAATGGGGTTTAGCTGCTTTTCACTGCTGTGTTTATGCCGCTTTACACCCACTTGACACACTAACAGAGAGATATCAATACATAGGTTTTACGATTATTATTAGTCAGATATATTCTTGTGCGGTGAATAGGGCGTGTTGAGTCCAGTTCTCTGAGCAAGGAGTAGGTCTTGTCTATTACATATTGGGTTTATGGAACGGTATCTGAGCTAATTTGATACCCTTGTTTTATGTATCACCCCACCTCACCTTTCCCGTTAAGCAGCCATAGTGTGTTTTCTGCATGTGTGACTCTGTTCTGTTTTGTAATTCAGTTCAAGTGTAACGGTTTTTACATTCCCTCTATCAGTGATACCTTATGAGAAGTGTCCTTTTCTGTGTGACTTATTTCACTTAGAATCGTCGTACCTAAATCCACTCATCATGCTGCTACTAACCTTACGACATTGATTTCCTGGCTGAGTGATATTCCATTGTACATAAGGACCACAACTTCTTTATCCATTTTTCTCTTTCCTGGGATATTTAAGGTGGAATGAAGTGGAGGTCCTGGTCAACAGAGCAGCCCTAAACTTTGGGGTGCTTGTGTCTTGCTGATTTTTCATTTTCCCAATTTATACCCCCATGAGTGGAAGTGCCCTATGCTCTCTAAGCTGTGTTTTTCAGATGTTTCAGGACTCACCGGACACTTCTCCGGAGTGGCTCTTGGCAATTTACATCCCGCCCATCAGTGTAGCAAGGCTCCCATTTCTCCATGGCCTGTCCTGCATTTCTGGTTTTGACACTTTTTTCAGCATGGCCCTTTGGACCGATGGGAAGCGAGACTTCTTTGTAGCGCTGATTTGCCTTTCCAGGTTGCTTGGTTGGCCAAAAAGGGCGTATGCGTTTTTTCCTGAATATATTCAGGAAAAAACGCATACGCCCTTTTTGGCCAAGGGCATCATTGTCAACGTTTTGCCGCTTTTCATGTGCTTTAAAGGCGATTCGTATCTACCTCCTGAAATCTGTTTCCCGCAATTCTGCCTTGATGTCAAATCCTCTTCTTTGCCTTCCCTCAATATATTTGTGGACGAGAGTTATCATTTATAACTCTGCAGGTTTGTGAATTGCAGTGCCCTGAACCTCCATTTTACAACTCGTTTTTATGGGAGCTGGCCGCAAAATCGCAGAATGGCTTCAGGCCCTGTTCTGGTTCCGGGGGGCAGGCTGAGCCTGTGGTTAATTCTTCTTTCTGATGGGAAAATAGAGTGACCTGTGCCTGTCCCAACACCAAGAGCTAGTCTCTCGTTGGTTCCACGTCTTCCCGTTTATCCTCAGGACAAATTGCAACCTGTATGGAACAGGAGGTTAAAGGTGCTGATGCTCCAAGTAGGGAGCTTGCTAGTAAAGCGGCTGGAATGGCGAACCCGGGCACAAGGAGATGAGAAATGAGGTGCGTTTTAGAAACCTTTCCCCATCACACGGTGTACCATCTTCTGGGTTTCTCATGCATGTTTTTGATGTAGGAAGATGCCCTTGAACCTGGAGATTTGGGACCCATGCGATGGGTACCACGCAGTATTCCTTTAAAGGGTCTGCGTTTGCTCACCCAACCTCACCAAACCTCTCAGCCCCAAGAGTGTCCACCCTTATGTCTCATCCAGCTGTGCGTCTAGATATGGTCAATCCAGGTTGCATCACAGCCCCTGAACGCATTGTGTAAGAATTTCTCTCTCTTTCACTGTCTTTGTTTCATGGGTGTTTCAAAGTAATTTATTTTTATAATGGGGTTTAGCTGCTTTTCACTGCTGTGTTTATGCCGCTTTACACCCACTTGACACACTAACAGAGAGATATCAATACATAGGTTTTACGATTATTATTAGTCAGATATATTCTTGTGCGGTGAATAGGGCGTGTTGAGTCCAGTTCTCTGAGCAAGGAGTAGGTCTTGTCTATTACATATTGGGTTTATGGAACGGTATCTGAGCTAATTTGATACCCTTGTTTTATGTATCACCCCACCTCACCTTTCCCGTTAAGCAGCCATAGTGTGTTTTTTGCATGTGTGACTCTGTTCTGTTTTGTAATTCAGTTCAAGTGTAACGGTTTTTACATTCCCTCTATCAGTGATACCTTATGAGAAGTGTCCTTTTCTGTGTGACTTATTTCACTTAGAATCGTCGTACCTAAATCCACTCATCATGCTGCTACTAACCTTACGACATTGATTTCCTGGCTGAGTGATATTCCATTGTACATAAGGACCACAACTTCTTTATCCATTTTTCTCTTTCCTGGGATATTTAAGGTGGAATGAAGTGGAGGTCCTGGTCAACAGAGCAGCCCTAAACTTTGGGGTGCTTGTGTCTTGCTGATTTTTCATTTTCCCAATTTATACCCCCATGAGTGGAAGTGCCCTATGCTCTCTAAGCTGTGTTTTTCAGATGTTTCAGGACTCACCGGACACTTCTCCGGAGTGGCTCTTGGCAATTTACATCCCGCCCATCAGTGTAGCAAGGCTCCCATTTCTCCATGGCCTGTCCTGCATTTCTGGTTTTGACACTTTTTTCAGCATGGCCCTTTGGACCGATGGGAAGCGAGACTTCTTTGTAGCGCTGATTTGCCTTTCCAGGTTGCTTGGTTGGCCAAAAAGGGCGTATGCGTTTTTTCCTGAATATATTCAGGAAAAAACGCATACGCCCTTTTTGGCCAAGGGCATCATTGTCAACGTTTTGCCGCTTTTCATGAGCTTTAAAGGCGATTCGTATCTACCTCCTGAAATCTGTTTCCCGCAATTCTGCCTTGATGTCAAATCCTCTTCTTTGCCTTCCCTCAATATATTTGTGGACGAGAGTTATCATTTATAACTCTGCAGGTTTGTGAATTGCAGTGCCCTGAACCTCCATTTTACAACTCGTTTTTATGGGAGCTGGCCGCAAAATCGCAGAATGGCTTCAGGCCCTGTTCTGGTTCCGGGGGGCAGGCTGAGCCTGTGGTTAATTCTTCTTTCTGATGGGAAAATAGAGTGACCTGTGCCTGTCCCAACACCAAGAGCTAGTCTCTCGTTGGTTCCACGTCTTCCCGTTTATCCTCAGGACAAATTGCAACCTGTATGGAACAGGAGGTTAAAGGTGCTGATGCTCCAAGTAGGGAGCTTGCTAGTAAAGCGGCTGGAATGGCGAACCCGGGCACAAGGAGATGAGAAATGAGGTGCGTTTTAGAAACCTTTCCCCATCACACGGTGTACCATCTTCTGGGTTTCTCATGCATGTTTTTGATGTAGGAAGATGCCCTTGAACCTGGAGATTTGGGACCCATGCGATGGGTACCACGCAGTATTCCTTTAAAGGGTCTGCGTTTGCTCACCCAACCTCACCAAACCTCTCAGCCCCAAGAGTGTCCACCCTTATGTCTCATCCAGCTGTGCGTCTAGATATGGTCAATCCAGGTTGCATCACAGCCCCTGAACGCATTGTGTAAGAATTTCTCTCTCTTTCACTGTCTTTGTTTCATGGGTGTTTCAAAGTAATTTATTTTTATAATGGGGTTTAGCTGCTTTTCACTGCTGTGTTTATGCCGCTTTACACCCACTTGACACACTAACAGAGAGATATCAATACATAGGTTTTACGATTATTATTAGTCAGATATATTCTTGTGCGGTGAATAGGGCGTGTTGAGTCCAGTTCTCTGAGCAAGGAGTAGGTCTTGTCTATTACATATTGGGTTTATGGAACGGTATCTGAGCTAATTTGATACCCTTGTTTTATGTATCACCCCACCTCACCTTTCCCGTTAAGCAGCCATAGTGTGTTTTCTGCATGTGTGACTCTGTTCTGTTTTGTAATTCAGTTCAAGTGTAACGGTTTTTACATTCCCTCTATCAGTGATACCTTATGAGAAGTGTCCTTTTCTGTGTGACTTATTTCACTTAGAATCGTCGTACCTAAATCCACTCATCATGCTGCTACTAACCTTACGACATTGATTTCCTGGCTGAGTGATATTCCATTGTACATAAGGACCACAACTTCTTTATCCATTTTTCTCTTTCCTGGGATATTTAAGGTGGAATGAAGTGGAGGTCCTGGTCAACAGAGCAGCCCTAAACTTTGGGGTGCTTGTGTCTTGCTGATTTTTCATTTTCCCAATTTATACCCCCATGAGTGGAAGTGCCCTATGCTCTCTAAGCTGTGTTTTTCAGATGTTTCAGGACTCACCGGACACTTCTCCGGAGTGGCTCTTGGCAATTTACATCCCGCCCATCAGTGTAGCAAGGCTCCCATTTCTCCATGGCCTGTCCTGCATTTCTGGTTTTGACACTTTTTTCAGCATGGCCCTTTGGACCGATGGGAAGCGAGACTTCTCTGTAGCGCTGATTTGCCTTTCCAGGTTGCTTGGTTGGCCAAAAAGGGCGTATGCGTTTTTTCCTGAATATATTCAGGAAAAAACGCATACGCCCTTTTTGGCCAAGGGCGTCATTGTCAACGTTTTGCCGCTTTTCATGTGCTTTAAAGGCGATTCGTATCCACCTCCTGAAATCTGTTTCCTGCAATTCTGCCTTGATTTCAAATCCTCTTCTTTGCCTCCCCTCTAATATATTTGTGGACGAGAGTTATCATTTATAACTCTGCAGGTTTGTGAATTGCAGTGCCCTGAACCTCCATTTTACAACTCGTTTTTATGGGAGCTGGCCGCAAAATCGCAGAATGGCTTCAGGCCCTGTTCTGGTTCCGGGGGGCAGGCTGAGCCTGTGGTTAATTCTTCTTTCTGATGGGAAAATAGAGTGACCTGTGCCTGTCCCAACACCAAGAGCTAGTCTCACGTTGGTTCCACGTCTTCCCGTTTATCCTCAGGACAAATTGCAACCTGTATGGAACAGGAGGTTAAAGGTGCTGATGCTCCAAGTAGGGAGCTTGCTAGTAAAGCGGCTGGAATGGCACACCCGGGCACAAGGAGATGAGAAATGAGGTGGGTTTTAGAAACATTTCCCCATCACACGATGTACCATCTTCTGGGTTTCTCATGCATGTTTTTGATGTAGGAAGATGCCCTTGAACCTGGAGATTTGGGACCCATGCGATGGGTACCACGCAGTATTACTTTAAAGGGTCTGCGTTTGCTCACCCAACCTCACCAAACCTCTCATCCCCAAGAGTGTCCACCCTTATGTCTCATCCAGCTGTGGGTCTAGATATGGTCAATCCAGGTTGCATCACAGCCCCTGAACGTATTGTGTAAGAATTTCTCTCTCTTTCACTGTCTTTGTTTCATGGGTGTTTCAAAGTAATTTATTTTTATAATGGGGTTTAGCTGCTTTTCACTGCTGTGTTTATGCCGCTTTACACCCACTTGACACACTAACAGAGAGATATCAATACATAGGTTTTACGATTATTATTAGTCAGATATATTCTTGTGCGGTGAATAGGGCGTGTTGAGTCCAGTTCTCTGAGCAAGGAGTAGGTCTTGTCTATTACATATTGGGTTTATGGAACGGTATCTGAACTAATTTGATACCCTTGTTTTATGTATCACCCCACCTCACCTTTCCCGTTAAGCAGCCATAGTGTGTTTTCTGCATGTGTGACTCTGTTCTCTTTTGTAATTCAGTTCAAGTGTAACGGTTTTTACATTCCCTCTATCAGTGATACCTTATGAGAAGTGTCCTTTTCTGTGTGACTTATTTCACTTAGAATCGTCGTACCTAAATCCACTCATCATGCTGCTACTAACCTTACGACATTGATTTCCTGGCTGAGTGATATTCCATTGTACATAAGGACCACAACTTCTTTATCCATTTTTCTCTTTCCTGGGATATTTAAGGTGGAATGAAGTGGAGGTCCTGGTCAACAGAGCAGCCCTAAACTTTGGGGTGCTTGTGTCTTGCTGATTTTTAATTTTCCCAATTTATACCCCCATGAGTGGAAGTGCCCTATGCTCTCTAAGCTGTGTTTTTCAGATGTTTCAGGACTCACCGGGCACTTCTCCAGAGTGGCTCTTGGCAATTTACATCCCGCCCATCAGTGTAGCAAGGCTCCCATTTCTCCATGGCCTGTCCTGCATTTCTGGTTTTGACAATTTTTTCAGCATGGCCCTTTTGACCGATGGGAAGCGAGACTTCTTTGTAGCGCTGATTTGCCTTTCCAGGTTGCTTGGTTGGCCAAAAAGGGCGTATGCGTTTTTTCCTGAATATATTCAGGAAAAAACGCATACGCCCTTTTTGGCCAAGGGCGTCATTGTCAACGTTTTGCCGCTTTTCATGTGCTTTAAAGGCGATTCGTATCTACCTCCTGAAATCTGTTTCCTGCAATTCTGCCTTGATTTCAAATCCTCTTCTTTGCCTTCCCTCAATATATTTGTGGACGAGAGTTATCATTTATAACTCTGCACGTTTGTGTATTGCAGTGCCCTGAACCTCCATTTTACAACTCGTTTTTATGGGAGCTGGCCGCAAAATCGCAGAATGGCTTCAGGCCCTGTTCTGGTTCCGGGGGGCAGGCTGAGCCTGTGGTTAATTCTTCTTTCTGATGGGAAAATAGAGTGACCTGTGCCTGTCCCAACACCAAGAGCTAGTCTCACGTTGGTTCCACGTCTTCCCGTTTATCCTCAGGACAAATTGCAACCTGTACGGAACAGGAGGTTAAAGGTGCTGATGCTCCAAGTAGGGAGCTTGCTAGTAAAGCGGCTGGAATGGCACACCCGGGCACACGGAGATGAGAAATGAGGTGCGTTTTAGAAACATTTCCCCATCACACGATGTACCATCTTCTGGGTTTCTCATGCATGTTTTTGATGTAGGAAGATGCCCTTGAACCTGGAGATTTGGGACCCATGCGATGGGTACCACGCAGTATTACCTTAAAGGGTCTGCGTTTGCTCACCCAACCTCACCAAACCTCTCATCCCCAAGAGTGTCCACCCTTATGTCTCATCCAGCTGTGGGTCTAGATATGGTCAATCCAGGTTGCATCACAGCCCCTGAACGTATTGTGTAAGAATTTCTCTCTCTTTCACTGTCTTTGTTTCATGGGTGTTTCAAAGTAATTTATTTTTATAATGGGGTTTAGCTGCTTTTCACTGCTGTGTTTATGCTGCTTTACACCCACTTGACACACTAACAGAGAGATATCAATACATAGGTTTTACGATTATTATTAGTCAGATATATTCTTGTGCGGTGAATAGGGCGTGTTGAGTCCAGTTCTCTGAGCAAGGAGTAGGTCTTGTCTATTACATATTGGGTTTATGGAATGGTATCTGAGCTAATTTGATACCCTTGTTTTATGTATCACCCCACCTCACCTTTCCCGTTAAGCAGCCATAGTGTGTTTTCTGCATGTGTGACTCTGTTCTGTTTTGTAATTCAGTTCAAGTGTAACGGTTTTTACATTCCCTCTATCAGTGATACCTTATGAGAAGTGTCCTTTTCTGTGTGACTTATTTCACTTAGAATCGTCGTACCTAAATCCACTCATCATGCTGCTACTAACCTTACGACATTGATTTCATGGCTGAGTGATATTCCATTGTACATAAGGACCACAACTTCTTTATCCATTTTTCTCTTTCCTGGGATATTTAAGGTGGAATGAAGTGGAGGTCCTGGTCAACAGAGCAGCCCTAAACTTTGGGGTGCTTGTGTCTTGCTGATTTTTAATTTTCCCAATTTATACCCCCATGAGTGGAAGTGCCCTATGCTCTCTAAGCTGTGTTTTTCAGATGTTTCAGGACTCACCGGACACTTCTCCAGAGTGGCTCTTGGCAATTTACATCCCGCCCATCAGTGTAGCAAGGCTCCCATTTCTCCATGGCCTGTCCTGCATTTCTGGTTTTGACACTTTTTTCAGCATGGCCCTTTTGACCGATGGGAAGCGAGACTTCTCTGTAGCGCTGATTTGCCTTTCCAGGTTGCTTGGTTGGCCAAAAAGGGCGTATGCGTTTTTTCCTGAATATATTCAGGAAAAAACGCATACGCCCTTTTTGGCCAAGGGCGTCATTGTCAACGTTTTGCCGCTTTTCATGTGCTTTAAAGGCGATTCGTATCTACCTCCTGAAATCTGTTTCCTGCAATTCTGCCTTGATTTCAAATCCTCTTCTTTGCGTCCCCTCTAATATATTTGTGGACGAGAGTTATCATTTATAACTCTGCAGGTTTGTGAATTGCAGTGCCCTGAACCTCCATTTTACAACTCGTTTTTATGGGAGCTGGCCGCAAAATCGCAGAATGGCTTCAGGCCCTGTTCTGGTTCCGGGGGGCAGGCTGAGCCTGTGGTTAATTCTTCTTTCTGATGGGAAAATAGAGTGACCTGTGCCTGTCCCAACACCAAGAGCTAGTCTCACGTTGGTTCCACGTCTTCCCGTTTATCCTCAGGACAAATTGCAACCTGTACGGAACAGGAGGTTAAAGGTGCTGATGCTCCAAGTAGGGAGCTTGCTAGTAAAGCGGCTGGAATGGCGCACCCGGGCACACGGAGATGAGAAATGAGGTGCGTTTTAGAAACATTTCCCCATCACACGATGTACCATCTTCTGGGTTTCTCATGCATGTTTTTGATGTAGGAAGATGCCCTTGAACCTGGAGATTTGGGACCCATGCGTTGGGTACCACGCAGTATTACTTTAAAGGGTCTGCGTTTGCTCACCCAACCTCACCAAACCTCTCATCCCCAAGAGTGTCCACCCTTATGTCTCATCCAGCTGTGGGTCTAGATATGGTCAATCCAGGTTGCATCACAGCCCCTGAACGTATTGTGTAAGAATTTCTCTCTCTTTCACTGTCTTTGTTTCATGGGTGTTTCAAAGTAATTTATTTTTATAATGGGGTTTAGCTGCTTTTCACTGCTGTGTTTATGCCGCTTTACACCCACTTGACACACTAACAGAGAGATATCAATACATAGGTTTTACGATTATTATTAGTCAGATATATTCTTGTGCGGTGAATAGGGCGTGTTGAGTCCAGTTCTCTGAGCAAGGAGTAGGTCTTGTCTATTACATATTGGGTTTATGGAACGGTATCTGAGCTAATTTGATACCCTTGTTTTATGTATCACCCCACCTCACCTTTCCCGTTAAGCAGCCATAGTGTGTTTTCTGCATGTGTGACTCTGTTCTGTTTTGTAATTCAGTTCAAGTGTAACGGTTTTTACATTCCCTCTATCAGTGATACCTTATGAGAAGTGTCCTTTTCTGTGTGACTTATTTCACTTAGAATCGTCGTACCTAAATCCACTCATCATGCTGCTACTAACCTTACGACATTGATTTCCTGGCTGAGTGATATTCCATTGTACATAAGGACCACAACTTCTTTATCCATTTTTCTCTTTCCTGGGATATTTAAGGTGGAATGAAGTGGAGGTCCTGGTCAACAGAGCAGCCCTAAACTTTGGGGTGCTTGTGTCTTGCTGATTTTTAATTTTCCCAATTTATACCCCCATGAGTGGAAGTGCCCTGTGCTCTCTAAGCTGTGTTTTTCAGATATTTCAGGACTCACCGGACACTTCTCCAGAGTGGCTCTTGGCAATTTACATCCCGCCCATCAGTGTAGCAAGGCTCCCATTTCTCCATGGCCTGTCCTGCATTTCTGGTTTTGACACTTTTTTCAGCATTGCCCTTTTGACCGATGGGAAGCGAGACTTCTTTGTAGCGCTGATTTGCCTTTCCAGGTTGCTTGGTTGGCCAAAAAGGGCGTATGCGTTTTTTCCTGAATATATTCAGGAAAAAACGCATACGCCCTTTTTGGCCAAGGGCATCATTGTCAACGTTTTGCCGCTTTTCATGTGCTTTAAAGGCGATTCGTATCTACCTCCTGAAATCTGTTTCCTGCAATTCTGCCTTGATTTCAAATCCTCTTCTTTGCCTCCCCTCAATATATTTGTGGACGAGAGTTATCATTTATAACACTGCAGGTTTGTGAATTGCAGTGCCCTGAACCTCCATTTTACAACTCGTTTTTATGGGAGCTGGCCGCAAAATCGCAGAATGGCTTCAGGCCCTGTTCTGGTTCCGGGGGGCAGGCTGAGCCTGTGGTTAATTCTTCTTTCTGATGGGAAAATAGAGTGACCTGTGCCTGTCCCAACACCAAGAGCTAGTCTCACGTTGGTTCCACGTCTTCCCGTTTATCCTCAGGACAAATTGCAACCTGTACGGAACAGGAGGTTAAAGGTGCTGATGCTCCAAGTAGGGAGCTTGCTAGTAAAGCGGCTGGAATGGCGAACCCGGGCACAAGGAGATGAGAAATGAGGTGCGTTTTAGAAACATTTCCCCATCACACGATGTACCATCTTCTGGGTTTCTCATGCATGTTTTTGATGTAGGAAGATGCCCTTGAACCTGGAGATTTGGGACCCATGCGATGGGTACCACGCAGTATTACTTTAAAGGGTCTGCGTTTGCTCACCCAACCTCACCAAACCTCTCATCCCCAAGAGTGTCCACCCTTATATCTCATCCAGCTGTGGGTCTAGATATGGTCAATCCAGGTTGCATCACAGCCCCTGAACGCATTGTGTAAGAATTTCTCTCTCTTTCACTGTCTTTGTTTCATGGGTGTTTCAAAGTAATTTATTTTTATAATGGGGTTTAGCTGCTTTTCACTGCTGTGTTTATGCCGCTTTACACCCACTTGACACACTAACAGAGAGATATCAATACATAGGTTTTACGATTATTATTAGTCAGATATATTCTTGTGCGGTGAATAGGGCGTGTTGAGTCCAGTTCTCTGAGCAAGGAGTAGGTCTTGTCTATTACATATTGGGTTTATGGAACGGTATCTGAGCTAATTTGATACCCTTGTTTTATGTATCACCCCACCTCACCTTTCCCGTTAAGCAGCCATAGTGTGTTTTCTGCATGTGTGACTCTGTTCTGTTTTGTAATTCAGTTCAAGTGTAACGGTTTTTACATTCCCTCTATCAGTGATACCTTATGAGAAGTGTCCTTTTCTGTGTGACTTATTTCACTTAGAATCGTCGTACCTAAATCCACTCATCATGCTGCTACTAACCTTACGACATTGATTTCCTGGCTGAGTGATATTCCATTGTACATAAGGACCACAACTTCTTTATCCATTTTTCTCTTTCCTGGGATATTTAAGGTGGAATGAAGTGGAGGTCCTGGTCAACAGAGCAGCCCTAAACTTTGGGGTGCTTGTGTCTTGCTGATTTTTCATTTTCCCAATTTATACCCCCATGAGTGGAAGTGCCCTATGCTCTCTAAGCTGTGTTTTTCAGATGTTTCAGGACTCACCGGACACTTCTCCGGAGTGGCTCTTGGCAATTTACATCCCGCCCATCAGTGTAGCAAGGCTCCCATTTCTCCATGGCCTGTCCTGCATTTCTGGTTTTGACACTTTTTTCAGCATGGCCCTTTGGACCGATGGGAAGCGAGACTTCTTTGTAGCGCTGATTTGCCTTTCCAGGTTGCTTGGTTGGCCAAAAAGGGCGTATGCGTTTTTTCCTGAATATATTCAGGAAAAAACGCATACGCCCTTTTTGGCCAAGGGCATCATTGTCAACGTTTTGCCGCTTTTCATGTGCTTTAAAGGCGATTCGTATCTACCTCCTGAAATCTGTTTCCCGCAATTCTGCCTTGATGTCAAATCCTCTTCTTTGCCTTCCCTCAATATATTTGTGGACGAGAGTTATCATTTATAACTCTGCAGGTTTGTGAATTGCAGTGCCCTGAACCTCCATTTTACAACTCGTTTTTATGGGAGCTGGCCGCAAAATCGCAGAATGGCTTCAGGCCCTGTTCTGGTTCCGGGGGGCAGGCTGAGCCTGTGGTTAATTCTTCTTTCTGATGGGAAAATAGAGTGACCTGTGCCTGTCCCAACACCAAGAGCTAGTCTCTCGTTGGTTCCACGTCTTCCCGTTTATCCTCAGGACAAATTGCAACCTGTATGGAACAGGAGGTTAAAGGTGCTGATGCTCCAAGTAGGGAGCTTGCTAGTAAAGCGGCTGGAATGGCGAACCCGGGCACAAGGAGATGAGAAATGAGGTGCGTTTTAGAAACCTTTCCCCATCACACGGTGTACCATCTTCTGGGTTTCTCATGCATGTTTTTGATGTAGGAAGATGCCCTTGAACCTGGAGATTTGGGACCCATGCGATGGGTACCACGCAGTATTCCTTTAAAGGGTCTGCGTTTGCTCACCCAACCTCACCAAACCTCTCAGCCCCAAGAGTGTCCACCCTTATGTCTCATCCAGCTGTGCGTCTAGATATGGTCAATCCAGGTTGCATCACAGCCCCTGAACGCATTGTGTAAGAATTTCTCTCTCTTTCACTGTCTTTGTTTCATGGGTGTTTCAAAGTAATTTATTTTTATAATGGGGTTTAGCTGCTTTTCACTGCTGTGTTTATGCCGCTTTACACCCACTTGACACACTAACAGAGAGATATCAATACATAGGTTTTACGATTATTATTAGTCAGATATATTCTTGTGCGGTGAATAGGGCGTGTTGAGTCCAGTTCTCTGAGCAAGGAGTAGGTCTTGTCTATTACATATTGGGTTTATGGAACGGTATCTGAGCTAATTTGATACCCTTGTTTTATGTATCACCCCACCTCACCTTTCCCGTTAAGCAGCCATAGTGTGTTTTCTGCATGTGTGACTCTGTTCTGTTTTGTAATTCAGTTCAAGTGTAACGGTTTTTACATTCCCTCTATCAGTGATACCTTATGAGAAGTGTCCTTTTCTGTGTGACTTATTTCACTTAGAATCGTCGTACCTAAATCCACTCATCATGCTGCTACTAACCTTACGACATTGATTTCCTGGCTGAGTGATATTCCATTGTACATAAGGACCACAACTTCTTTATCCATTTTTCTCTTTCCTGGGATATTTAAGGTGGAATGAAGTGGAGGTCCTGGTCAACAGAGCAGCCCTAAACTTTGGGGTGCTTGTGTCTTGCTGATTTTTCATTTTCCCAATTTATACCCCCATGAGTGGAAGTGCCCTATGCTCTCTAAGCTGTGTTTTTCAGATGTTTCAGGACTCACCGGACACTTCTCCGGAGTGGCTCTTGGCAATTTACATCCCGCCCATCAGTGTAGCAAGGCTCCCATTTCTCCATGGCCTGTCCTGCATTTCTGGTTTTGACACTTTTTTCAGCATGGCCCTTTGGACCGATGGGAAGCGAGACTTCTCTGTAGCGCTGATTTGCCTTTCCAGGTTGCTTGGTTGGCCAAAAAGGGCGTATGCGTTTTTTCCTGAATATATTCAGGAAAAAACGCATACGCCCTTTTTGGCCAAGGGCCTCATTGTCAACGTTTTGCCGCTTTTCATGTGCTTTAAAGGCGATTCGTATCCACCTCCTGAAATCTGTTTCCTGCAATTCTGCCTTGATTTCAAATCCTCTTCTTTGCCTCCCCTCTAATATATTTGTGGACGAGAGTTATCATTTATAACTCTGCAGGTTTGTGAATTGCAGTGCCCTGAACCTCCATTTTACAACTCGTTTTTATGGGAGCTGGCCGCAAAATCGCAGAATGGCTTCAGGCCCTGTTCTGGTTCCGGGGGGCAGGCTGAGCCTGTGGTTAATTCTTCTTTCTGATGGGAAAATAGAGTGACCTGTGCCTGTCCCAACACCAAGAGCTAGTCTCACGTTGGTTCCACGTCTTCCCGTTTATCCTCAGGACAAATTGCAACCTGTATGGAACAGGAGGTTAAAGGTGCTGATGCTCCAAGTAGGGAGCTTGCTAGTAAAGCGGCTGGAATGGCACACCCGGGCACAAGGAGATGAGAAATGAGGTGGGTTTTAGAAACATTTCCCCATCACACGATGTACCATCTTCTGGGTTTCTCATGCATGTTTTTGATGTAGGAAGATGCCCTTGAACCTGGAGATTTGGGACCCATGCGATGGGTACCACGCAGTATTACTTTAAAGGGTCTGCGTTTGCTCACCCAACCTCACCAAACCTCTCATCCCCAAGAGTGTCCACCCTTATGTCTCATCCAGCTGTGGGTCTAGATATGGTCAATCCAGGTTGCATCACAGCCCCTGAACGTATTGTGTAAGAATTTCTCTCTCTTTCACTGTCTTTGTTTCATGGGTGTTTCAAAGTAATTTATTTTTATAATGGGGTTTAGCTGCTTTTCACTGCTGTGTTTATGCCGCTTTACACCCACTTGACACACTAACAGAGAGATATCAATACATAGGTTTTACGATTATTATTAGTCAGATATATTCTTGTGCGGTGAATAGGGCGTGTTGAGTCCAGTTCTCTGAGCAAGGAGTAGGTCTTGTCTATTACATATTGGGTTTATGGAACGGTATCTGAACTAATTTGATACCCTTGTTTTATGTATCACCCCACCTCACCTTTCCCGTTAAGCAGCCATAGTGTGTTTTCTGCATGTGTGACTCTGTTCTGTTTTGTAATTCAGTTCAAGTGTAACGGTTTTTACATTCCCTCTATCAGTGATACCTTATGAGAAGTGTCCTTTTCTGTGTGACTTATTTCACTTAGAATCGTCGTACCTAAATCCACTCATCATGCTGCTACTAACCTTACGACATTGATTTCATGGCTGAGTGATATTCCATTGTACATAAGGACCACAACTTCTTTATCCATTTTTCTCTTTCCTGGGATATTTAAGGTGGAATGAAGTGGAGGTCCTGGTCAACAGAGCAGCCCTAAACTTTGGGGTGCTTGTGTCTTGCTGATTTTTAATTTTCCCAATTTATACCCCCATGAGTGGAAGTGCCCTATGCTCTCTAAGCTGTGTTTTTCAGATGTTTCAGGACTCACCGGACACTTCTCCAGAGTGGCTCTTGGCAATTTACATCCCGCCCATCAGTGTAGCAAGGCTCCCATTTCTCCATGGCCTGTCCTGCATTTCTGGTTTTGACAATTTTTTCAGCATGGCCCTTTTGACCGATGGGAAGCGAGACTTCTTTGTAGCGCTGATTTGCCTTTCCAGGTTGCTTGGTTGGCCAAAAAGGGCGTATGCGTTTTTTCCTGAATATATTCAGGAAAAAACGCATACGCCCTTTTTGGCCAAGGGCGTCATTGTCAACGTTTTGCCGCTTTTCATGTGCTTTAAAGGCGATTCGTATCTACCTCCTGAAATCTGTTTCCTGCAATTCTGCCTTGATTTCAAATCCTCTTCTTTGCCTTCCCTCAATATATTTGTGGACGAGAGTTATCATTTATAACTCTGCAGGTTTGTGTACTGCAGTGCCCTGAACCTCCATTTTACAACTCGTTTTTATGGGAGCTGGCCGCAAAATCGCAGAATGGCTTCAGGCCCTGTTCTGGTTCCGGGGGGCAGGCTGAGCCTGTGGTTAATTCTTCTTTCTGATGGGAAAATAGAGTGACCTGTGCCTGTCCCAACACCAAGAGCTAGTCTCACGTTGGTTCCACGTCTTCCCGTTTATCCTCAGGACAAATTGCAACCTGTACGGAACAGGAGGTTAAAGGTGCTGATGCTCCAAGTAGGGAGCTTGCTAGTAAAGCGGCTGGAATGGCACACCCGGGCACACGGAGATGAGAAATGAGGTGCGTTTTAGAAACATTTCCCCATCACACGATGTACCATCTTCTGGGTTTCTCATGCATGTTTTTGATGTAGGAAGATGCCCTTGAACCTGGAGATTTGGGACCCATGCGATGGGTACCACGCAGTATTACCTTAAAGGGTCTGCGTTTGCTCACCCAACCTCACCAAACCTCTCATCCCCAAGAGTGTCCACCCTTATGTCTCATCCAGCTGTGGGTCTAGATATGGTCAATCCAGGTTGCATCACAGCCCCTGAACGTATTGTGTAAGAATTTCTCTCTCTTTCACTGTCTTTGTTTCATGGGTGTTTCAAAGTAATTTATTTTTATAATGGGGTTTAGCTGCTTTTCACTGCTGTGTTTATGCTGCTTTACACCCACTTGACACACTAACAGAGAGATATCAATACATAGGTTTTACGATTATTATTAGTCAGATATATTCTTGTGCGGTGAATAGGGCGTGTTGAGTCCAGTTCTCTGAGCAAGGAGTAGGTCTTGTCTATTACATATTGGGTTTATGGAATGGTATCTGAGCTAATTTGATACCCTTGTTTTATGTATCACCCCACCTCACCTTTCCCGTTAAGCAGCCATAGTGTGTTTTCTGCATGTGTGACTCTGTTCTGTTTTGTAATTCAGTTCAAGTGTAACGGTTTTTACATTCCCTCTATCAGTGATACCTTATGAGAAGTGTCCTTTTCTGTGTGACTTATTTCACTTAGAATCGTCGTACCTAAATCCACTCATCATGCTGCTACTAACCTTACGACATTGATTTCATGGCTGAGTGATATTCCATTGTACATAAGGACCACAACTTCTTTATCCATTTTTCTCTTTCCTGGGATATTTAAGGTGGAATGAAGTGGAGGTCCTGGTCAACAGAGCAGCCCTAAACTTTGGGGTGCTTGTGTCTTGCTGATTTTTAATTTTCCCAATTTATACCCCCATGAGTGGAAGTGCCCTATGCTCTCTAAGCTGTGTTTTTCAGATGTTTCAGGACTCACCGGACACTTCTCCAGAGTGGCTCTTGGCAATTTACATCCCGCCCATCAGTGTAGCAAGGCTCCCATTTCTCCATGGCCTGTCCTGCATTTCTGGTTTTGACACTTTTTTCAGCATGGCCCTTTTGACCGATGGGAAGCGAGACTTCTCTGTAGCGCTGATTTGCCTTTCCAGGTTGCTTGGTTGGCCAAAAAGGGCGTATGCGTTTTTTCCTGAATATATTCAGGAAAAAACGCATACGCCCTTTTTGGCCAAGGGCGTCATTGTCAACGTTTTGCCGCTTTTCATGTGCTTTAAAGGCGATTCGTATCTACCTCCTGAAATCTGTTTCCTGCAATTCTGCCTTGATTTCAAATCCTCTTCTTTGCCTCCCCTCTAATATATTTGTGGACGAGAGTTATCATTTATAACTCTGCAGGTTTGTGAATTGCAGTGCCCTGAACCTCCATTTTACAACTCGTTTTTATGGGAGCTGGCCGCAAAATCGCAGAATGGCTTCAGGCCCTGTTCTGGTTCCGGGGGGCAGGCTGAGCCTGTGGTTAATTCTTCTTTCTGATGGGAAAATAGAGTGACCTGTGCCTGTCCCAACACCAAGAGCTAGTCTCACGTTGGTTCCACGTCTTCCCGTTTATCCTCAGGACAAATTGCAACCTGTACGGAACAGGAGGTTAAAGGTGCTGATGCTCCAAGTAGGGAGCTTGCTAGTAAAGCGGCTGGAATGGCGCACCCGGGCACACGGAGATGAGAAATGAGGTGCGTTTTAGAAACATTTCCCCATCACACGATGTACCATCTTCTGGGTTTCTCATGCATGTTTTTGATGTAGGAAGATGCCCTTGAACCTGGAGATTTGGGACCCATGCGTTGGGTACCACGCAGTATTACTTTAAAGGGTCTGCGTTTGCTCACCCAACCTCACCAAACCTCTCATCCCCAAGAGTGTCCACCCTTATGTCTCATCCAGCTGTGGGTCTAGATATGGTCAATCCAGGTTGCATCACAGCCCCTGAACGTATTGTGTAAGAATTTCTCTCTCTTTCACTGTCTTTGTTTCATGGGTGTTTCAAAGTAATTTATTTTTATAATGGGGTTTAGCTGCTTTTCACTGCTGTGTTTATGCCGCTTTACACCCACTTGACACACTAACAGAGAGATATCAATACATAGGTTTTACGATTATTATTAGTCAGATATATTCTTGTGCGGTGAATAGGGCGTGTTGAGTCCAGTTCTCTGAGCAAGGAGTAGGTCTTGTCTATTACATATTGGGTTTATGGAACGGTATCTGAGCTAATTTGATACCCTTGTTTTATGTATCACCCCACCTCACCTTTCCCGTTAAGCAGCCATAGTGTGTTTTCTGCATGTGTGACTCTGTTCTGTTTTGTAATTCAGTTCAAGTGTAACGGTTTTTACATTCCCTCTATCAGTGATACCTTATGAGAAGTGTCCTTTTCTGTGTGACTTATTTCACTTAGAATCGTCGTACCTAAATCCACTCATCATGCTGCTACTAACCTTACGACATTGATTTCCTGGCTGAGTGATATTCCATTGTACATAAGGACCACAACTTCTTTATCCATTTTTCTCTTTCCTGGGATATTTAAGGTGGAATGAAGTGGAGGTCCTGGTCAACAGAGCAGCCCTAAACTTTGGGGTGCTTGTGTCTTGCTGATTTTTAATTTTCCCAATTTATACCCCCATGAGTGGAAGTGCCCTGTGCTCTCTAAGCTGTGTTTTTCAGATATTTCAGGACTCACCGGACACTTCTCCAGAGTGGCTCTTGGCAATTTACATCCCGCCCATCAGTGTAGCAAGGCTCCCATTTCTCCATGGCCTGTCCTGCATTTCTGGTTTTGACACTTTTTTCAGCATTGCCCTTTTGACCGATGGGAAGCGAGACTTCTTTGTAGCGCTGATTTGCCTTTCCAGGTTGCTTGGTTGGCCAAAAAGGGCGTATGCGTTTTTTCCTGAATATATTCAGGAAAAAACGCATACGCCCTTTTTGGCCAAGGGCATCATTGTCAACGTTTTGCCGCTTTTCATGTGCTTTAAAGGCGATTCGTATCTACCTCCTGAAATCTGTTTCCTGCAATTCTGCCTTGATTTCAAATCCTCTTCTTTGCCTCCCCTCAATATATTTGTGGACGAGAGTTATCATTTATAACACTGCAGGTTTGTGAATTGCAGTGCCCTGAACCTCCATTTTACAACTCGTTTTTATGGGAGCTGGCCGCAAAATCGCAGAATGGCTTCAGGCCCTGTTCTGGTTCCGGGGGGCAGGCTGAGCCTGTGGTTAATTCTTCTTTCTGATGGGAAAATAGAGTGACCTGTGCCTGTCCCAACACCAAGAGCTAGTCTCACGTTGTGTCCACGTCTTCCCGTTTATCCTCAGGACAAATTGCAACCTGTACGGAACAGGAGGTTAAAGGTGCTGATGCTCCAAGTAGGGAGCTTGCTAGTAAAGCGGCTGGAATGGCGAACCCGGGCACAAGGAGATGAGAAATGAGGTGCGTTTTAGAAACATTTCCCCATAACACGATGTACCATCTTCTGGGTTTCTCATGCATGTTTTTGATGTAGGAAGATGCCCTTGAACCTGGAGATTTGGGACCCATGCGATGGGTACCACGCAGTATTACTTTAAAGGGTCTGCGTTTGCTCACCCAACCTCACCAAACCTCTCATCCCCAAGAGTGTCCACCCTTATATCTCATCCAGCTGTGGGTCTAGATATGGTCAATCCAGGTTGCATCACAGCCCCTGAACGCATTGTGTAAGAATTTCTCTCTCTTTCACTGTCTTTGTTTCATGGGTGTTTCAAAGTAATTTATTTTTATAATGGGGTTTAGCTGCTTTTCACTGCTGTGTTTATGCCGCTTTACACCCACTTGACACACTAACAGAGAGATATCAATACATAGGTTTTACGATTATTATTAGTCAGATATATTCTTGTGCGGTGAATAGGGCGTGTTGAGTCCAGTTCTCTGAGCAAGGAGTAGGTCTTGTCTATTACATATTGGGTTTATGGAATGGTATCTGAGCTAATTTGATACCCTTGTTTTATGTATCACCCCACCTCACCTTTCCCGTTAAGCAGCCATAGTGTGTTTTCTGCATGTGTGACTCTGTTCTGTTTTGTAATTCAGTTCAAGTGTAACGGTTTTTACATTCCCTCTATCAGTAATACCTTATGAGAAGTGTCCTTTTCTGTGTGACTTATTTCACTTAGAATCGTCGTACCTAAATCCACTCATCATGCTGCTACTAACCTTACGACATTGATTTCCTGGCTGAGTGATATTCCATTGTACATAAGGACCACAACTTCTTTATCCATTTTTCTCTTTCCTGGGATATTTAAGGTGGAATGAAGTGGAGGTCCTGGTCAACAGAGCAGCCCTAAACTTTGGGGTGCTTGTGTCTTGCTGATTTTTAATTTTCCCAATTTATACCCCCATGAGTGGAAGTGCCCTATGCTCTCTAAGCTGTGTTTTTCAGATGTTTCAGGACTCACCGGACACTTCTCCAGAGTGGCTCTTGGCAATTTACATCCCGCCCATCAGTGTAGCAAGGCTCCCATTTCTCCATGGCCTGTCCTGCATTTCTGGTTTTGACACTTTTTTCAGCATGGCCCTTTTGACCAATGGGAAGCGAGACTTCTTTGTAGCGCTGATTTGCCTTTCCAGGTTGCTTGGTTGGCCAAAAAGGGCGTATGCGTTTTTTCCTGAATATATTCAGGAAAAAACGCATACGCCCTTTTTGGCCAAGGGCATCATTGTCAACGTTTTGCCGCTTTTCATGTGCTTTAAAGGCGATTCGTATCTACCTCCTGAAATCTGTTTCCTGCAATTCTGCCTTGATTTCAAATCCTCTTCTTTGCCTCCCCTCTAATATATTTGTGGACGAGGGTTATCATTTATAACTCTGCAGGTTTGTGAATTGCAGTGCCCTGAACCTCCATTTTACAACTCGTTTTTATGGGAGCTGGCCGCAAAATCGCAGAATGGCTTCAGGCCCTGTTCTGGTTCCGGGGGTCAGGCTGAGCCTGTGGTTAATTCTTCTTTCTGATGGGAAAATAGAGTGACCTGTGCCTGTCCCAACACCAAGAGCTAGTCTCTCGTTGGTTCCACGTCTTCCCGTTTATCCTCAGGACAAATTGCAACCTGTACGGAACAGGAGGTTAAAGGTGCTGATGCTCCAAGTAGGGAGCTTGCTAGTAAAGCGGCTGGAATGGCGCACCCGGGCACACGGAGATGAGAAATGAGGTGGGTTTTAGAAACCTTTCCCCATCACACGGTGTACCGTCTTCTGGGTTTCTAATGCATGTTTTTGATGTAGGAAGATGCCCTTGAACCTGGAGATTTGGGACCCATGCGATGGGTACCACACAGTATTACTTTAAAGGGTCTGCGTTTGCTCACCCAACCTCACCAAACCTCTCAGCCCCAAGAGTGTCCACCCTTATGTCTCATCCAGCTGTGCGTCTAGATATGGTCAATCCAGGTTGCATCACAGCCCCTGAACGCATTGTGTAAGAATTTCTCTCTCTTTCACTGTCTTTGTTTCATGGGTGTTTCAAAGTAATTTATTTTTATAATGGGGTTTAGCTGCTTTTCACTGCTGTGTTTATGCCGCTTTACACCCACTTGACACACTAACAGAGAGATATCAATACATAGGTTTTACGATTATTATTAGTCAGATATATTCTTGTGCGGTGAATAGGGCGTGTTGAGTCCAGTTCTCTGAGCAAGGAGTAGGTCTTGTCTATTACATATTGGGTTTATGGAACGGTATCTGAGCTAATTTGATACCCTTGTTTTATGTATCACCCCACCTCACCTTTCCCGTTAAGCAGCCATAGTGTGTTTTCTGCATGTGTGACTCTGTTCTGTTTTGTAATTCAGTTCAAGTGTAACGGTTTTTACATTCCCTCTATCAGTGATACCTTATGAGAAGTGTCCTTTTCTGTGTGACTTATTTCACTTAGAATCGTCGTACCTAAATCCACTCATCATGCTGCTACTAACCTTACGACATTGATTTCCTGGCTGAGTGATATTCCATTGTACATAAGGACCACAACTTCTTTATCCATTTTTCTCTTTCCTGGGATATTTAAGGTGGAATGAAGTGGAGGTCCTGGTCAACAGAGCTGCCCTAAACTTTGGGGTGCTTCTGTCTTGCTGATTTTTAATTTTCCCAATTTATACCCCCATGAGTGGAAGTGCCCTATGCTCTCTAAGCTGTGTTTTTCAGATGTTTCAGGACTCACCGGACACTTCTCCAGAGTGGCTCTTGGCAATTTACATCCCGCCCATCAGTGTAGCAAGGCTCCCATTTCTCCATGGCCTGTCCTGCATTTCTGGTTTTGACACTTTTTTCAGCATGGCCCTTTTGACCGATGGGAAGCGAGACTTCTTTGTAGCGCTGATTTGCCTTTCCAGGTTGCTTGGTTGGCCAAAAAGGGCGTATGCGTTTTTTCCTGAATATATTCAGGAAAAAACGCATACGCCCTTTTTGGCCAAGGGCATCATTGTCAACGTTTTGCCGCTTTTCATGTGCTTTAAAGGCGATTCGTATCTACCTCCTGAAATCTGTTTCCTGCAATTCTGCCTTGATTTCAAATCCTCTTCTTTGCCTCCCCTCAATATATTTGTGGAAGAGAGTTATCATTTATAACACTGCAGGTTTGTGAATTGCAGTGCCCTGAACCTCCATTTTACAACTCGTTTTTATGGGAGCTGGCCGCAAAATCGCAGAATGGCTTCAGGCCCTGTTCTGGTTCCGGGGGGCAGGCTGAGCCTGTGGTTAATTCTTCTTTCTGATGGGAAAATAGAGTGACCTGTGCCTGTCCCAACACCAAGAGCTAGTCTCACGTTGGTTCCACGTCTTCCCGTTTATCCTCAGGACAAATTGCAACCTGTACGGAACAGGAGGTTAAAGGTGCTGATGCTCCAAGTAGGGAGCTTGCTAGTAAAGTGGCTGGAATGGTGAACCCGGGCACACGGAGATGAGAAATGAGGTGCGTTTTAGAAACATTTCCCCATCACACGATGTACCATCTTCTGGGTTTCTCATGCATGTTTTTGATGTAGGAAGATGCCCTTGAACCTGGAGATTTGGGACCCATGCGATGGGTACCACGCAGTATTACTTTAAAGGGTCTGCGTTTGCTCACCCAACCTCACCAAACCTCTCATCCCCAAGAGTGTCCACCCTTACGTCTCATCCAGCTGTGGGTCTAGATATGGTCAATCCAGGTTGCATCACAGCCCCTGAACGCATTGTGTAAGAATTTCTCTCTCTTTCACTGTCTTTGTTTCATGGGTGTTTCAAAGTAATTTATTTTTATAATGGGGTTTAGCTGCTTTTCACTGCTGTGTTTATGCCGCTTTACACCCACTTGACACACTAACAGAGAGATATCAATACATAGGTTTTACGATTATTATTAGTCAGATATATTCTTGTGCGGTGAATAGGGCGTGTTGAGTCCAGTTCTCTGAGCAAGGAGTAGGTCTTGTCTATTACATATTGGGTTTATGGAATGGTATCTGAGCTAATTTGATACCCTTGTTTTATGTATCACCCCACCTCACCTTTCCCGTTAAGCAGCCATAGTGTGTTTTCTGCATGTGTGACTCTGTTCTGTTTTGTAATTCAGTTCAAGTGTAACGGTTTTTACATTCCCTCTATCAGTAATACCTTATGAGAAGTGTCCTTTTCTGTGTGACTTATTTCACTTAGAATCGTCGTACCTAAATCCACTCATCATGCTGCTACTAACCTTACGACATTGATTTCCTGGCTGAGTGATATTCCATTGTACATAAGGACCACAACTTCTTTATCCATTTTTCTCTTTCCTGGGATATTTAAGGTGGAATGAAGTGGAGGTCCTGGTCAACAGAGCAGCCCTAAACTTTGGGGTGCTTGTGTCTTGCTGATTTTTAATTTTCCCAATTTATACCCCCATGAGTGGAAGTGCCCTATGCTCTCTAAGCTGTGTTTTTCAGATGTTTCAGGACTCACCGGACACTTCTCCAGAGTGGCTCTTGGCAATTTACATCCCGCCCATCAGTGTAGCAAGGCTCCCATTTCTCCATGGCCTGTCCTGCATTTCTGGTTTTGACACTTTTTTCAGCATGGCCCTTTTGACCAATGGGAAGCGAGACTTCTTTGTAGCGCTGATTTGCCTTTCCAGGTTGCTTGGTTGGCCAAAAAGGGCGTATGCGTTTTTTCCTGAATATATTCAGGAAAAAACGCATACGCCCTTTTTGGCCAAGGGCATCATTGTCAACGTTTTGCCGCTTTTCATGTGCTTTAAAGGCGATTCGTATCTACCTCCTGAAATCTGTTTCCTGCAATTCTGCCTTGATTTCAAATCCTCTTCTTTGCCTCCCCTCTAATATATTTGTGGACGAGGGTTATCATTTATAACTCTGCAGGTTTGTGAATTGCAGTGCCCTGAACCTCCATTTTACAACTCGTTTTTATGGGAGCTGGCCGCAAAATCGCAGAATGGCTTCAGGCCCTGTTCTGGTTCCGGGGGTCAGGCTGAGCCTGTGGTTAATTCTTCTTTCTGATGGGAAAATAGAGTGACCTGTGCCTGTCCCAACACCAAGAGCTAGTCTCTCGTTGGTTCCACGTCTTCCCGTTTATCCTCAGGACAAATTGCAACCTGTACGGAACAGGAGGTTAAAGGTGCTGATGCTCCAAGTAGGGAGCTTGCTAGTAAAGCGGCTGGAATGGCGCACCCGGGCACACGGAGATGAGAAATGAGGTGGGTTTTAGAAACCTTTCCCCATCACACGGTGTACCGTCTTCTGGGTTTCTAATGCATGTTTTTGATGTAGGAAGATGCCCTTGAACCTGGAGATTTGGGACCCATGCGATGGGTACCACACAGTATTACTTTAAAGGGTCTGCGTTTGCTCACCCAACCTCACCAAACCTCTCAGCCCCAAGAGTGTCCACCCTTATGTCTCATCCAGCTGTGCGTCTAGATATGGTCAATCCAGGTTGCATCACAGCCCCTGAACGCATTGTGTAAGAATTTCTCTCTCTTTCACTGTCTTTGTTTCATGGGTGTTTCAAAGTAATTTATTTTTATAATGGGGTTTAGCTGCTTTTCACTGCTGTGTTTATGCCGCTTTACACCCACTTGACACACTAACAGAGAGATATCAATACATAGGTTTTACGATTATTATTAGTCAGATATATTCTTGTGCGGTGAATAGGGCGTGTTGAGTCCAGTTCTCTGAGCAAGGAGTAGGTCTTGTCTATTACATATTGGGTTTATGGAACGGTATCTGAGCTAATTTGATACCCTTGTTTTATGTATCACCCCACCTCACCTTTCCCGTTAAGCAGCCATAGTGTGTTTTCTGCATGTGTGACTCTGTTCTGTTTTGTAATTCAGTTCAAGTGTAACGGTTTTTACATTCCCTCTATCAGTGATACCTTATGAGAAGTGTCCTTTTCTGTGTGACTTATTTCACTTAGAATCGTCGTACCTAAATCCACTCATCATGCTGCTACTAACCTTACGACATTGATTTCCTGGCTGAGTGATATTCCATTGTACATAAGGACCACAACTTCTTTATCCATTTTTCTCTTTCCTGGGATATTTAAGGTGGAATGAAGTGGAGGTCCTGGTCAACAGAGCTGCCCTAAACTTTGGGGTGCTTCTGTCTTGCTGATTTTTAATTTTCCCAATTTATACCCCCATGAGTGGAAGTGCCCTATGCTCTCTAAGCTGTGTTTTTCAGATGTTTCAGGACTCACCGGACACTTCTCCAGAGTGGCTCTTGGCAATTTACATCCCGCCCATCAGTGTAGCAAGGCTCCCATTTCTCCATGGCCTGTCCTGCATTTCTGGTTTTGACACTTTTTTCAGCATGGCCCTTTTGACCGATGGGAAGCGAGACTTCTTTGTAGCGCTGATTTGCCTTTCCAGGTTGCTTGGTTGGCCAAAAAGGGCGTATGCGTTTTTTCCTGAATATATTCAGGAAAAAACGCATACGCCCTTTTTGGCCAAGGGCATCATTGTCAACGTTTTGCCGCTTTTCATGTGCTTTAAAGGCGATTCGTATCTACCTCCTGAAATCTGTTTCCTGCAATTCTGCCTTGATTTCAAATCCTCTTCTTTGCCTCCCCTCAATATATTTGTGGAAGAGAGTTATCATTTATAACACTGCAGGTTTGTGAATTGCAGTGCCCTGAACCTCCATTTTACAACTCGTTTTTATGGGAGCTGGCCGCAAAATCGCAGAATGGCTTCAGGCCCTGTTCTGGTTCCGGGGGGCAGGCTGAGCCTGTGGTTAATTCTTCTTTCTGATGGGAAAATAGAGTGACCTGTGCCTGTCCCAACACCAAGAGCTAGTCTCACGTTGGTTCCACGTCTTCCCGTTTATCCTCAGGACAAATTGCAACCTGTACGGAACAGGAGGTTAAAGGTGCTGATGCTCCAAGTAGGGAGCTTGCTAGTAAAGTGGCTGGAATGGTGAACCCGGGCACACGGAGATGAGAAATGAGGTGCGTTTTAGAAACATTTCCCCATCACACGATGTACCATCTTCTGGGTTTCTCATGCATGTTTTTGATGTAGGAAGATGCCCTTGAACCTGGAGATTTGGGACCCATGCGATGGGTACCACGCAGTATTACTTTAAAGGGTCTGCGTTTGCTCACCCAACCTCACCAAACCTCTCATCCCCAAGAGTGTCCACCCTTACGTCTCATCCAGCTGTGGGTCTAGATATGGTCAATCCAGGTTGCATCACAGCCCCTGAACGCATTGTGTAAGAATTTCTCTCTCTTTCACTGTCTTTGTTTCATGGGTGTTTCAAAGTAATTTATTTTTATAATAGGGTTTAGCTGCTTTTCACTGCTGTGTTTATGCCGCTTTACACCCACTTGACACACTAACAGAGAGATATCAATACATAGGTTTTACGATTATTATTAGTCAGATATATTCTTGTGCGGTGAATAGGGCGTGTTGAGTCCAGTTCTCTGAGCAAGGAGTAGGTCTTGTCTATTACATATTGGGTTTATGGAATGGTATCTGAGCTAATTTGATACCCTTGTTTTATGTATCACCCCACCTCACCTTTCCCGTTAAGCAGCCATAGTGTGTTTTCTGCATGTGTGACTCTGTTCTGTTTTGTAATTCAGTTCAAGTGTAACGGTTTTTACATTCCCTCTATCAGTAATACCTTATGAGAAGTGTCCTTTTCTGTGTGACTTATTTCACTTAGAATCGTCGTACCTAAATCCACTCATCATGCTGCTACTAACCTTATGACATTGATTTCATGGCTGAGTGATATTCCATTGTACATAAGGACCACAACTTCTTTATCCATTTTTCTCTTTCCTGGGATATTTAAGGTGGAATGAAGTGGAGGTCCTGGTCAACAGAGCAGCCCTAAACTTTGGGGTGCTTGTGTCTTGCTGATTTTTAATTTTCCCAATTTATACCCCCATGAGTGGAAGTGCCCTGTGCTCTCTAAGCTGTGTTTTTCAGATGTTTCAGGACTCACCGGACACTTCTCCAGAGTGGCTCTTGGCAATTTACATCCCGCCCATCAGTGTAGCAAGGCTCCCATTTCTCCATGGCCTGTCCTGCATTTCTGGTTTTGACACTTTTTTCAGCATGGCCCTTTTGACCGATGGGAAGCGAGACTTCTTTGTAGCGCTGATTTGCCTTTCCAGGTTGCTTGGTTGGCCAAAAAGGGCGTATGCGTTTTTTCCTGAATATATTCAGGAAAAAACGCATACGCCCTTTTTGGCCAAGGGCATCATTGTCAACGTTTTGCCGCTTTTCATGTGCTTTAAAGGCGATTCGTATCTACCTCCTGAAATCTGTTTCCTGCAATTCTGCCTTGATTTCAAATCCTCTTCTTTGCCTCCCCTCAATATATTTGTGGACGAGAGTTATCATTTATAACACTGCAGGTTTGTGAATTGCAGTGCCCTGAACCTCCATTTTACAACTCGTTTTTATGGGAGCTGGCCGCAAAATCGCAGAATGGCTTCAGGCCCTGTTCTGGATCCGGGGGGCAGGCTGAGCCTGTGGTTAATTCTTCTTTCTGATGGGAAAATAGAGTGACCTGTGCCTGTCCCAACACCAAGAGCTAGTCTCACGTTGGTTCCACGTCTTCCCGTTTATCCTCAGGACAAATTGCAACCTGTACGGAACAGGAGGTTAAAGGTGCTGATGCTCCAAGTAGGGAGCTTGCTAGTAAAGCGGCTGGAATGGCGAACCCGGGCACAAGGAGATGAGAAATGAGGTGCGTTTTAGAAACATTTCCCCATCACACGATGTACCATCTTCTGGGTTTCTCATGCATGTTTTTGATGTAGGAAGATGCCCTTGAACCTGGAGATTTGGGACCCATGCGATGGGTACCACGCAGTATTACTTTAAAGGGTCTGCGTTTGCTCACCCAACCTCACCAAACCTCTCATCCCCAAGAGTGTCCACCCTTATATCTCATCCAGCTGTGGGTCTAGATATGGTCAATCCAGGTTGCATCACAGCCCCTGAACGCATTGTGTAAGAATTTCTCTCTCTTTCACTGTCTTTGTTTCATGGGTGTTTCAAAGTAATTTATTTTTATAATGGGGTTTAGCTGCTTTTCACTGCTGTGTTTATGCCGCTTTACACCCACTTGACACACTAACAGAGAGATATCAATACATAGGTTTTACGATTATTATTAGTCAGATATATTCTTGTGCGGTGAATAGGGCGTGTTGAGTCCAGTTCTCTGAGCAAGGAGTAGGTCTTGTCTATTACATATTGGGTTTATGGAATGGTATCTGAGCTAATTTGATACCCTTGTTTTATGTATCACCCCACCTCACCTTTCCCGTTAAGCAGCCATAGTGTGTTTTCTGCATGTGTGACTCTGTTCTGTTTTGTAATTCAGTTCAAGTGTAACGGTTTTTACATTCCCTCTATCAGTAATACCTTATGAGAAGTGTCCTTTTCTGTGTGACTTATTTCACTTAGAATCGTCGTACCTAAATCCACTCATCATGCTGCTACTAACCTTACGACATTGATTTCCTGGCTGAGTGATATTCCATTGTACATAAGGACCACAACTTCTTTATCCATTTTTCTCTTTCCTGGGATATTTAAGGTGGAATGAAGTGGAGGTCCTGGTCAACAGAGCAGCCCTAAACTTTGGGGTGCTTGTGTCTTGCTGATTTTTAATTTTCCCAATTTATACCCCCATGAGTGGAAGTGCCCTGTGCTCTCTAAGCTGTGTTTTTCAGATGTTTCAGGACTCACCGGACACTTCTCCAGAGTGGCTCTTGGCAATTTACATCCCGCCCATCAGTGTAGCAAGGCTCCCATTTCTCCATGGCCTGTCCTGCATTTCTGGTTTTGACACTTTTTTCAGCATGGCCCTTTTGACCGATGGGAAGCGAGACTTCTTTGTAGCGCTGATTTGCCTTTCCAGGTTGCTTGGTTGGCCAAAAAGGGCGTATGCGTTTTTTCCTGAATATATTCAGGAAAAAACGCATACGCCCTTTTTGGCCAAGGGCATCATTGTCAACGTTTTGCCGCTTTTCATGTGCTTTAAAGGCGATTCGTATCTACCTCCTGAAATCTGTTTCCTGCAATTCTGCCTTGATTTCAAATCCTCTTCTTTGCCTCCCCTCTAATATATTTGTGGACGAGGGTTATCATTTATAACTCTGCAGGTTTGTGAATTGCAGTGCCCTGAACCTCCATTTTACAACTCGTTTTTATGGGAGCTGGCCGCAAAATCGCAGAATGGCTTCAGGCCCTGTTCTGGTTCCGGGGGTCAGGCTGAGCCTGTGGTTAATTCTTCTTTCTGATGGGAAAATAGAGTGACCTGTGCCTGTCCCAACACCAAGAGCTAGTCTCTCGTTGGTTCCACGTCTTCCCGTTTATCCTCAGGACAAATTGCAACCTGTACGGAACAGGAGGTTAAAGGTGCTGATGCTCCAAGTAGGGAGCTTGCTAGTAAAGCGGCTGGAATGGTGAACCCGGGCACAAGGAGATGAGAAATGAGGTGCGTTTTAGAAACCTTTCCCCATCACACGGTGTACCGTCTTCTGGGTTTCTAATGCATGTTTTTGATGTAGGAAGATGCCCTTGAACCTGGAGATTTGGGACCCATGCGATGGGTACCACGCAGTATTACTTTAAAGGGTCTGCGTTTGCTCACCCAACCTCACCAAACCTCTCAGCCCCAAGAGTGTCCACCCTTATGTCTCATCCAGCTGTGCGTCTAGATATGGTCAATCCAGGTTGCATCACAGCCCCTGAACGCATTGTGTAAGAATTTCTCTCTCTTTCACTGTGTTTGTTTCATGGGTGTTTCAAAGTAATTTATTTTTATAATGGGGTTTAGCTGCTTTTCACTGCTGTGTTTATGCCGCTTTACACCCACTTGACACACTAACAGAGAGATATCAATACATAGGTTTTACGATTATTATTAGTCAGATATATTCTTGTGCGGTGAATAGGGCGTGTTGAGTCCAGTTCTCTGAGCAAGGAGTAGGTCTTGTCTATTACATATTGGGTTTATGGAACGGTATCTGAGCTAATTTGATACCCTTGTTTTATGTATCACCCCACCTCACCTTTCCCGTTAAGCAGCCATAGTGTGTTTTCTGCATGTGTGACTCTGTTCTGTTTTGTAATTCAGTTCAAGTGTAACGGTTTTTACATTCCCTCTATCAGTGATACCTTATGAGAAGTGTCCTTTTCTGTGTGACTTATTTCACTTAGAATCGTCGTACCTAAATCCACTCATCATGCTGCTACTAACCTTACGACATTGATTTCCTGGCTGAGTGATATTCCATTGTACATAAGGACCACAACTTCTTTATCCATTTTTCTCTTTCCTGGGATATTTAAGGTGGAATGAAGTGGAGGTCCTGGTCAACAGAGCTGCCCTAAACTTTGGGGTGCTTGTGTCTTGCTGATTTTTAATTTTCCCAATTTATACCCCCATGAGTGGAAGTGCCCTATGCTCTCTAAGCTGTGTTTTTCAGATGTTTCAGGACTCACCGGACACTTCTCCAGAGTGGCTCTTGGCAATTTACATCCCGCCCATCAGTGTAGCAAGGCTCCCATTTCTCCATGGCCTGTCCTGCATTTCTGGTTTTGACACTTTTTTCAGCATGGCCCTTTTGACCGATGGGAAGCGAGACTTCTTTGTAGCGCTGATTTGCCTTTCCAGGTTGCTTGGTTGGCCAAAAAGGGCGTATGCGTTTTTTCCTGAATATATTCAGGAAAAAACGCATACGCCCTTTTTGGCCAAGGGCGTCATTGTCAACGTTTTGCCGCTTTTCATGTGCTTTAAAGGCGATTCGTATCTACCTCCTGAAATCTGTTTCCTGCAATTCTGCCTTGATTTCAAATCCTCTTCGTTGCCTTCCCTCAATATATTTGTGGACGAGAGTTATCATTTATAACACTGCAGGTTTGTGAATTGCAGTGCCCTGAACCTCCATTTTACAACTCGTTTTTATGGGAGCTGGCCGCAAAATCGCAGAATGGCTTCAGGCCCTGTTCTGGTTCCGGGGGGCAGGCTGAGCCTGTGGTTAATTCTTCTTTCTGATGGGAAAATAGAGTGACCTGTGCCTGTCCCAACACCAAGAGCTAGTCTCACGTTGGTTCCACGTCTTCCCGTTTATCCTCAGGACAAATTGCAACCTGTACGGAACAGGAGGTTAAAGGTGCTGATGCTCCAAGTAGGGAGCTTGCTAGTAAAACGGCTGGAATGGCGAACCCGGGCACAAGGAGATGAGAAATGAGGTGCGTTTTATAAACATTTCCCCATCACACGATGTACCATCTTCTGGGTTTCTCATGCATGTTTTTGATGTAGGAAGATGCCCTTGAACCTGGACATTTGGGACCCATGCGATGGGTACCACGCAGTATTACTTTAAAGGGTCTGCGTTTGCTCACCCAACCTCACCAAACCTCTCATCCCCAAGAGTGTCCACCCTTATATCTCATCCAGCTGTGGGTCTAGATATGGTCAATCCAGGTTGCATCACAGCCCCTGAACGCATTGTGTAAGAATTTCTCTCTCTTTCACTGTCTTTGTTTCATGGGTGTTTCAAAGTAATTTATTTTTATAATGGGGTTTAGCTGCTTTTCACTGCTGTGTTTATGCCGCTTTACACCCACTTGACACACTAACAGAGAGATATCAATACATAGGTTTTACGATTATTATTAGTCAGATATATTCTTGTGCGGTGAATAGGGCGTGTTGAGTCCAGTTCTCTGAGCAAGGAGTAGGTCTTGTCTATTACATATTGGGTTTATGGAATGGTATCTGAGCTAATTTGATACCCTTGTTTTATGTATCACCCCACCTCACCTTTCCCGTTAAGCAGCCATAGTGTGTTTTCTGCATGTGTGACTCTGTTCTGTTTTGTAATTCAGTTCAAGTGTAACGGTTTTTACATTCCCTCTATCAGTAATACCTTATGAGAAGTGTCCTTTTCTGTGTGACTTATTTCACTTAGAATCGTCGTACCTAAATCCACTCATCATGCTGCTACTAACCTTACGACATTGATTTCCTGGCTGAGTGATATTCCATTGTACATAAGGACCACAACTTCTTTATCCATTTTTCTCTTTCCTGGGATATTTAAGGTGGAATGAAGTGGAGGTCCTGGTCAACAGAGCTGCCCTAAACTTTGGGGTGCTTGTGTCTTGCTGATTTTTAATTTTCCCAATTTATACCCCCATGAGTGGAAGTGCCCTATGCTCTCTAAGCTGTGTTTTTCAGATGTTTCAGGACTCACCGGACACTTCTCCAGAGTGGCTCTTGGCAATTTACATCCCGCCCATCAGTGTAGCAAGGCTCCCATTTCTCCATGGCCTGTCCTGCATTTCTGGTTTTGACACTTTTTTCAGCATGGCCCTTTTGACCGATGGGAAGCGAGACTTCTTTGTAGCGCTGATTTGCCTTTCCAGGTTGCTTGGTTGGCCAAAAAGGGCGTATGCGTTTTTTCCTGAATATATTCAGGAAAAAACGCATACGCCCTTTTTGGCCAAGGGCATCATTGTCAACGTTTTGCCGTTTTTCATGTGCTTTAAAGGCGATTCGTATCTACCTCCTGAAATCTGTTTCCTGCAATTCTGCCTTGATTTCAAATCCTCTTCTTTGCCTTCCCTCAATATATTTGTGCACGAGAGTTATCATTTATAACTCTGCAGGTTTGTGAATTGCAGTGCCCTGAACCTCCATTTTACAACTAGTTTTTATGGGAGCTGGCCGCAAAATCGCAGAATGGCTTCAGGCCCTGTTCTGGTTCCGGGGGTCAGGCTGAGCCGGTGGTTAATTCTTCTTTCTGATGGGAAAATAGAGTGACCTGTGCCTGTCCCAACACCAAGAGCTAGTCTCTCGTTGGTTCCACGTCTTCCCGTTTATCCTCAGGACAAATTGCAACCTGTACGGAACAGGAGGTTAAAGGTGCTGATGCTCCAAGTAGGGAGCTTGCTAGTAAAGCGGCTGGAATGGCGAACCCGGGCACAAGGAGATGAGAAATGAGGTGCGTTTTAGAAACCTTTCCCCATCACACGGTGTACCATCTTCTGGGTTTCTCATGCATGTTTTTGATGTAGGAAGATGCCCTTGATCCTGGAGATTTGGGACTCTTGCGATGGGTACCACGCAGTATTACTTTAAAGGGTCTGCGTTTGCTCACCCAACCTCACCAAACCTCACAGCCCCAAGAGTGTCCACCCTTTTGTCTCATCCAGCTGTGCGTCTAGATATGGTCAATCCAGGTTGCATCACAGCCCCTGAACGCATTGTGTAAGAATTTCTCTCTCTTTCACTGTCTTTGTTTCATGGGTGTTTCAAAGTAATTTATTTTTATAATAGGGTTTAGCTGCTTTTCACTGCTGTGTTTATGCCGCTTTACACCCACTTGACACACTAACAGAGAGATATCAATACATAGGTTTTACGATTATTATTAGTCAGATATATTCTTGTGCGGTGAATAGGGCGTGTTGAGTCCAGTTCACTGAGCAAGGAGTAGGTCTTGTCTATTACATATTGGATTTATGGAACGTTATCTGAGCTAATTTGAAATCCTTGTTTTATGCATCACCCCACCTCACCTTTCCCGTTAAGCAACCATAGTATGTTTTCTTAATGTGTGACTCTGTTCTGTTTTGTTATTCCGTTCAAGTGTAGCAGTTTTTACATTCCCTCTGTTAGTGATATCTTATGATAAGTGTCTTTTTCTGTGTGACTTATTTCACTTAGAATAGTCCTACCTAAATCCACTAATCATGCTGCTACCAGCCTTATAATATTTATCTCACGCCCGAGTGATATACAATTGTACATATGGACCACAACTTCTTTATCCATTTTGCTCTTTCCTTGGATATTTAAGGTGGAATTAAGTGGAGGTTCTTGTCTACAGAGCAGCCCTAATGTTTGGGGTGCCTGTGTCTTGCTGATTTTTAGTTTTCCCAATTTATACGCCCATGAGTGGATGTGCCCCTTTCTCTCTAGCTGTGTTTTTTAGATGTTTTAGGAAACACCATACCCTTCTCCAGAGTCATCATTGGCAATTTATACCCCACCCATCAGTGTAACAAGGCTCCCTTTCCTCCCTGGCCTCTCCTGCATTTCTTGTTTTTACACTTTTTTAGCAAGGCCATTTTGACCGATGGGAAGTCAGACTTCTTTGTAGTGCTGAATTGCATTTCCGGCTTGCTTGGTTGGCCACAAAGGGCCTATGGGTTTTTTCCTGAATTCATTCAGAAAAAAACGCATATGCTCTTTTTGGCCAAGTGCATCATTGTCGACGTTTTGATGTTTTTCATGTGCTTTAGGGGTGATTCAAATCTAACTCCTGAAATCTGTTTCCTGCAATTCTGCCTTGATTTCAAATCCTCTTCGTTGCCTTCCCTCAATATATTTGTGGACGAGAGTTATCATTTATAACTCTGCAGATTTGTGAATTGCAGTGCCCCTGAGCTCCATTTTTCAACTCGCTTTTTTGGGAGCTTTCCGCAGAAACTCTCATTTGCTTCTGGCCCTACTCTGGTTCCCGGTGGCAGGCTAAGCCTTTGCTTAATTCTTCTTCCTGACTGGAAATTAGAGTGACATGTGCCTCTCCGAACATCTAGGGCTTGGCTCTCCTTGTTTCTCCTCCTTCCCTTTCTTCCTTTGGACAAATTCCGATTTCTGTGCAACTGGATGTTGAAGGTGCTGACATCCTCAAGTGGGGAGATTTTAAGGAAAACGGCTGGAGGGGTGAACCCAACAACCAGGAAATTAGGCGTTTTGGTGCCTTTTCCAAAATCTTCCTGATCCAACCGTGTTCCATCTTCTGGGTGTCACAGGCATGTTTTAGCTGTAGGAAAGGTCCCGTGTATGTAAGGAGAACACAAGGGATTTTTCCAAATCAGTGTCTCCCCGAACTCCAATCTGGGGAATTTTTAAGCTACTGGTACATGTGTGTTCATTAAGGGACTTGGGCCGTGGGCAGAGTCCGAACTTTAGATGATTGAAGTCTTTAGGTTCAGAAACGCTCACCATCGGCCTCCTTTAGTTTCCATTTTATCTGTAGTTGATAGATGATGTCGATATAGATATCTATTGTTTTTCAGGTTATTTCCCCTCAGGGGTCATTACAAAATATTGAGTATAGTTCCCTGTGCTATACAGTAGTTCCTTGTTGATGATATATTTTATACATAGCAGTGTGTATATGTTAATCTGAAACTGTTAATTTATCCCTCCTCCCACCTTTCCCCTTTGGTAATAAAAAATATAAGATTTTATACTTCTCAGACATCTAGGAGCTGAAAGAGAGGTATCATTTTCAATGGAAAATCATTCCAAACAAGGTTGAAACTTCAACCAAGATTATTAGATGTACATCCTTGGAAAGAAATCACTGCATTTCTCTACTCTTGACCTGACAAATAAGACAAACCCCTCCACTGAACTTGCTTATAATAAAGTGATGGAAATATCAAATGGAAGTGTTAGAAACATCTTATTTTACACGAGCCTTATACACTGCTCTATGTTAATTACAGTTTGGCTCACACATCTGTTCATTGAAGTTACAATGTTCTCAAATTCTGTTACTGATCCTGCAGAGTGGGCCCCAACAAGGGTCTCCCTGCCCAGTGTCATTGGAGCCAGCAGATCGAGACTGACTTTGGTTCAGAAGCAAAGGAAAACTTTATATTTTGATCAGAGAATGGAGAGGTGAGAGTGTGTGCTCCCCTGCGGGTTGTGGGCCGGGCTGCTGTGTAGGGATCCTGTCAGCATCAGCGGGAGGGAGGGGGCGGAGCTCTCGAGGGCCAGGTTGGCTGGAGCTCAGGCTCCTATGTCGCAGAGTCTGCACGGGGCCCCACGAGCTGAGGTGTCGGCCCAGCCATTTTGCACTAGGAAATCGGGTCTGAAGTGTCGGGTGTGGGACCTCTGCATGTGGAAACCTAGGAGCAAGTGAAATTAGACAAAGCACAAAGGAAAAAATGGTTAGACTTTATTTTATTGCCCAGATTCTATTTTTATCTCCCAGGAATTTTTAATGGGCTTTGCCAGTGACAAAGCCCTCCTCTGCCTTTTGTCCCATTCCTCATTCTTGGGGCGCTGAGGGTGCAGACACGTCTTCTGTAAATGCTTCATGCTGAGTTGGGTGTCCTCATACCCGGGGGGAGGGGCAGGACTTCTCCCCAGCAGCCTCCAGGTGAGGTTGATTGTCCGCAGGCCTCCTCCCTCACTGCTCGTCTGCCTGAGCACCAGCATTGGAAGTTTTATAGATTCTAATGACCTTTAAGGGTCCAGGAAAGAGATGTGCAGAGACGCTGGGGGGGTGGGCGGTTTTACCCTGCTCCACATTGGTTCGGCCCCCTTAGGCTGATGGTTTCTGCCAGCCTAGATGCTCTGACCAGTAGTCTGTGCTTTCTTCAGTTAGGCCACTGAATTAACGTACAAACAGCACCAGGTGTCAGAGCCCTGCTTGCTCAACTCCCAGACAGTCCAGGGCCGGTGGTGATCCAGGACCATGACGGCCACTCAGTCAACGGCCTTTTGAAGTAGCCAGGAGTACAGCCGGTCTCATTGGCCGCCGTCACTGCGGTGTCTGTAGGCTTTTCTATGGTGGCAGCGTTATTTACGGTTCCCCTGCCAAGTTTATTAGCTCCGCTCTGGGTGCAGTAAGTCCTGTAAGCAATAGTCTGCTCTTTTGGGGCACACTCTTGTTGTTTTCTGAGAGAAGCTCCAGGTCAAGTGATGGTCACACGAGTCGTCATGGGGGCCCATTGCCCCAGGTTGTCTCTCTGGAGGTTGGTGTTGGAGGGCCTCCTCACTCGAGGTCATTGTGCCCACGGAGCAATCCCTGCAACTTCAGGGCATGGTGGGTGGTTAGGATCACCAAGTGGCGTCCTTTTCCCTTAGGAGGGAGCTGGCCTTGCGGGCTGCTGATTTCCAGGTTTTTAGATACCCCCAGTATCCTGGTCGGATGGGGTGGCTGGCCAATGCCTGGAGGGCATTCTTGCATTGTTCCATTTCAAGTGGTCCCAGTTTTTGCACTAATACTCCAAGGGCGATTCGCCTTGGACCAGGAATGTAAAGGTCAAAGGGTTTAGCTAACTTAGGGAGGTCCAGGGCCAGGGTCTGAATTGACTGCTCTTTCCATTCTTGAAAGGCCGCTTCTGGATTCTATTCAAAAGGATCATCATCTTTTCCTTTCAGTGTTTCATATAGAGGCCCAGCTATTAGACTGTAGTTAGGGATCCAGATGCAGCAAACCCCGGTCTCCCCAGGAACCCCTAAGCTGTCTTCTAGTTTCAGGAAAGGTGAGGCTGCAAATGGCTTCTTCCCTTTCCTGGGGTGGGCTTCTCCGACCTTCTGTGCGAATGAAGCCCAGGAAGGCCACCTTAGTTTGTGATATTTGAGCCTTTTCCTTGGACACCTTCTATCTTTTATTGGCTAGGTAGTTCAGAGGCCTCCTTAGTCGGGCTGGTGATCAGAATGTCATCTGCATATTGAAGGAGGGTTCCCTTCTCCAGAGGTAGATCTTTTAGGTCTTTAGCTAACGTTTCCCCAAAGATGGTGTGGGAATTTTTGAACCCCTGGGGCAGGACGGCCCAGCAGTATTGTTTTTGTTGTAGGTTGAGTCCTGCCACTCACAGCCAAAATTTCTTGTGACTCTGGGACTAATGGAATACAGAAGAAGGCATCATTGAAGTCTAATACAGAATGCCATGCCCTGGTGGATGGTAGAATGACCAGCAGGGTGTAGGAATTAGGAACTACTAGATGTATATCCTCTGTGGCTTCACTGACTGTCCTGGCGTCCTCTACCAGGTCCCCAGCAGCCCACGGGGCTCTTGTGGTCAGGCCCCTCCCAGGATATGGAGCTCACCTGGGCAGGTACGCAGCAGCCCACGGGGCTCTCGTGGGCAGGCCCCTCCCTGGATATGGAGCTCCCGTGGACAGGTACCCCGGCAGGGCTGGGCACACAGGAACCGTGCACATAGCCCTCATTGCAGAGCACCCCCAGCACCCCTGTCACTCAGAGCTGACACAGAGCACCTCAGAGCAGAGCTTGAACTAACAAACAGCAGCTCCAACAGGTCTGTGACCCTAGGCTTCACTCTGTGCGGCCTCCCTCTGCCTGGTCTTCCAGGGGCTTCCACTGCAGCCGGGGCACCAGGCCTCTGTCTCCACCCACCACCCCTCCTCTCCCTGACTCCTGGGTTCCTCTCATTAGCAGAGGGTCTTCTTGAAGTTGTCTCCCACTCATGGACCAGATAAAATGATTCGAAAACAAGCCAGGGCTGCCGCCCCTTATCTATCCTGACTCTCGGGACCCTACACCTGTTCCTTGGATCTGGCCGGTGCAGCAAGGCCCATTTTCTGCAACTCTGAGCCCCTGAGGGGCGAGGATTGGCTGACCTGGGCAGCCTGACCCGGCCGGCCAGCCCTTCCCAGGTGTGCCTGGGTTGAGGTCAATATAAACACCCCTCCAGGCAGCAAAAGCCTCTGCAGCTGTGCCTGACGCCATATTCTCTGCCCCGTCAGCAGTCTCGGGGTTGGGCTGGTGGGAGGGAGTAGGGCCCACGGCTCTATGAGTGGCCCAGTGTGACTGGGGCTCTGCTGGACTTTCTGCAGGAGTTGCCGGGCTGCCACCTGCTAAAGAAGAGGATGTGTCACCCATACTTGCTGCTGGAATTTCTCCCCGGGCAGAGGTGAGGAAGGAAAAAAGCAGTGGGGGCTGGGACAGGAGGGGTACCTCAGGCAGGGAAATGGAAAGCTTCCAGACGAGCGCCCGGGGCCAGGACCATCCTGGCTGGCCTGCAGGCACCAAGTCGGCCTGCGTGCTGTCGCTGGTGTGACTCCAAGCCCCTTCCTCTAGTTTTTAAAGTCTTTGCACACATTCAGGTGTTTTACCTGGGAAGGGTGGGAAAAGTTCAGCAGCAGCTGGCCTGGGGCTCAGCTCACGTTTACTCAGAGACGCCTCCTCACGGTCCCCCAGTTTTGCAATGAGGACGCTCCTCGTGTGGGGGCTGCTGGCTGCATGGGAGATGATTCCCCACCTGTGACCAACTTCAGAATTGTTTACCCCTGGAGCAAGTGCCCTGATAGGGTTTTCCTCTGTATGACCAGTGGGTTCTGTTTTTTTTTTTTTTTCTTTTTTGGTTCAAGGTAAGTTTTATTCCTCTTTTTGTATTTATGGATATAAGCATGGAAATAATTCATTCATATAAATACGTCTATGGGAAGGGCAGAACTTTTTTTTCTGTTTTATTTTTTTAAGTATTACTTATTTTTTAATTTTTGAATTTATTTTATTCATTTTTTTATACAGCAGGCTCTTATTGGTAACCTATTTTATACATATAAGTGTATATATGTCAATCCCAGGCTCGCAATTCATCCCACCACCACCACCCTGCCACTTTCCTCCCTTGGTGTCCATACATTTGTTCTCTACATCTGTGTCTCTATTTCTGCCTTGCAAACCGGTTCATCTTTACCATTTTTCTAGGTTCCACATGTATGCGTTAATATACGATATTTGTTTTTCTCTTTCTGACTTACTTCACTCTGTATGACAGTCTCTAGATCTATCCACGTCTCTACAAATGACCCAATTTCATTCCTTTTTATGGCTGAGTAATATTCCATTTTATATATGTAGCACATCTTTTCTGTTCGTCTGTCTATGGGCATTTAGGTTGCTTCCATGACCTGGCTATTGTAAATAGTGCTGCAATGAATATTGTGGTGAATATGTCTTTTTGAATTATGGTTTTCTCTGGGTATATGGCCAGTAGTGGGATTGCTGGGTCATATGATAATTCTATTTTTAGTTTTTTAAGGAACCTCCATACTGTTCTCCATCGTGACTGTATCAATTTACATTCCCACAAATAGTGTAAGAGGGTTCCCTTTTCTCCACACCCTCTCCAGCATTTGTTGCTTGTAGATTTTCTGATGATGCCCATTCTAACTCGTGTGAGGCGATACCTCATTGTAGTTTTGGTTTATATTTCTCTAATAATTAGTGATGTTGAGCAGCTTTTCATGTGCTTCTTGGTCATCTGTATGTCTTCTTGGGACAAATGTCTATTTACGTCATCTGCCCATTTTTGGATTGGGTTGTTTGTTTTTTTTACTGTTGAGCTGCATGAGCTGTTTATATACATTGGAGATTAATCCTTTGTCCATTGATTCGTTTGCAAATATTTTCTCCCATTGTGAGGGTTGTCTTTTCGTCTTGTTTGTAGTTTCCTTTGCTTTGCAAAAGCTTTTAGGTTTCATTTGCTCCCATATGTTTATTTTTTTTTTATTCCATTACTCTAGGAGGTGGATCAAAAAAGATCTTGCTGTGATTTATGTCAAAGAGTATTCTTCCTATGTTTTCCTCTAAGAGTTTTATAGTGTCCGGTCTTACATTTCGGTCTCTAATCCATTTTGAGTTTATTTTTTGTGTATGGTGTTAGGGAGTGTTCTAATTTCATTCTTTTACATGTAGCTGTCCATTTTTCCCAGCACCACTTATTGAAGAGACTGTCTTTTCTCCTTTGTATACCCTTGCCTCCTTTGTCATAGATTAGTGGGCCATAGGTGTGTAGGTTTATCTCTGGGCTTTTTTTTTTCTTTTACATCTTTATTGGAGTATAATTGCTTTACAATTGTGTGTTAGTTTCTGCTGTATAAAAAAGTGAATCAGCTGTGCGTATACATATAACACCATATCCCCTCCCTCTTGCAACTCCCTCTCACTCCCTTATCCCACCCTTTTAGGTGGTCACAAAGCACAGCGCTGATCTCCCTGTGCTATGTGGCTGCTTCCCAGTAGCTATCAATTTTACATTTGGTAGTGTATATATGTCCATACCACTCTCTCACTTTGTCCCAGCTTACCCTTCCCTCTCCCCATGTCCTCAAGTCCTTTCTCTACGTCTGTGTCCTTAATCCTTTCCTGCCCCTAGGTTCTTCATAAACTTTTTTTTTTAAGATTCCATATATATGTGTTAGCATACGGTATTTGTTTTTCTCTTTCTGACTTACTTCACTCTGTAGGACAGACTCTAGATCCATCCACCTCACTAAAAGTAACTCAATTTCGTTTCTTTTTATGGCTGAATAATGTTCCATTGTATATTTGTGCCACATCTTCCTTATCCATTTATCTGTTGATGGACACTTAGGTTGCTTCCATGTCCTGGCTATTGTAAATAGAGCTACAGTGAACATTGTGGTACATGACTCTTTTTGAATTATGGTTTTCTCAGGGTAAATGTCCAGGAGTGGGTTTGCTGGGTTGTATGGTAGTTCTATTTTTAGTTTTTAAGGAACCCCCATACCGTTCTCCCTAGTGGCTATATCAATTTACATTCCCACCAACAGTGCAAGAGGGTTCCCTTTGCTCCAATAAATGCCTCTCCAGCATTTATTGTTGGTAGATTTTTTGATGATGGCCATTCTGACTGGTGTGAGGTGATACCTCACTGTAGTTTTGATTTGCATTTCTCTAATGATTAGTGATGTTCAGCATCCTTTCATGTGTTTGTTGGCAACCTGTATATCTTCTTTGGAGAAATGTCTATTTAGGTCTTCTGCCCATTTTTGGATTGGGTTGTTTGGTTTTGTGATATTGAGCTACATGAGCTGCTTTTTGGAGATTAATCCTTTGCCATTTGCTTCATTTGAAAATATTTTCTCCCATTCTGATGGTTGTCTTTTCATCTTGCTTATGTTTTCCTTTGCTGTGCAAAAGAATTTATGTTTCATTCGGTCCCATTTTTTTATTTTTGTTTTTATTTCCATTTCTCTAGGAGGTGGGTCAAAAAGGATCTTGCTGTGATTTATGTCATAGACTGTTCTGCTTATGTTTTCCTCTAAGAGTTTTATAGTGGCTGGTCTTATATTTAGGTCTCTAATCCATTTTGAGTTTATTTTTGTGTATGGTGTTAGGGAGTGTACTAATTTCATTCTTTTACATGTAACTGTCCAGTTTTCCCAGCACCACTTGCTGAAGACACTGTCTTTTCTCCATTGTATACCCTTGCCTCCTTTGTCATAGATTAGTGAACCATAGGTACGTGGGTTTATCTCTGTGCTTTCTATCCTGTTCTATTGACCTATATTTCTGTTCTTGTGTCAGTACCATATTATCTTGATTACTGTAGCTTTGCAATACAGTCTGAAGTCTGGAAGTCTGATTCCTCCAGCTCTTTTTTTTCCCCCCTCAAGACTGCTTTGGCTATCCAGGGTCTTTTGTGTCTCCCTACAAATTTTAAGATTTTTTTTTCTTGTTCTGTAGAAAATGCCAAAGGTATTTTGATCGGGATTGCATTGAATCTGTAGATTGCTTTGGGTAGTATAGTCATTTTCACAATATTGATTCTTCTAATCCGAGAACATGGTATATGTCTCCATCTGTTTATATCATCTTTGATTTCTTTCATCAGTGTCTTATAGTTTTCTGAGTACAGGTCTTTTACTTCCTTAGGTAGGTTTATTCCTAGGTATTTTATTCTTTTTGTTGCAGTGGTAATGGGATTGTTTCCTTAATTTCTCTTTCTGATCTTTCATTGTTAGTGTATAGGAATGCAAGCAATTTCTGTGCATTAATTTTGTATCCTGCAACTTTACCAAATTCATTGATTAGCTCCAGTGGTTTTCTGGTGGCATCTTTAGGATTCTCTATCTATGATATCATGTCATCTGCAAACAGTGACAATTTTACTTCTTCTTTTCCTTTTTGTATTCCTTTTATTTCTTTTTCTTCTCTGATTGCCATGGCTAGGACTTCCAAAACTATGTTGAATAGCAGTGGTGAGAGTGGACATCCTCGTCTTGTTCCTGATCTTAGAGGAAACGCTTTCAGTTTTTCACCATTGAGAATGCTGTTTGCTGTGGGTTTGTCATATATGGCCTTTATTATGTTGAGGTAGTTTCCCTCTAGGCCCACACTCTGCAGAGTTTTTATCGTAAATGAGTGTTGAATTTTCTCAAAATCTTTTCCTTCATCTATTGAGATGATCATATGCTTTTATTCTACAATTTGTTAATATGGTGTATCACATTGATTTGTGTATATTGAAGAATCCTCGCATCCCTGGGATAAACCCCACTTGATCATGGTGTATGATCCTTTTCATGTGTTGTTCGATTCTGTTTGCTAGTATTTTGTTGAGGATTTTTACATCTATATTCATCAGTGATATTGGTCTATAATTTTCTTTCCTTGTAGTATCTCTGTCTGATTTTGGTATCAGGGTGATGGTGGTCTCATAGAATGAGTTTGGGAGTGTTCCTTCCGCTGCAATTGTTTTGAAGAATTTGAGAAGGTTGGGTGTTAGCTCTGCTCTAAATGTTTGATAGAATTCACCTGTGATGCCATCTGGTTCTGGACTTTTGTTTGTTGGAAGATTTTTAATCACAGTTTCAATTTCATTGCTTGTGATAGGTTTGTTCATATTTTCTATTTCTTCCTGGTTCAGTCTTAGAAGGTTATCCCTTTCTAAGAATTTGTCCATTTCTTCCAGATTGTCCATTTTATTGGCCTAGAGTTGCTTGTAGTAGTCTCTTAGGATGCTTTGTATTCCTGTGGTGTCTGTTATAACTTCTGCTTTTTCACTTCTAATTTTGTTGATTTGCGTCCTCTCCCTCTTTTTCTGGAGTCCGGCTAAAGGTTGATCATTTTTGCTTATCTTCTCAAAGAACCAGCTTTTAGTTTTATTGATCTTTGCTTTCGTTTTCTTTGTTTCTATTTCATTTATTTCTGCTCTGATCTTTATGATTTCTTTCCTTCTACTAACTTTGGGTTTTGTTCTTCTTTCTCTAGTTCCTCTAGGTGTAAGGTTAGATTGTTTATTTGAGATTTTTCTTGTTTCTTGAGGTAGGCTTGTATTGCTATAAACTTCCCTCTTAGAACTCCTTTTGCTGCATCCCATAGGTTTTGGATCATCGTGTTTTTGTTGTCATTTGTCTCTAGGTAGTTTTTGATTTCCTCTTTGATTTCTTCAGTGATCTCTTGGTTATTTAGTAACGTATTGTTTAGCCTCCATGTGTTTGTGTTTTTTACGGTTTTTTCCGTGTAATTGATTTCTAATCTCATAGCATTGTGGTCGGAACAGCTGCTTGATATGATTTCAGTTTTCTTAAATTTACTGAGGCTTTATCTGTGACCCAAGATGTGATCTATCCTGGAGAATGTTCCGTGTGCAGTTGAGAAGAACGTGTAATCTGCTGTTTTTGGATGGAATGTCCTATAAATATCAATTAACTCTATCTGGTCTATTGTGTCATTTAAAGCTTGTGTTTCCTTATTAATTTTCTGTCTGGCTGATCTCCACTGGTGTAAGTGAGCTGTTAAAGTCCCCCGCTATTATTGTGTTACTGTCGATTTCCTCTTTTATAGCTGTTAGCAGTTGCCTTATACATTGAGCTGCTCCTATTTTGGGTACATATATATTTATAATTGTTATATCTTCTTCTTGGATTGATCCCCTGACCATTATGCAGTGCCTTTCCTTGTCTCTTGTAACATTCTTTATTTTAAAGTCTATTTTATCTGATATGAGTATTGCTACTCCAGCTTTCTTTTGATTTTCATTTGCATAGAATATATTTTTCCATCGCCTCACTTTGAGTCTGTATGTGTCCCTAGGTCTGAAATGGATCTCTTGTAGACAGCATATATATGGGTCTTGTTTTTGTATCCATTCAGCGAGCCTGTGTCTTTTGGTTGGAACATGTAGTGCATTCACGTTTAAGGTAATTATCGATATGTATGTTCCTACTACTATTTTCTTAATTGTTATGGGTTTGTCTTGGTGGGTCCTTTTCTTCTCTTGTGTTTCCCACTTAGAGAAGTTCCTTTAGCATTTGGTGTAGAGCTGGTTTCATGGTGCTGAATTCTCTTAGCTTTTGCTTGTCTGTAAGGCTTTTGATTTCTCCATCAAATCTGAATGAGCTCTTTGCAGGGTGGAGTACTCTTGGTTGTAGGTTCTTCCCTTTCATCACTTTAAATTTATCATGCCACTTCCTTCTGGCTTGTAGATTTTCTGCTGAGAAATCAGTTGTTATCCTTATGGGAGTTCCCTTGTATGTTATTTGTCATTTTTCCCTTGCTGCTTTCAATCATTTTTCTTTGTCGTTAATTTTTGTCAATTTGATTACTATGTGTCTTGTCATTTTTCTCCTTTGGTTTATCCTGCCTGGGACACTCTGTGCTTCTGGACTTGGGTGGCTATTTCTTTTCCCATGCTAGGGAAGTTTTTGACCATTATCTCTTTAAATATATTCTCGGGTCCTTTCTCTCTCTCTTCTCCTTCTGGGACCCCTATAATGCGAATGTTGTTGCGTTTAATGTTGTCCCAGAGGACTCTTGGGGTGTCTTCGTTTATTTTCATTCTTTTTCTTTATTCTGTTCCATGACAGTGATTTCCACCTTTCTGTCTTCCAGGTCACTTATCCGTTCTTCTGCCACAGTTATTCTGCTACTGATTCCTTCTAGTGTATTTTTCATTTCAGTTATTCCATTGTTCACCTCTGTTTGTTTGTTCTTTAATTCTTCTAGGTGTTTGTTCCTTAATTCTTCTAGGTCTTTGTTAAACATTTCTTGCATCTTCTCGATCTTTGCCTCCTTTCTTTTTCCAAGGTCTTGGCTCAACTTCACTATCATTATTCTGAATTTTTTTTCTGGAAGGTTCCCTATCTCCACCTCATTTCGTTTTTTTTCTGGGGTTTTATCTTGTTCCTTGATCTGGTATAAAGTCCTCTGCCTTTTCATTTTGTCTATCTCTCTGTGAATGTGGTTTTCCTTCCACAGGCTGCAGAATTGTAGTTCTTCTTGCTTCTGCTGTCTGCTCTCCGGTGGATGAGTCTATCTTAGAGGCTTGTGCAAGCTTCCTGATGGGAAGGACTGGTGGTGGGTAGAGCTGGGTGTTGCTTTGGTGGGCAGAGCTTTAATCCGCTTGTCTACGGATTAAATAAAACTTTAATAAAAAGTTTAATCCGCTTGTCTGCTGATGCATGGGGCTGGGTTCCCTCCCTGTTGGTTGTTTGGCCTGAGGCGACCCAGCCCTGGAGCCTACCTTGCTCTTGGTGGGGCTAATGGCGGACTCTGGGAGGGCTCACACCAAGGAGTATTTCCCAGAACTTCTGCTGCCAGTGTCGTTGTCCTCACGGTGAGCCACAGCCACAGCCACCACCTGCCTCTGCAGGAGACCCTCTAAAAGTAGCAGGTAGTTCTGGTCATTCTCCTACAGGGTCACTGCTCCTTCCCCTGGGTCCTGGTGTGCACACTACTTTGTGTGTGCCCTCCAAGAGTGGAGTATCTGAGTGGAGTTGAGACTCTGAGACTCTGTGTGGAGTTGCACAGACTCTGGGTCCTGTGAAGCTTCGATGTTTTGTGATTCTAGAAATCCTATAGGAGACGGTCCACAGCAGGTGACGCTAATGTTGTCAGTAGAGGTGTTGAAGCCAAAGATCTGCAGTTCCAACTAGAGGTGCCGATGTACATACAGGACAAAATCATCTCGTGTGAATGTAGTTCAGGCATGTTTAAGATGAATGCAGTCATGTTAATGTCTACCATATTCTATCTTGAGCCTCTCCTCAGGGACCCCCTCCTCAGTTCCTGAGGCTCCTGTAAGTCATGTACAGGGGACTGGAGAGTGGGCTCCGTCCAGTCTGAGCCCTGAGTTACCCTGTGTGTATCTTAGGATACTTTGTATTTCTGTGGTGTCCGTTGTAACATCATCTCTTTCATTTCAGATTTATTTGGGCCCTCTCTTTTTAAAAAAACATACTACTGTTGTCTTTTATTCTTTACAGAAGTTTAATAAGTGTTTGATCTACTATCCTTACCCTATGTATACTTTTTGCAGTGAGATTTTTACTTTTCTTTGTTTCCTTGTTACTATCAATAATTAGTGAGACTTCTTTTAAGCTACCTTCAACATTGCTTATAAAGCTGCTTTATTAGTGATGACAGAGCCTTAATGGAAGTCATGTTCTGGTTGTAAATTAGAATGCAATGTGCCAGCAAATAGCCCCTTAAGTTTATGTCTCATTACTTCTTGTTCTTTTTTTAATTTAATTTTTATTTTTTGTCAGAGCAAATTTAATTAAAATGTTTTGTTTCTTCTAGGTGTGAAAGATGTGGTTCTTTTAAACATATACATATATCTATTCTTCTTTGGATCATTTTCCCATGTAGGTTATGACACGATGTTGAGTAGTCTTGTCTTGGTATTACGTAGATCTTTGGTGATTACATATTTCACATGTGTTTCTATATCTATCTTAACCCCAATATCCTAATGTATCCAATCCTCACACCTTTCCATTTGGTGAACCATAAGTTTGTTTAATGAATCTGTGATTGCATTTCTCTGTGGAAATATCTTCATTGGTATCAATGTTTAGCTAAGACCTATAAGTGATATTATAGGATATGTGTCTTTTGCTTTCTGACTTAGTACAATTTGCCTGATTACCTCAAGAATCATACATGGTGCTGCAAATGGCATTGTTTCATTTTTTTCCCTGGCTAATATTCCATCTGTACGTGTACCAGTTCTTCTTTGGCCACGCACCTCTTGATGGACTTTCTGGTTGCCTCCATGTCTTGGCTATTGTAATACTGCTGCAATGCACATTTGCTTGCCTGTGTCTTTCCAGTTATATCTTCTTATGTTATAGGCCAAGGAGTGGGCTTGCTGTATCATATGGTAGCTCAGTGTGTATGTTTTAAAGGCACCACCATTCAGTTCTCATTAGTGGCTCTTTCCAGGTTACGTCCCACTTAAAATTGAGGGTATGCATTTCTCCAAAACACCTTCAATATTTATTGTTTGTAGTTTTCTTGCTGATGGTTATTCTAACAGGTGCGAGCTGATACCTATCTGTGGTTGAATTTGCATGTGTCCCATAATCTGTTGAAATTGAGCTTTAAAGCATGCCCTTTTTATTTATCAAACTGTGATTACAGCTTAGTTCTTCAAAGTGTTTTCTTAAAGTAAGTGTCACATTTTGAAAATTTTTGGCCATTACCTCCCTCAAGACATTTTGAGGGCACGTTTCATTTACAGCCCTGAAGTACTTGTTCATATGAAGTGACCATTAGCACAGGTTTTAAAGCTGCTTTTGCAGGTAACGGCCAGAGGGTGGCAGCCTTTCTACGTTCCCAATCTGGTAAATAGGGAAAGAGACCTTCAGCCCCAAGAGTGTCCAGCTTTATTTCTCATCCAGCTGTGGGTCTAGATATGGTCACACCAGGTTGCATCACAGCCCCGGAACGAATTATGTAAAAATTTCTCCCTCTATCACTGTCTTTGTTTTTTGGGATTTTAAAGTAATTTATTTTTATAATGGGGTTTACCTGATTTTCACTGCTGTGTTTATGCCCCTTTACACCCACTTGATTCACTTACAGAGAGAAATCAATACATAGGTTTTAAGATTTTTACTAGTCAGATATATTCTTGTTCGTTGAATAGGGGGTGTTGCATCCACTTCACTGAGCAAGGAGTAGGTCTTGTCTATTACATATTGGGTTTATGGATCGGTATTTGAGCTAATATGAAACCCTTGTTTTATGCATCACCCCACCTCACCTTTCCCGTTAAGCAGCCATAGTGTGTTTTCTGCATGTGTGACTCTGTTCTGTTTTGTAATTCAGTTCAAGTGTAACGGTTTTTACATTCCCTCTACAAGTGATATCTTATGATAAGTGTCTTTTTCTGTGTGACTTATTTCACTTAGAATCGTCGAACATAAATCCACTCATCATGCTGCTAATAGCCTTATGACATTGATTTCATGGCTGAGTGATATTCCCTTGTACATAAGGACCACAACATCGTTATCCATTTTCCTATTTCCTGGGATATTTAAGGTGTAATGAAGAGGAGGTTCTTGTCAACAGAGCAGCCCTAAACTTTGGTGTGCCTATGTCTTGCTGATTTTTAGTTTTCCCAATTTATACGCCCATGAGTGGAAATGCCCTATGCTCTCTAAGCTGTGTTTTTTAGATGTTTCAGGACACACCGTACACTTCTCCAGAGTGGCTGTTGGCAATTTACATCCCGCCCATCAGTGTAGCAAGGCTCCCATTTCTCCATGGCCTGTCCTGCATTTCTGGTTTTGACACTTTTTTCAGCATGGCCCTTTTGACCGATGGGAAGCGAGACTTCTTTGTAGCGCTGATTTGCCTTTCCAGGTTGCTTGGTTGGCCAAAAAGGGCGTATGCGTTTTTTCCTGAATATATTCAGGAAAAAACGCATACGCCCTTTTTGGCCAAGGGTATCATTGTCAACGTTTTGCCGCTTTTCATTTGCTTTAAAGGCGATTCGAATCTACCTCCTTAAGTCTGTTTCTGCAATTCTGCCTTGCTTTCAAATCCTCTTCGTTGCCTTCCCTCAATATATTTGTGGACGAGAGTTATCATTGATAACTCTGCAGGTTTGTGAATTGCAGTGCCCCTGAGATCCATTTTTCAACTCGCTTTTTTGGGAGTTGGCCGCAAAAGCGCAGGATTGCTTCAGGCCCTGTTCTACTTCCGGGGGGCAGGCTGAGCCTGTGGTTAATTCTTCTTTCTGAAGGGAAAATAGAGTGACCTGTGCTTGTCCCAACACCTAGATCTAGTCTCTCATTGGTTCCCCCTCTTCCCGTTCATCCTCAGTACAAATTGCAACCTGTATGGAACAGGAGGTTAAAGGTGCTGATGCTCCAAGTAGGGAGATTGCTAGGAAAGTGGCTGGAATGGCGAACCCGAGCACAAGGAGATGATAAATGAGGTGCATTTTAGAAACCTTTCCCGATCACATGGTGTACCATCTTCTGGGTTTCTCATGCATGTTTTTGATGTAGGAAGATGCCCTTGAACCTGGAGATTTGGGACCCATGGGATGGGTGTCACGCAGTATTACTTTAAAGGGTCTGCGTTGGCTCATCCAACCTCACCAAACCTCTCAGCCGCAAGAGTGTCCACCCTTATGTCTCACCCAGCTGTGGGTCTAGATATGGTCGATCCAGGTTGCATCACAGCCCCTGAACGAATTGTGTAAGAATTTCTCTCTCTTTCACTGTCTTTGTATCATGGGTTTTTAAAAGTAATTTATTTTTATAATGGGGTTTAGCTGCTTTTCACTACTGTGTTTATGCGGCTTTACACCCACTTGACACACTAACAGAGAGATATCAATACATAGGTTTTAAGATTACTACTAATCAAATATATTCTTTTGCGGTGAATAGGGTGTGTTGAGTCCTGTTCTCTGAGCAAGGAGTAGTTCTTGTCTATTACGTATTGGGTTTATGGAACGGTATCTCAGATAATTTGAAACCCTTGTTTTATGCATCACCCCACCTCACCTTTCCCGTTAAGCAGCCATAGTGTGTTTTCTAAACGTGTGACTCTGTTCTGCTTTGTAATTCAGTTCAAGTGTAGCGGTTTTTACATTCCCTCTATAAGTGATAGCTTATGATAAGTGTCTTTTTCTGTGTGACTTATTTCACTTAGAATCGTCGTACCTAAATCCACTCATCATGCTGCTACTAGCCTTATGACATTCATTTCATGGCTGAGTGTTATTCCATTGTACATAAGGACCACCACTTCTTTATCCATTTTTCTCTTTCCTGGGATATTTCAGGTGTCATGAAGTGGAGGTCCTTGTCAACAGAGCAGCCCTCAATTTGGGGTGCCTGTGTCTTCCTGATTTTTCATTTTCCCAATTTATACGCCCATGAGTGGAAGTGCCCTATGTTCTCTAAGCTGTATTTTTTCGATGTTTCAGGACACACCGTCCACTTCTCCAGAGTGGCTGTTGGCAATTTACATCCCGCCCATCAGCGTAGCAAGGCTCCCATTTCTCCATGGCCTGTCTTGCATTTCTGGTTTTGGCACATTTTTCAGCATGGTCCTTTTGACCGATGGGAAGCGAGAATGCTTTGTAGCGCTGATTTGCCTTTCCAGGTGGCTTCGTTGGCCAAAAAGGGCGTATGCGTTTTTTCCTGAATATATTCAGGAAAAAACGCATACGCCCTTTTTGGCCAAAGGCATCATTGTCGACGTTTTGCCGCTTTTCATGTGCTTTAAAAGCGATTCGTATCTACCTCCTGAAATCTGTTTCCTGCAATTCTGCCTTGATTTCAAATCCTCTTCGTTGCCTTCCCTCAATATATTTGTGGACGAGAGTTATCATTTATAACTCTGCAGGTTTTGAGTTGCAGTGCCCCTGAGCTCCATTTTTCAACTCGCTTTTTTGGGAGCTGGCCGCAAAAGCGCAGGAAGGTTTCAGGCCCTGTTCTTGTTCCGGGGCGCAGGCTGCGCCTGTGGTTAATTCTTCTTCCTGATGGGAAAATAGAGTGACCTGTGCCTGTCCCAACACCAAGAGCTAGTCTCTCGTTGGTTCCCCGTCTTCCCGTTCATCCTCAGGACAAATTGCAACCTGTACGAAACAGGAGGTTAAAGGTGCTGATGCTCCAAGTAGGGAGATTGCTAGTAAAGCGGCTGGAATGGCGAACCCGGGCACAAGGAGATGAGAAATGAGGTGCGTTTTAGAAACCTTTCCCCATCACATGGTGTACCATCTTCTGGGTTTCTCATGCATGTTTTCGATGTAGGAAGATGCCCTTGAACCTGGAGATTTGGGACCCATGCGATGGGTACCATGCAGTATTACTTTAAAGGCTCTGCGTTTGGTCCCCCTAACTCACCAAACCTCTCAGCCCCGAGAGTGTCCACCCTTATGTCTCATCCAGCTGTGGGTCTAGATATGGTCAATCCAGGGTGCATCACAGCCCCTGAACGAATTTTTTAAGAATTTCTCTCTCTTTCACTGTCTTTGTTTCACGGGTTTTTAAAAGTAATTTATTTTCATAATGGGGTTTAGCTGCTTTTCACGGCTGTGTTTATGCCACTTTACACTCACTTGACTCACTTCCAGAGAGATATCAATACATAGGTTTTAAGATTCTTACTAGTCAGATATATTCTTGTGCGATGAATAGGGGGTGTTGAGTGCAGTTCACTGAGCAAGGAATAGGTCTTTCTGTAACGTATTGTGTTTATGGAACGGTATCTGAGCTAATTTGAAACCCTTGTTTTATGCATCACCCCACCTCACCTTTCCTGTTAAGCAGCCATAGTGTGTTTTCTAAACGTGTGACTCTGTTCTGCTTTGTAATTCAGTTCAAGTGTAGCGGTTTTTACATTCCCTCTATAAGTGATAGCTTATGATAAGTGTCCTTTTCTGTGTGACTTATTTCACTTAGAATCGTCATACCTAAATCCACTCATCATGCTGCTACTAGCCTTATGACATTGATTTCATGGCTGAGTGATATTCCATTGTACATAAGGACCACAACTTCTTTATCCATTTTTCTCTTTCCTGGGATATTGAAGGTGGAATGAAGTGGAGGTCCTTGTCAACAGAGCAGCCCTAAACTTTGGGGTGCTTGTGTCTTGCTGATTTTTCACTTTCCCAATTTATACCCCCATGAGTGGAAGTGCCCTATGTTCTCTAAGCTGTGCTTTTCAGATGTTTCAGGACTCACCGTACACTTCTCCAGAGTGGCTGTTGCCAATTTACATCCCGCCCATCAGTGTAGCAAGGCTCCCATTTCTCCATGGCCTGTCCTGCATTTCTGGTTTTGACACTTTTTTCAGCATGGCCCTTTTGACCGATGGGAAGCGAGACTTCTCTGTAGCGCTGATTTGCCTTTCCAGGTTGCTTGGTTGGCCAAAAAGGGCGTATGCGTTTTTTCCTGAATATATTCAGGAAAAAACGCATACGCCCTTTTTGGCCAAGGGCATCATTTTCGACGTTTTGCCGCTTTTCATGTGCTTTAAAGGCGATTCGAATCTACCTCCTGAAATCTGTTTCCTGCAATTCTGCCTTGCTTTCAAATCCTCTTCGTTGCCTTCCCTCAATATATTTTTGGACGAGAGTTATCATTTATAACTCTGCTGGTTTGTGAATTGCAATGCCCCTGAGCTCCATTTTTCAACTCGCTTTTTTGGGAGCTCTCCGCAAAAGCGCAGGATGGCCTCAGGCACTATTCTTGTTCCGGGCGGCAGGCTGAGCCTGTGGTTAATTCTTCTTCCTGATGGGAAAATAGAGTGACCTGTGCCTGTCCCAACACCAAGAGCTAATCTCTCATTGGCTCCCCGTCTTTCCGTTCATCCTCAGGACAAATTGCAAGCTGTATGGAACAGGAGGTTAAAGGTGCTGATTTTCCATTGAGGGCGATTGCTACTAAAGCGGCTGGAATGGCGAACCCGAGCACAAGGAGAGGAGAAATGAGGTGCGTTTTAGAAACCTTTCCCGATCACACAGTGTACCACCTTCTGGGTTTCTCATGCATGTTTTCGATGTAGGAAGATGCCCTTGAACCTGGAGATTTGGAACCCATGGGATGGGTAACAGGCAGTATTACTTTAAAGGCTCTGCGTTTGCTCCCCAACCTCACCAAGCCTCTCAGCCCCGAGAGTGTCCACCCTTATGTCTCATCCAGCTGTGGGTCTAGATATGGTCAATCCAGGTGGCATCACAGCCCCTGAACGAATTTTGTAAGAATTTCTCTCTCTTTCACTGTCTTCGTTTCACGGGTTTTTAAAAGTAATTTATTTTTATAATGGGGTTTAGCTGCTTTTCACGGCTGTGTTTATGCCGCTTTACACCCACTTGACTCACTTCCAGAGAGATATCAGTACATAGGTTTTACGATTCTTACTAGTCATATATGTTCTTGAGCGGTGAATAGGGGGTGTTGAGTCCAGTTCACTGAGCAAGGAGTAGGTCTTGTCTATTACATATTGGATTTATGGAACGTTATCTGAGCTAATTTGAAATCCTTGTTTTATGCATCACCCCACCTCACCTTTCCCGTTAAGCAACCATAGTATGTTTTCTTAATGTGTGACTCTGTTCTGTTTTGTTATTCCGTTCAAGTGTAGCAGTTTTTACATTCCCTCTGTTAGTGATATCTTATGATAAGTGTCTTTTTCTGTGTGACTTATTTCACTTAGAATAGTCCTACCTAAATCCACTCATCATGCTGCTACCAGCCTTATAATATTTATCTCACGCCCGAGTGATATACAATTGTACATATGGACCACAACTTCTTTATCCATTTTTCTCTTTCCTTGGATATTTAAGGTGGAATTAAGTGGAGGTTCTTGTCTACAGAGCAGCCCTAATGTTTGGGGTGCCTGTGTCTTGCTGATTTTTAGTTTTCCCAATTTATACGCCCATGAGTGGATGTGCCCCTTTCTCTCTAGCTGTGTTTTTTAGATGTTTTAGGAAACACCATACCCTTCTCCAGAGTCATCATTGGCAATTTATACCCCACCCATCAGTGTAACAAGGCTCCCTTTCCTCCCTGGCCTCTCCTGCATTTCTTGTTTTTACACTTTTTTAGCAAGGCCATTTTGACCGATGGGAAGTCAGACTTCTTTGTCGTGCTGAATTGCATTTCCGGCTTGCTTGGTTGGCCACAAAGGGCCTATGGGTTTTTTCCTGAATTCATTCAGAAAAAAACGCATATGCTCTTTTTGGCCAAGTGCATCATTGTCGACCTTTTGATGTTTTTCATGTGCTTTAGGGGTGATTCAAATCTAACTCCTGAAATCTGTTTCCTGCAATTGTGCCTTGATTTCAAATCCTCTTCGTTGCCTTCCCTCAATATATTTGTGGACGAGAGTTATCATTTATAACTCTGCAGATTTGTGAATTGCAGTGCCCCTGAGCTCCATTTTTCAACTCGCTTTTTTGGGAGCTTTCCGCAGAAACTCTCATTTGCTTCTGGCCCTACTCTGGTTCCCGGTGGCAGGCTAAGCCTTTGCTTAATTCTTCTTCCTGACTGGAAATTAGAGTGACATGTGCCTCTCCGAACATCTAGGGCTTGGCTCTCCTTGTTTCTCCTCCTTCCCCTTCTTCCTTTGGACAAATTCCGATTTCTGTGCAACTGGATGTTGAAGGTGCTGACATCCTCAAGTGGGGAGATTTTAAGGAAAACGGCTGGAGGGGTGAACCCAACAACCAGGAAATTAGGCGTTTTGGTGCCTTTTCCAAAATCTTCCTGATCCAACCGTGTTCCATCTTCTGGGTGTCACAGGCATGTTTTAGCTGTAGGAAAGGTCCCGTGTATGTAAGGAGAACACAAGGGATTTTTCCAAATCAGTGTCTCCCCGAACTCCAATCTGGGGAATTTTTAAGCTACTGGTACATGTGTGTTCATTAAGGGACTTGGGCCGTGGGCAGAGTCCGAACTTTAGATGATTGAAGTCTTTAGGTTCAGAAACGCTCACCATCGGCCTCCTTTAGTTTCCATTTTATCTGTAGTTGATAGATGATGTCGATATAGATATCTATTGTTTTTCAGGTTATTTCCCCTCAGGGGTCATTACAAAATATTGAGTATAGTTCCCTGTGCTATACAGTAGTTCCTTGTTGATGATATATTTTATACATAGCAGTGTGTATATGTTAATCTGAAACTGTTAATTTATCCCTCCTCCCACCTTTCCCCTTTGGTAATAAAAAATATAAGATTTTATACTTCTCAGACATCTAGGAGCTGAAAGAGAGGTATCATTTTCAATGGAAAATCATTCCAAACAAGGTTGAAACTTCAACCAAGATTATTAGATGTACATCCTTGGAAAGAAATCACTGCATTTCTCTACTCTTGACCTGACAAATAAGACAAACCCCTCCACTGAACTTGCTTATAATAAAGTGATGGAAATATCAAATGGAAGTGTTAGAAACATCTTATTTTACACGAGCCTTATACACTGCTCTATGTTAATTACAGTTTGGCTCACACATCTGTTCATTGAAGTTACAATGTTCTCAAATTCTGTTACTGATCCTGCAGAGTGGGCCCCAACAAGGGTCTCCCTGCCCAGTGTCATTGGAGCCAGCAGATCGAGACTGACTTTGGTTCAGAAGCAAAGGAAAACTTTATATTTTGATCAGAGAATGGAGAGGTGAGAGTGTGTGCTCCCCTGCGGGTTGTGGGCCGGGCTGCTGTGTAGGGATCCTGTCAGCATCAGCGGGAGGGAGGGGGCGGAGCTCTCGAGGGCCAGGTTGGCTGGAGCTCAGGCTCCTATGTCGCAGAGTCTGCACGGGGCCCCACGAGCTGAGGTGTCGGCCCAGCCATTTTGCACTAGGAAATCGGGTCTGAAGTGTCGGGTGTGGGACCTCTGCATGTGGAAACCTAGGAGCAAGTGAAATTAGACAAAGCACAAAGGAAAAAATGGTTAGACTTTATTTTATTGCCCAGATTCTATTTTTATCTCCCAGGAATTTTTAATGGGCTTTGCCAGTGACAAAGCCCTCCTCTGCCTTTTGTCCCATTCCTCATTCTTGGGGCGCTGAGGGTGCAGACACGTCTTCTGTAAATGCTTCATGCTGAGTTGGGTGTCCTCATACCCGGGGGGAGGGGCAGGACTTCTCCCCAGCAGCCTCCAGGTGAGGTTGATTGTCCGCAGGCCTCCTCCCTCACTGCTCGTCTGCCTGAGCACCAGCATTGGAAGTTTTATAGATTCTAATGACCTTTAAGGGTCCAGGAAAGAGATGTGCAGAGACGCTGGGGGGGTGGGCGGTTTTACCCTGCTCCACATTGGTTCGGCCCCCTTAGGCTGATGGTTTCTGCCAGCCTAGATGCTCTGACCAGTAGTCTGTGCTTTCTTCAGTTAGGCCACTGAATTAACGTACAAACAGCACCAGGTGTCAGAGCCCTGCTTGCTCAACTCCCAGACAGTCCAGGGCCGGTGGTGATCCAGGACCATGACGGCCACTCAGTCAACGGCCTTTTGAAGTAGCCAGGAGTACAGCCGGTCTCATTGGCCGCCGTCACTGCGGTGTCTGTAGGCTTTTCTATGGTGGCAGCGTTATTTACGGTTCCCCTGCCAAGTTTATTAGCTCCGCTCTGGGTGCAGTAAGTCCTGTAAGCAATAGTCTGCTCTTTTGGGGCACACTCTTGTTGTTTTCTGAGAGAAGCTCCAGGTCAAGTGATGGTCACACGAGTCGTCATGGGGGCCCATTGCCCCAGGTTGTCTCTCTGGAGGTTGGTGTTGGAGGGCCTCCTCACTCGAGGTCATTGTGCCCACGGAGCAATCCCTGCAACTTCAGGGCATGGTGGGTGGTTAGGATCACCAAGTGGCGTCCTTTTCCCTTAGGAGGGAGCTGGCCTTGCGGGCTGCTGATTTCCAGGTTTTTAGATACCCCCAGTATCCTGGTCGGATGGGGTGGCTGGCCAATGCCTGGAGGGCATTCTTGCATTGTTCCATTTCAAGTGGTCCCAGTTTTTGCACTAATACTCCAAGGGCGATTCGCCTTGGACCAGGAATGTAAAGGTCAAAGGGTTTAGCTAACTTAGGGAGGTCCAGGGCCAGGGTCTGAATTGACTGCTCTTTCCATTCTTGAAAGGCCGCTTCTGGATTCTATTCAAAAGGATCATCATCTTTTCCTTTCAGTGTTTCATATAGAGGCCCAGCTATTAGACTGTAGTTAGGGATCCAGATGCAGCAAACCCCGGTCTCCCCAGGAACCCCTAAGCTGTCTTCTAGTTTCAGGAAAGGTGAGGCTGCAAATGGCTTCTTCCCTTTCCTGGGGTGGGCTTCTCCGACCTTCTGTGCGAATGAAGCCCAGGAAGGCCACCTTAGTTTGTGATATTTGAGCCTTTTCCTTGGACACCTTCTATCTTTTATTGGCTAGGTAGTTCAGAGGCCTCCTTAGTCGGGCTGGTGATCAGAATGTCATCTGCATATTGAAGGAGGGTTCCCTTCTCCAGAGGTAGATCTTTTAGGTCTTTAGCTAACGTTTCCCCAAAGATGGTGTGGGAATTTTTGAACCCCTGGGGCAGGACGGCCCAGCAGTATTGTTTTTGTTGTAGGTTGAGTCCTGCCACTCACAGCCAAAATTTCTTGTGACTCTGGGACTAATGGAATACAGAAGAAGGCATCATTGAAGTCTAATACAGAATGCCATGTCCTGGTGGATGGTAGAATGACCAGCAGGGTGTAGGAATTAGGAACTACTAGATGTATATCCTCTGTGGCTTCACTGACTGTCCTGGCGTCCTCTACCAGGTCCCCAGCAGCCCACGGGGCTCTTGTGGTCAGGCCCCTCCCAGGATATGGAGCTCACCTGGGCAGGTACGCAGCAGCCCACGGGGCTCTCGTGGGCAGGCCCCTCCCTGGATATGGAGCTCCCGTGGACAGGTACCCCGGCAGGGCTGGGCACACAGGAACCGTGCACATAGCCCTCATTGCAGAGCACCCCCAGCACCCCTGTCACTCAGAGCTGACACAGAGCACCTCAGAGCAGAGCTTGAACTAACAAACAGCAGCTCCAACAGGTCTGTGACCCTAGGCTTCACTCTGTGCGGCCTCCCTCTGCCTGGTCTTCCAGGGGCTTCCACTGCAGCCGGGGCACCAGGCCTCTGTCTCCACCCACCACCCCTCCTCTCCCTGACTCCTGGGTTCCTCTCATTAGCAGAGGGTCTTCTTGAAGTTGTCTCCCACTCATGGACCAGATAAAATGATTCGAAAACAAGCCAGGGCTGCCGCCCCTTATCTATCCTGACTCTCGGGACCCTACACCTGTTCCTTGGATCTGGCCGGTGCAGCAAGGCCCATTTTCTGCAACTCTGAGCCCCTGAGGGGCGAGGATTGGCTGACCTGGGCAGCCTGACCCGGCCGGCCAGCCCTTCCCAGGTGTGCCTGGGTTGAGGTCAATATAAACACCCCTCCAGGCAGCAAAAGCCTCTGCAGCTGTGCCTGACGCCATATTCTCTGCCCCGTCAGCAGTCTCGGGGTTGGGCTGGTGGGAGGGAGTAGGGCCCACGGCTCTATGAGTGGCCCAGTGTGACTGGGGCTCTGCTGGACTTTCTGCAGGAGTTGCCGGGCTGCCACCTGCTAAAGAAGAGGATGTGTCACCCATACTTGCTGCTGGAATTTCTCCCCGGGCAGAGGTGAGGAAGGAAAAAAGCAGTGGGGGCCGGGACAGGAGGGGTACCTCAGGCAGGGAAATGGAAAGCTTCCAGACGAGCGCCCGGGGCCAGGACCATCCTGGCTGGCCTGCAGGCACCAAGTCGGCCTGCGTGCTGTCGCTGGTGTGACTCCAAGCCCCTTCCTCTAGTTTTTAAAGTCTTTGCACACATTCAGGTGTTTTACCTGGGAAGGGTGGGAAAAGTTCAGCAGCAGCTGGCCTGGGGCTCAGCTCACGTTTACTCAGAGACACCTCCTCACGGTCCCCCAGCTTTGCAATGAGGACGCTCCTCGTGTGGGGGCTGCTGGCTGCATGGGAGATGATTCCCCACCTGTGACCAACTTCAGAATTGTTTACCCCTGGAGCAAGTGCCCTGATAGGGTTTTCCTCTGTATGACCAGTGGGTTCTGTTTTTTTTTTTTTTCTTTTTTGGTTCAAGGTAAGTTTTATTCCTCTTTTTGTATTTATGGATATAAGCATGGAAATAATTCATTCATATAAATACGTCTATGGGAAGGGCAGAACTTTTTTTTCTGTTTTATTTTTTTAAGTATTACTTATTTTTTAATTTTTGAATTTATTTTATTCATTTTTTTATACAGCAGGCTCTTATTGGTAACCTATTTTATACATATAAGTGTATATATGTCAATCCCAGGCTCGCAATTCATCCCACCACCACCACCCTGCCACTTTCCTCCCTTGGTGTCCATACATTTGTTCTCTACATCTGTGTCTCTATTTCTGCCTTGCAAACCGGTTCATCTTTACCATTTTTCTAGGTTCCACATGTATGCGTTAATATACGATATTTGTTTTTCTCTTTCTGACTTACTTCACTCTGTATGACAGTCTCTAGATCTATCCACGTCTCTACAAATGACCCAATTTCATTCCTTTTTATGGCTGAGTAATATTCCATTTTATATATGTAGCACATCTTTTCTGTTCGTCTGTCTATGGGCATTTAGGTTGCTTCCATGACCTGGCTATTGTAAATAGTGCTGCAATGAATATTGTGGTGAATATGTCTTTTTGAATTATGGTTTTCTCTGGGTATATGGCCAGTAGTGGGATTGCTGGGTCATATGGTAATTCTATTTTTAGTTTTTTAAGGAACCTCCATACTGTTCTCCATCGTGACTGTATCAATTTACATTCCCACAAATAGTGTAAGAGGGTTCCCTTTTCTCCACACCCTCTCCAGCATTTGTTGCTTGTAGATTTTCTGATGATGCCCATTCTAACTCGTGTGAGGCGATACCTCATTGTAGTTTTGGTTTATATTTCTCTAATAATTAGTGATGTTGAGCAGCTTTTCATGTGCTTCTTGGTCATCTGTATGTCTTCTTGGGACAAATGTCTATTTACGTCATCTGCCCATTTTTGGATTGGGTTGTTTGTTTTTTTACTGTTGAGCTGCATGAGCTGTTTATATACATTGGAGATTAATCCTTTGTCCATTGATTCGTTTGCAAATATTTTCTCCCATTGTGAGGGTTGTCTTTTCGTCTTGTTTGTAGTTTCCTTTGCTTTGCAAAAGCTTTTAGGTTTCATTTGCTCCCATATGTTTATTTTTTTTTATTCCATTACTCTAGGAGGTGGATCAAAAAAGATCTTGCTGTGATTTATGTCAAAGAGTATTCTTCCTATGTTTTCCTCTAAGAGTTTTATAGTGTCCGGTCTTACATTTCGGTCTCTAATCCATTTTGAGTTTATTTTTTGTGTATGGTGTTAGGGAGTGTTCTAATTTCATTCTTTTACATGTAGCTGTCCATTTTTCCCAGCACCACTTATTGAAGAGACTGTCTTTTCTCCTTTGTATACCCTTGCCTCCTTTGTCATAGATTAGTGGGCCATAGGTGTGTAGGTTTATCTCTGGGCTTTTTTTTTTCTTTTACATCTTTATTGGAGTATAATTGCTTTACAATTGTGTGTTAGTTTCTGCTGTATAAAAAAGTGAATCAGCTGTGCGTATACATATAACACCATATCCCCTCCCTCTTGCAACTCCCTCTCACTCCCTTATCCCACCCTTTTAGGTGGTCACAAAGCACAGCGCTGATCTCCCTGTGCTATGTGGCTGCTTCCCAGTAGCTATCAATTTTACATTTGGTAGTGTATATATGTCCATACCACTCTCTCACTTTGTCCCAGCTTACCCTTCCCTCTCCCCATGTCCTCAAGTCCTTTCTCTACGTCTGTGTCCTTAATCCTTTCCTGCCCCTAGGTTCTTCATAAACTTTTTTTTTTAAGATTCCATATATATGTGTTAGCATACGGTATTTGTTTTTCTCTTTCTGACTTACTTCACTCTGTAGGACAGACTCTAGATCCATCCACCTCACTAAAAGTAACTCAATTTCGTTTCTTTTTATGGCTGAATAATGTTCCATTGTATATTTGTGCCACATCTTCCTTATCCATTTATCTGTTGATGGACACTTAGGTTGCTTCCATGTCCTGGCTATTGTAAATAGAGCTACAGTGAACATTGTGGTACATGACTCTTTTTGAATTATGGTTTTCTCAGGGTAAATGTCCAGGAGTGGGTTTGCTGGGTTGTATGGTAGTTCTATTTTTAGTTTTTAAGGAACCCCCATACCGTTCTCCCTAGTGGCTATATCAATTTACATTCCCACCAACAGTGCAAGAGGGTTCCCTTTGCTCCAATAAATGCCTCTCCAGCATTTATTGTTGGTAGATTTTTTGATGATGGCCACTCTGACTGGTGTGAGGTGATACCTCACTGTAGTTTTGATTTGCATTTCTCTAATGATTAGTGATGTTCAGCATCCTTTCATGTGTTTGTTGGCAACCTGTATATCTTCTTTGGAGAAATGTCTATTTAGGTCTTCTGCCCATTTTTGGATTGGGTTGTTTGGTTTTGTGATATTGAGCTACATGAGCTGCTTTTTGGAGATTAATCCTTTGCCATTTGCTTCATTTGAAAATATTTTCTCCCATTCTGATGGTTGTCTTTTCATCTTGCTTATGTTTTCCTTTGCTGTGCAAAAGAATTTATGTTTCATTCGGTCCCATTTTTTTATTTTTGTTTTTATTTCCATTTCTCTAGGAGGTGGGTCAAAAAGGATCTTGCTGTGATTTATGTCATAGACTGTTCTGCTTATGTTTTCCTCTAAGAGTTTTATAGTGGCTGGTCTTATATTTAGGTCTCTAATCCATTTTGAGTTTATTTTTGTGTATGGTGTTAGGGAGTGTACTAATTTCATTCTTTTACATGTAACTGTCCAGTTTTCCCAGCACCACTTGCTGAAGACACTGTCTTTTCTCCATTGTATACCCTTGCCTCCTTTGTCATAGATTAGTGAACCATAGGTACGTGGGTTTATCTCTGTGCTTTCTATCCTGTTCTATTGACCTATATTTCTGTTCTTGTGTCAGTACCATATTATCTTGATTACTGTAGCTTTGCAATATAGTCTGAAGTCTGGAAGTCTGATTCCTCCAGCTCTTTTTTTTCCCCCCTCAAGACTGCTTTGGCTATCCAGGGTCTTTTGTGTCTCCCTATAAATTTTAAGATTTTTTTTTCTTGTTCTGTAGAAAATGCCAAAGGTATTTTGATCGGGATTGCATTGAATCTGTAGATTGCTTTGGGTAGTATAGTCATTTTCACAATATTGATTCTTCTAATCCGAGAACATGGTATATGTCTCCATCTGTTTATATCATCTTTGATTTCTTTCATCAGTGTCTTATAGTTTTCTGAGTACAGGTCTTTTACTTCCTTAGGTAGGTTTATTCCTAGGTATTTTATTCTTTTTGTTGCAGTGGTAATGGGATTGTTTCCTTAATTTCTCTTTCTGATCTTTCATTGTTAGTGTATAGGAATGCAAGCAATTTCTGTGCATTAATTTTGTATCCTGCAACTTTACCAAATTCATTGATTAGCTCCAGTGGTTTTCTGGTGGCATCTTTAGGATTCTCTATCTATGATATCATGTCATCTGCAAACAGTGACAATTTTACTTCTTCTTTTCCTTTTTGTATTCCTTTTATTTCTTTTTCTTCTCTGATTGCCATGGCTAGGACTTCCAAAACTATGTTGAATAGCAGTGGTGAGAGTGGACATCCTCGTCTTGTTCCTGATCTTAGAGGAAACGCTTTCAGTTTTTCACCATTGAGAATGCTGTTTGCTGTGGGTTTGTCATATATGGCCTTTATTATGTTGAGGTAGTTTCCCTCTAGGCCCACACTCTGCAGAGTTTTTATCGTAAATGAGTGTTGAATTTTCTCAAAATCTTTTCCTTCATCTATTGAGATGATCATATGCTTTTATTCTACAATTTGTTAATATGGTGTATCACATTGATTTGTGTATATTGAAGAATCCTCGCATCCCTGGGATAAACCCCACTTGATCATGGTGTATGATCCTTTTCATGTGTTGTTCGATTCTGTTTGCTAGTATTTTGTTGAGGATTTTTACATCTATATTCATCAGTGATATTGGTCTATAATTTTCTTTCCTTGTAGTATCTCTGTCTGATTTTGGTATCAGGGTGATGGTGGTCTCATAGAATGAGTTTGGGAGTGTTCCTTCCGCTGCAATTGTTTTGAAGAATTTGAGAAGGTTGGGTGTTAGCTCTGCTCTAAATGTTTGATAGAATTCACCTGTGATGCCATCTGGTTCTGGACTTTTGTTTGTTGGAAGATTTTTAATCACAGTTTCAATTTCATTGCTTGTGATAGGTTTGTTCATATTTTCTATTTCTTCCTGGTTCAGTCTTAGAAGGTTATCCCTTTCTAAGAATTTGTCCATTTCTTCCAGATTGTCCATTTTATTGGCCTAGAGTTGCTTGTAGTAGTCTCTTAGGATGCTTTGTATTCCTGTGGTGTCTGTTATAACTTCTGCTTTTTCACTTCTAATTTTGTTGATTTGCGTCCTCTCCCTCTTTTTCTGGAGTCCGGCTAAAGGTTGATCATTTTTGCTTATCTTCTCAAAGAACCAGCTTTTAGTTTTATTGATCTTTGCTTTCGTTTTCTTTGTTTCTATTTCATTTATTTCTGCTCTGATCTTTATGATTTCTTTCCTTCTACTAACTTTGGGTTTTGTTCTTCTTTCTCTAGTTCCTCTAGGTGTAAGGTTAGATTGTTTATTTGAGATTTTTCTTGTTTCTTGAGGTAGGCTTGTATTGCTATAAACTTCCCTCTTAGAACTCCTTTTGCTGCATCCCATAGGTTTTGGATCATCGTGTTTTTGTTGTCATTTGTCTCTAGGTAGTTTTTGATTTCCTCTTTGATTTCTTCAGTGATCTCTTGGTTATTTAGTAACGTATTGTTTAGCCTCCATGTGTTTGTGTTTTTTACGGTTTTTTCCGTGTAATTGATTTCTAATCTCATAGCATTGTGGTCGGAACAGCTGCTTGATATGATTTCAGTTTTCTTAAATTTACTGAGGCTTTATCTGTGACCCAAGATGTGATCTATCCTGGAGAATGTTCCGTGTGCAGTTGAGAAGAACGTGTAATCTGCTGTTTTTGGATGGAATGTCCTATAAATATCAATTAACTCTATCTGGTCTATTGTGTCATTTAAAGCTTGTGTTTCCTTATTAATTTTCTGTCTGGCTGATCTCCACTGGTGTAAGTGAGCTGTTAAAGTCCCCCGCTATTATTGTGTTACTGTCGATTTCCTCTTTTATAGCTGTTAGCAGTTGCCTTATACATTGAGCTGCTCCTATTTTGGGTACATATATATTTATAATTGTTATATCTTCTTCTTGGATTGATCCCCTGACCATTATGCAGTGCCTTTCCTTGTCTCTTGTAACATTCTTTATTTTAAAGTCTATTTTATCTGATATGAGTATTGCTACTCCAGCTTTCTTTTGATTTTCATTTGCATAGAATATATTTTTCCATCGCCTCACTTTGAGTCTGTATGTGTCCCTAGGTCTGAAATGGATCTCTTGTAGACAGCATATATATGGGTCTTGTTTTTGTATCCATTCAGCGAGCCTGTGTCTTTTGGTTGGAACATGTAGTGCATTCACGTTTAAGGTAATTATCGATATGTATGTTCCTACTACTATTTTCTTAATTGTTATGGGTTTGTCTTGGTGGGTCCTTTTCTTCTCTTGTGTTTCCCACTTAGAGAAGTTCCTTTAGCATTTGGTGTAGAGCTGGTTTCATGGTGCTGAATTCTCTTAGCTTTTGCTTGTCTGTAAGGCTTTTGATTTCTCCATCAAATCTGAATGAGCTCTTTGCAGGGTGGAGTACTCTTGGTTGTAGGTTCTTCCCTTTCATCACTTTAAATTTATCATGCCACTTCCTTCTGGCTTGTAGATTTTCTGCTGAGAAATCAGTTGTTATCCTTATGGGAGTTCCCTTGTATGTTATTTGTCATTTTTCCCTTGCTGCTTTCAATCATTTTTCTTTGTCGTTAATTTTTGTCAATTTGATTACTATGTGTCTTGTCATTTTTCTCCTTTGGTTTATCCTGCCTGGGACACTCTGTGCTTCTGGACTTGGGTGGCTATTTCTTTTCCCATGCTAGGGAAGTTTTTGACCATTATCTCTTTAAATATATTCTCGGGTCCTTTCTCTCTCTCTTCTCCTTCTGGGACCCCTATAATGCGAATGTTGTTGCGTTTAATGTTGTCCCAGAGGACTCTTGGGGTGTCTTCGTTTATTTTCATTCTTTTTCTTTATTCTGTTCCATGGCAGTGATTTCCACCTTTCTGTCTTCCAGGTCACTTATCCGTTCTTCTGCCACAGTTATTCTGCTACTGATTCCTTCTAGTGTATTTTTCATTTCAGTTATTCCATTGTTCACCTCTGTTTGTTTGTTCTTTAATTCTTCTAGGTGTTTGTTCCTTAATTCTTCTAGGTCTTTGTTAAACATTTCTTGCATCTTCTCGATCTTTGCCTCCTTTCTTTTTCCAAGGTCTTGGCTCAACTTCACTATCATTATTCTGAATTTTTTTTCTGGAAGGTTCCCTATCTCCACCTCATTTCGTTTTTTTTCTGGGGTTTTATCTTGTTCCTTGATCTGGTATAAAGTCCTCTGCCTTTTCATTTTGTCTATCTCTCTGTGAATGTGGTTTTCCTTCCACAGGCTGCAGAATTGTAGTTCTTCTTGCTTCTGCTGTCTGCTCTCCGGTGGATGAGTCTATCTTAGAGGCTTGTGCAAGCTTCCTGATGGGAAGGACTGGTGGTGGGTAGAGCTGGGTGTTGCTTTGGTGGGCAGAGCTTTAATCCGCTTGTCTACGGATTAAATAAAACTTTAATAAAAAGTTTAATCCGCTTGTCTGCTGATGCATGGGGCTGGGTTCCCTCCCTGTTGGTTGTTTGGCCTGAGGCGACCCAGCCCTGGAGCCTACCTTGCTCTTGGTGGGGCTAATGGCGGACTCTGGGAGGGCTCACACCAAGGAGTATTTCCCAGAACTTCTGCTGCCAGTGTCGTTGTCCTCACGGTGAGCCACAGCCACAGCCACCACCTGCCTCTGCAGGAGACCCTCTAAAAGTAGCAGGTAGTTCTGGTCATTCTCCTACAGGGTCACTGCTCCTTCCCCTGGGTCCTGATGTGCACACTACTTTGTGTGTGCCCTCCAAGAGTGGAGTATCTGAGTGGAGTTGAGACTCTGAGACTCTGTGTGGAGTTGCACAGACTCTGGGTCCTGTGAAGCTTCGATGTTTTGTGATTCTAGAAATCCTATAGGAGACGGTCCACAGCAGGTGACGCTAATGTTGTCAGTAGAGGTGTTGAAGCCAAAGATCTGCAGTTCCAACTAGAGGTGCCGATGTACATACAGGACAAAATCATCTCGTGTGAATGTAGTTCAGGCATGTTTAAGATGAATGCAGTCATGTTAATGTCTACCATATTCTATCTTGAGCCTCTCCTCAGGGACCCCCTCCTCAGTTCCTGAGGCTCCTGTAAGTCATGTACAGGGGACTGGAGAGTGGGCTCCGTCCAGTCTGAGCCCTGAGTTACCCTGTGTGTATCTTAGGATACTTTGTATTTCTGTGGTGTCCGTTGTAACATCATCTCTTTCATTTCAGATTTATTTGGGCCCTCTCTTTTTAAAAAAACATACTACTGTTGTCTTTTATTCTTTACAGAAGTTTAATAAGTGTTTGATCTACTATCCTTACCCTATGTATACTTTTTGCAGTGAGATTTTTACTTTTCTTTGTTTCCTTGTTACTATCAATAATTAGTGAGACTTCTTTTAAGCTACCTTCAACATTGCTTATAAAGCTGCTTTATTAGTGATGACAGAGCCTTAATGGAAGTCATGTTCTGGTTGTAAATTAGAATGCAATGTGCCAGCAAATAGCCCCTTAAGTTTATGTCTCATTACTTCTTGTTCTTTTTTTAATTTAATTTTTATTTTTTGTCAGAGCAAATTTAATTAAAATGTTTTGTTTCTTCTAGGTGTGAAAGATGTGGTTCTTTTAAACATATACATATATCTATTCTTCTTTGGATCATTTTCCCATGTAGGTTATGACACGATGTTGAGTAGTCTTGTCTTGGTATTACGTAGATCTTTGGTGATTACATATTTCACATGTGTTTCTATATCTATCTTAACCCCAATATCCTAATGTATCCAATCCTCACACCTTTCCATTTGGTGAACCATAAGTTTGTTTAATGAATCTGTGATTGCATTTCTCTGTGGAAATATCTTCATTGGTATCAATGTTTAGCTAAGACCTATAAGTGATATTATAGGATATGTGTCTTTTGCTTTCTGACTTAGTACAATTTGCCTGATTACCTCAAGAATCATACATGGTGCTGCAAATGGCATTGTTTCATTTTTTTCCCTGGCTAATATTCCATCTGTACGTGTACCAGTTCTTCTTTGGCCACGCACCTCTTGATGGACTTTCTGGTTGCCTCCATGTCTTGGCTATTGTAATACTGCTGCAATGCACATTTGCTTGCCTGTGTCTTTCCAGTTATATCTTCTTATGTTATAGGCCAAGGAGTGGGCTTGCTGTATCATATGGTAGCTCAGTGTGTATGTTTTAAAGGCACCACCATTCAGTTCTCATTAGTGGCTCTTTCCAGGTTACGTCCCACTTAAAATTGAGGGTATGCATTTCTCCAAAACACCTTCAATATTTATTGTTTGTAGTTTTCTTGCTGATGGTTATTCTAACAGGTGCGAGCTGATACCTATCTGTGGTTGAATTTGCATGTGTCCCATAATCTGTTGAAATTGAGCTTTAAAGCATGCCCTTTTTATTTATCAAACTGTGATTACAGCTTAGTTCTTCAAAGTGTTTTCTTAAAGTAAGTGTCACATTTTGAAAATTTTTGGCCATTACCTCCCTCAAGACATTTTGAGGGCACGTTTCATTTACAGCCCTGAAGTACTTGTTCATATGAAGTGACCATTAGCACAGGTTTTAAAGCTGCTTTTGCAGGTAACGGCCAGAGGGTGGCAGCCTTTCTACGTTCCCAATCTGGTAAATAGGGAAAGAGACCTTCAGCCCCAAGAGTGTCCAGCTTTATTTCTCATCCAGCTGTGGGTCTAGATATGGTCACACCAGGTTGCATCACAGCCCCGGAACGAATTATGTAAAAATTTCTCCCTCTATCACTGTCTTTGTTTTTTGGGATTTTAAAGTAATTTATTTTTATAATGGGGTTTACCTGATTTTCACTGCTGTGTTTATGCCCCTTTACACCCACTTGATTCACTTACAGAGAGAAATCAATACATAGGTTTTAAGATTTTTACTAGTCAGATATATTCTTGTTCGTTGAATAGGGGGTGTTGCATCCACTTCACTGAGCAAGGAGTAGGTCTTGTCTATTACATATTGGGTTTATGGATCGGTATTTGAGCTAATATGAAACCCTTGTTTTATGCATCACCCCACCTCACCTTTCCCGTTAAGCAGCCATAGTGTGTTTTCTGCATGTGTGACTCTGTTCTGTTTTGTAATTCAGTTCAAGTGTAACGGTTTTTACATTCCCTCTACAAGTGATATCTTATGATAAGTGTCTTTTTCTGTGTGACTTATTTCACTTAGAATCGTCGAACATAAATCCACTCATCATGCTGCTAATAGCCTTATGACATTGATTTCATGGCTGAGTGATATTCCCTTGTACATAAGGACCACAACATCGTTATCCATTTTCCTATTTCCTGGGATATTTAAGGTGTAATGAAGAGGAGGTTCTTGTCAACAGAGCAGCCCTAAACTTTGGTGTGCCTATGTCTTGCTGATTTTTAGTTTTCCCAATTTATACGCCCATGAGTGGAAATGCCCTATGCTCTCTAAGCTGTGTTTTTTAGATGTTTCAGGACACACCGTACACTTCTCCAGAGTGGCTGTTGGCAATTTACATCCCGCCCATCAGTGTAGCAAGGCTCCCATTTCTCCATGGCCTGTCCTGCATTTCTGGTTTTGACACTTTTTTCAGCATGGCCCTTTTGACCGATGGGAAGCGAGACTTCTTTGTAGCGCTGATTTGCCTTTCCAGGTTGCTTGGTTGGCCAAAAAGGGCGTATGCGTTTTTTCCTGAATATATTCAGGAAAAAACGCATACGCCCTTTTTGGCCAAGGGTATCATTGTCAACGTTTTGCCGCTTTTCATTTGCTTTAAAGGCGATTCGAATCTACCTCCTTAAGTCTGTTTCTGCAATTCTGCCTTGCTTTCAAATCCTCTTCGTTGCCTTCCCTCAATATATTTGTGGACGAGAGTTATCATTGATAACTCTGCAGGTTTGTGAATTGCAGTGCCCCTGAGATCCATTTTTCAACTCGCTTTTTTGGGAGTTGGCCGCAAAAGCGCAGGATTGCTTCAGGCCCTGTTCTACTTCCGGGGGGCAGGCTGAGCCTGTGGTTAATTCTTCTTTCTGAAGGGAAAATAGAGTGACCTGTGCTTGTCCCAACACCTAGATCTAGTCTCTCATTGGTTCCCCCTCTTCCCGTTCATCCTCAGTACAAATTGCAACCTGTATGGAACAGGAGGTTAAAGGTGCTGATGCTCCAAGTAGGGAGATTGCTAGGAAAGTGGCTGGAATGGCGAACCCGAGCACAAGGAGATGATAAATGAGGTGCATTTTAGAAACCTTTCCCGATCACATGGTGTACCATCTTCTGGGTTTCTCATGCATGTTTTTGATGTAGGAAGATGCCCTTGAACCTGGAGATTTGGGACCCATGGGATGGGTGTCACGCAGTATTACTTTAAAGGGTCTGCGTTGGCTCATCCAACCTCACCAAACCTCTCAGCCGCAAGAGTGTCCACCCTTATGTCTCACCCAGCTGTGGGTCTAGATATGGTCGATCCAGGTTGCATCACAGCCCCTGAACGAATTGTGTAAGAATTTCTCTCTCTTTCACTGTCTTTGTATCATGGGTTTTTAAAAGTAATTTATTTTTATAATGGGGTTTAGCTGCTTTTCACTACTGTGTTTATGCGGCTTTACACCCACTTGACACACTAACAGAGAGATATCAATACATAGGTTTTAAGATTACTACTAATCAAATATATTCTTTTGCGGTGAATAGGGTGTGTTGAGTCCTGTTCTCTGAGCAAGGAGTAGTTCTTGTCTATTACGTATTGGGTTTATGGAACGGTATCTCAGATAATTTGAAACCCTTGTTTTATGCATCACCCCACCTCACCTTTCCCGTTAAGCAGCCATAGTGTGTTTTCTAAACGTGTGACTCTGTTCTGCTTTGTAATTCAGTTCAAGTGTAGCGGTTTTTACATTCCCTCTATAAGTGATAGCTTATGATAAGTGTCTTTTTCTGTGTGACTTATTTCACTTAGAATCGTCGTACCTAAATCCACTCATCATGCTGCTACTAGCCTTATGACATTCATTTCATGGCTGAGTGTTATTCCATTGTACATAAGGACCACCACTTCTTTATCCATTTTTCTCTTTCCTGGGATATTTCAGGTGTCATGAAGTGGAGGTCCTTGTCAACAGAGCAGCCCTCAATTTGGGGTGCCTGTGTCTTCCTGATTTTTCATTTTCCCAATTTATACGCCCATGAGTGGAAGTGCCCTATGTTCTCTAAGCTGTATTTTTTCGATGTTTCAGGACACACCGTCCACTTCTCCAGAGTGGCTGTTGGCAATTTACATCCCGCCCATCAGCGTAGCAAGGCTCCCATTTCTCCATGGCCTGTCTTGCATTTCTGGTTTTGGCACATTTTTCAGCATGGTCCTTTTGACCGATGGGAAGCGAGAATGCTTTGTAGCGCTGATTTGCCTTTCCAGGTGGCTTCGTTGGCCAAAAAGGGCGTATGCGTTTTTTCCTGAATATATTCAGGAAAAAACGCATACGCCCTTTTTGGCCAAAGGCATCATTGTCGACGTTTTGCCGCTTTTCATGTGCTTTAAAAGCGATTCGTATCTACCTCCTGAAATCTGTTTCCTGCAATTCTGCCTTGATTTCAAATCCTCTTCGTTGCCTTCCCTCAATATATTTGTGGACGAGAGTTATCATTTATAACTCTGCAGGTTTTGAGTTGCAGTGCCCCTGAGCTCCATTTTTCAACTCGCTTTTTTGGGAGCTGGCCGCAAAAGCGCAGGAAGGTTTCAGGCCCTGTTCTTGTTCCGGGGCGCAGGCTGCGCCTGTGGTTAATTCTTCTTCCTGATGGGAAAATAGAGTGACCTGTGCCTGTCCCAACACCAAGAGCTAGTCTCTCGTTGGTTCCCCGTCTTCCCGTTCATCCTCAGGACAAATTGCAACCTGTACGAAACAGGAGGTTAAAGGTGCTGATGCTCCAAGTAGGGAGATTGCTAGTAAAGCGGCTGGAATGGCGAACCCGGGCACAAGGAGATGAGAAATGAGGTGCGTTTTAGAAACCTTTCCCCATCACATGGTGTACCATCTTCTGGGTTTCTCATGCATGTTTTCGATGTAGGAAGATGCCCTTGAACCTGGAGATTTGGGACCCATGCGATGGGTACCATGCAGTATTACTTTAAAGGCTCTGCGTTTGGTCCCCCTAACTCACCAAACCTCTCAGCCCCGAGAGTGTCCACCCTTATGTCTCATCCAGCTGTGGGTCTAGATATGGTCAATCCAGGTTGCATCACAGCCCCTGAACGCATTGTGTAAGAATTTCTCTCTCTTTCACTGTCTTTGTTTCATGGGTGTTTCAAAGTAATTTATTTTTATAATGGGGTTTAGCTGCTTTTCACTGCTGTGTTTATGCTGCTTTACACCCACTTGACACACTAACAGAGAGATATCAATACATAGGTTTTACGATTATTATTAGTCAGATATATTCTTGTGCGGTGAATAGGGGGTGTTGAGTCCAGTTCTCTGAGCAAGGAGTAGGTCTTGTCTATTACATATTGGGTTTATGGAACGGTATCTGAGCTAATTTGATACCCTTGTTTTATGTATCACCCCACCTCACCTTTCCCGTTAAGCAGCCATAGTGTGTTTTCTGCATGTGTGACTCTGTTCTGTTTTGTAATTCAGTTCAAGTGTAACGGTTTTTACATTCCCTCTATCAGTGATACCTTATGAGAAGTGTCCTTTTCTGTGTGACTTATTTCACTTAGAATCGTCGTACCTAAATCCACTCATCATGCTGCTACTAACCTTACGACATTGATTTCATGGCTGAGTGATATTCCATTGTACATAAGGACCACAACTTCTTTATCCATTTTTCTCTTTCCTGGGATATTTAAGGTGGAATGAAGTGGAGGTCCTGGTCAACAGAGCAGCCCTAAACTTTGGGGTGCTTGTGTCTTGCTGATTTTTAATTTTCCCAATTTATACCCCCATGAGTGGAAGTGCCCTATGCTCTCTAAGCTGTGTTTTTCAGATGTTTCAGGACTCACCGGACACTTCTCCAGAGTGGCTCTTGGCAATTTACATCCCGCCCGTCAGTGTAGCAAGGCTCCCATTTCTCCATGGCCTGTCCTGCATTTCTGGTTTTGACACTTTTTTCAGCATGGCCCTTTTGACCAATGGGAAGCGAGACTTCTTTGTAGCGCTGATTTGCCTTTCCAGGTTGCTTGGTTGGCCAAAAAGGGCGTATGCGTTTTTTCCTGAATATATTCAGGAAAAAACGCATACGCCCTTTTTGGCCAAGGGCATCATTGTCAACGTTTTGCCGCTTTTCATGTGCTTTAAAGGCGATTCGTATCTACCTCCTGAAATCTGTTTCCTGCAATTCTGCCTTGATTTTAAATCCTCTTCTTTGCCTTCCCTCAATATATTTGTGGACGAGAGTTATCATTTATAACTCTGCATGTTTGTGAATTGCAGTGCCCTGAACCTCCATTTTACAACTCATTTTTATGGGAGCTGGCCGCAAAATCGCAGAATGGCTTCAGGCCCTGTTCTGGTTCCGGGGGGCAGGCTGAGCCTGTGGTTAATTCTTCTTTCTGATGGGAAAATAGAGTGACCTGTGCCTGTCCCAACACCAAGAGCTAGTCTCTCGTTGGTTCCACGTCTTCCCGTTTATCCTCAGGACAAATTGCAACCTGTACGGAACAGGAGGTTAAAGGTGCTGATGCTCCAAGTAGGGAGCTTGCTAGTAAAGCGGCTGGAATGGCGAACCCGGGCACAAGGAGATGAGAAATGAGGTACGTTTTAGAAACCTTTCCCCATCACACGGTGTACCGTCTTCTGGGTTTCTCATGCATGTTTTTGATGTAGGAAGATGCCCTTGAACCTGGAGATTTGGGACCCATGCGATGGGTACCATGCAGTATTACTTTAAAGGGTCTGCGTTTGCTAACCCAAGCTCACCAAACCTCTCAGCCCCAAGAGGGTCCACCCTTATGTCTCATCCAGCTGTGCGTCTAGATATGGTCAATCCAGGTTGCATCACAGCCCCTGAACGCATTGTGTAAGAATTTCTCTCTCTTTCACTGTCTTTGTTTCATGGGTGTTTCAAAGTAACTTATTTTTATAATGGGGTTTAGCTGCTTTTCAATGCTGTGTTTATGCGGCTTTACACCCACTTGACACACTAACAGAGAGATATCAATACATAGGTTTTACGATTATTATTAGTCAGATATATTCTTGTGCGGTGAATAGGGTGTGTTGAGTCCAGTTCTCTGAGCAAGGAGTAGGTCTTGTCTATTACATATTGGGTTTATGGAACGGTATCTGAGCTAATTTGATACCCTTGTTTTATGTATCACCCCACCTCACCTTTCCCGTTAAGCAGCCATAGTGTGTTTTCTGCATGTGTGACTCTGTTCTGTTTTGTAATTCAGTTCAAGTGTAACGGTTTTTACATTCCCTCTATCAGTGATACCTTATGAGAAGTGTCCTTTTCTGTGTGACTTATTTCACTTAGAATCGTCGTACCTAAATCCACTCATCATGCTGCTACTAACCTTACGACATTGATTTCCTGGCTGAGTGATATTCCATTGTACATAAGGACCACAACTTCTTTATCCATTTTTCTCTTTCCTGGGATATTTAAGGTGGAATGAAGTGGAGGTCCTGGTCAACAGAGCAGCCCTCAACTTTGGGGTGCTTGTGTCTTGCTGATTTTTAATTTTCCCAATTTATACCCCCATGAGTGGAAGTGCCCTATGTTCTCTAAGCTGTGTTTTTCAGATGTTTCAGGACTCACCGGACACTTCTCCAGAGTGGCTCTTGGCAATTTACATCCCGCCCATCAGTGTAGCAAGGCTCCCATTTCTCCATGGCCTGTCCTGCATTTCTGGTTTTGACACTTTTTTCAGCATGGCCCTTTTGACCAATGGGAAGCGAGACTTCTTTGTAGCGCTGATTTGCCTTTCCAGGTTGCTTGGTTGGCCAAAAAGGGCGTATGCGTTTTTTCCTGAATATATTCAGGAAAAAACGCATACGCCCTTTTTGGCCAAGGGCATCATTGTCAACGTTTTGCCGCTTTTCATGTGCTTTAAAGGCGATTCGTATCTACCTCCTGAAATCTGTTTCCTGCAATTCTGCCTTGATTTTAAATCCTCTTCTTTGCCTTCCCTCAATATATTTGTGGACGAGAGTTATCATTTATAACTCTGCAGGTTTGTGAATTGCAGTGCCCTGAACCTCCATTTTACAACTCATTTTTATGGGAGCTGGCCGCAAAATCGCAGAATGGCTTCAGGCCCTGTTCTGGTTCCGGGGGTCAGGCTGAGCCTGTGGTTAATTCTTCTTTCTGATGGGAAAATAGAGTGACCTGTGCCTGTCCCAACACCAAGAGCTAGTCTCTCGTTGGTTCCACGTCTTCCCGTTTATCCTCAGGACAAATTGCAACCTGTACGGAACAGGAGGTTAAAGGTGCTGATGCTCCAAGTAGGGAGCTTGCTAGTAAAGCGGCTGGAATGGCGAACCCGGGCACAAGGAGATGAGAAATGAGGTACGTTTTAGAAACCTTTCCCCATCACACGGTGTACCGTCTTCTGGGTTTCTCATGCATGTTTTTGATGTAGGAAGATGCCCTTGAACCTGGAGATTTGGGACCCATGCGATGGGTACCACGCAGTATTACTTTAAAGGGTCTGCGTTTGCTCACCCAACCTCACCAAACCTCTCAGCCCCAAGAGTTGTCCACCCTTATGTCTCATCCAGCTGTGCGTCTAGATATGGTCAATCCAGGTTGCATCACAGCCCCTGAACGCATTGTGTAAGAATTTCTCTCTCTTTCACTGTCTTTGTTTCATGGGTGTTTCAAAGTAACTTATTTTTATAATGGGGTTTAGCTGCTTTTCAATGCTGTGTTTATGCGGCTTTACACCCACTTGACACACTAACAGAGAGATATCAATACATAGGTTTTACGATTATTATTAGTCAGATATATTCTTGTGCGGTGAATAGGGCGTGTTGAGTCCAGTTCTCTGAGCAAGGAGTAGGTCTTGTCTATTACATATTGGGTTTATGGAACGGTATCTGAGCTAATTTGATACCCTTGTTTTATGTATCACCCCACCTCACCTTTCCCGTTAAGCAGCCATAGTGTGTTTTCTGCATGTGTGACTCTGTTCTGTTTTGTAATTCAGTTCAAGTGTAACGGTTTTTACATTCCCTCTATCAGTGATACCTTATGAGAAGTGTCCTTTTCTGTGTGACTTATTTCACTTAGAATCGTCGTACCTAAATCCACTCATCATGCTGCTACTAACCTTACGACATTGATTTCATGGCTGAGTGATATTCCATTGTACATAAGGACCACAACTTCTTTATCCATTTTTCTCTTTCCTGGGATATTTAAGGTGGAATGAAGTGGAGGTCCTTGTCAACAGAGCAGCCCTCAACTTTGGGGTGCTTGTGTCTTGCTGATTTTTAATTTTCCCAATTTATACCCCCATGAGTGGAAGTGCCCTATGCTCTCTAAGCTGTGTTTTTCAGATGTTTCAGGACTCACCGGACACTTCTCCAGAGTGGCTCTTGGCAATTTACATCCCGCCCATCAGTGTAGCAAGGCTCCCATTTCTCCATGGCCTGTCCTGCATTTCTGGTTTTGACACTTTTTTCAGCATGGCCCTTTTGACCAATGGGAAGCGAGACTTCTTTGTAGCGCTGATTTGCCTTTCCAGGTTGCTTGGTTGGCCAAAAAGGGCGTATGCGTTTTTTCCTGAATATATTCAGGAAAAAACGCATACGCCCTTTTTGGCCAAGGGCATCATTGTCAACGTTTTGCCGCTTTTCATGTGCTTTAAAGGCGATTCGTATCTACCTCCTGAAATCTGTTTCCTGCAATTCTGCCTTGATTTCAAATCCTCTTCTTTGCCTTCCCTCAATATATTTGTGCACGAGAGTTATCATTTATAACTCTGCAGGTTTGTGAATTGCAGTGCCCTGAACCTCCATTTTACAACTCGTTTTTATGGGAGCTGGCCGCAAAATCGCAGAATGGCTTCAGGCCCTGTTCTGGTTCCGGGGGTCAGGCTGAGCCTGTGGTTAATTCTTCTTTCTGATGGGAAAATAGAGTGACCTGTGCCTGTCCCAACACCAAGAGCTAGTCTCTCGTTGGTTCCACGTCTTCCCGTTTATCCTCAGGACAAATTGCAACCTGTACGGAACAGGAGGTTAAAGGTGCTGATGCTCCAAGTAGGGAGCTTGCTAGTAAAGCGGCTGGAATGGCGAACCCGGGCACAAGGAGATGAGAAATGAGGTACGTTTTAGAAACCTTTCCCCATCACACGGTGTACCGTCTTCTGGGTTTCTCATGCATGTTTTTGATGTAGGAAGATGCCCTTGAACCTGGAGATTTGGGACCCATGCGATGGGTACCACGCAGTATTACTTTAAAGGGTCTGCGTTTGCTCACCCAACCTCACCAAACCTCTCAGCCCCAAGAGTTGTCCACCCTTATGTCTCATCCAGCTGTGCGTCTAGATATGGTCAATCCAGGTTGCATCACAGCCCCTGAACGCATTGTGTAAGAATTTCTCTCTCTTTCACTGTCTTTGTTTCATGGGTGTTTCAAAGTAACTTATTTTTATAATGGGGTTTAGCTGCTTTTCAATGCTGTGTTTATGCGGCTTTACACCCACTTGACACACTAACAGAGAGATATCAATACATAGGTTTTACGATTATTATTAGTCAGATATATTCTTGTGCGGTGAATAGGGCGTGTTGAGTCCAGTTCTCTGAGCAAGGAGTAGGTCTTGTCTATTACATATTGGGTTTATGGAACGGAATCTGAGCTAATTTGATACCCTTGTTTTATGTATCACCCCACCTCACCTTTCCCGTTAAGCAGCCATAGTGTGTTTTCTGCATGTGTGACTCTGTTCTGTTTTGTAATTCAGTTCAAGTGTAACGGTTTTTACATTCCCTCTATCAGTGATACCTTATGAGAAGTGTCCTTTTCTGTGTGACTTATTTCACTTAGAATCGTCGTACCTAAATCCACTCATCATGCTGCTACTAACCTTACGACATTGATTTCCTGGCTGAGTGATATTCCATTGTACATAAGGACCACAACTTCTTTATCCATTTTTCTCTTTCCTGGGATATTTAAGGTGGAATGAAGTGGAGGTCCTTGTCAACAGAGCAGCCCTCAACTTTGGGGTGCTTGTGTCTTGCTGATTTTTAATTTTCCCAATTTATACCCCCATGAGTGGAAGTGCCCTATGCTCTCTAAGCTGTGTTTTTCAGATGTTTCAGGACTCACCGGACACTTCTCCAGAGTGGCTCTTGGCAATTTACATCCCGCCCATCAGTGTAGCAAGGCTCCCATTTCTCCATGGCCTGTCCTGCATTTCTGGTTTTGACACTTTTTTCAGCATGGCCCTTTTGACCAATGGGAAGCGAGACTTCTTTGTAGCGCTGATTTGCCTTTCCAGGTTGCTTGGTTGGCCAAAAAGGGCGTATGCGTTTTTTCCTGAATATATTCAGGAAAAAACGCATACGCCCTTTTTGGCCAAGGGCATCATTGTCAACGTTTTGCCGCTTTTCATGTGCTTTAAAGGCGATTCGTATCTACCTCCTGAAATCTGTTTCCTGCAATTCTGCCTTGATTTCAAATCCTCTTCTTTGCCTTCCCTCAATATATTTGTGCACGAGAGTTATCATTTATAACTCTGCAGGTTTGTGAATTGCAGTGCCCTGAACCTCCATTTTACAACTCGTTTTTATGGGAGCTGGCCGCAAAATCGCAGAATGGCTTCAGGCCCTGTTCTGGTTCCGGGGTCAGGCTGAGCCTGTGGTTAATTCTTCTTTCTGATGGGAAAATAGAGTGACCTGTGCCTGTCCCAACACCAAGAGCTAGTCTCTCGTTGGTTCCACGTCTTCCCGTTTATCCTCAGGACAAATTGCAACCTGTACGGAACAGGAGGTTAAAGGTGCTGATGCTCCAAGTAGGGAGCTTGCTAGTAAAGCGGCTGGAATGGCGAACCCGGGCACAAGGAGATGAGAAATGAGGTACGTTTTAGAAACCTTTCCCCATCACACGGTGTACCGTCTTCTGGGTTTCTCATGCATGTTTTTGATGTAGGAAGATGCCCTTGAACCTGGAGATTTGGGACCCATGCGATGGGTACCATGCAGTATTACTTTAAAGGGTCTGCGTTTGCTCACCCAACCTCACCAAACCTCTCAGCCCCAAGAGTTGTCCACCCTTATGTCTCATCCAGCTGTGCGTCTAGATATGGTCAATCCAGGTTGCATCACAGCCCCTGAACGCATTGTGTAAGAATTTCTCTCTCTTTCACTGTCTTTGTTTCATGGGTGTTTCAAAGTAACTTATTTTTATAATGGGGTTTAGCTGCTTTTCAATGCTGTGTTTATGCGGCTTTACACCCACTTGACACACTAACAGAGAGATATCAATACATAGGTTTTACGATTATTATTAGTCAGATATATTCTTGTGCGGTGAATAGGGCGTGTTGAGTCCAGTTCTCTGAGCAAGGAGTAGGTCTTGTCTATTACATATTGGGTTTATGGAACGGTATCTGAGCTAATTTGATACCCTTGTTTTATGTATCACCCCACCTCACCTTTCCCGTTAAGCAGCCATAGTGTGTTTTCTGCATGTGTGACTCTGTTCTGTTTTGTAATTCAGTTCAAGTGTAACGGTTTTTACATTCCCTCTATCAGTGATTCCTTATGAGAAGTGTCCTTTTCTGTGTGACTTATTTCACTTAGAATCGTCGTACCTAAATCCACTCATCATGCTGCTACTAACCTTACGACATTGATTTCCTGGCTGAGTGATATTCCATTGTACATAAGGACCACAACTTCTTTATCCATTTTTCTCTTTCCTGGGATATTTAAGGTGGAATGAAGTGGAGGTCCTTGTCAACAGAGCAGCCCTCAACTTTGGGGTGCTTGTGTCTTGCTGATTTTTAATTTTCCCAATTTATACCCCCATGAGTGGAAGTGCCCTATGCTCTCTAAGCTGTGTTTTTCAGATGTTTCAGGACTCACCGGACACTTCTCCAGAGTGGCTCTTGGCAATGTACATCCCGCCCATCAGTGTAGCAAGGCTCCCATTTCTCCATGGCCTGTCCTGCATTTCTGGTTTTGACACTTTTTTCAGCATGGCCCTTTTGACCAATGGGAAGCGAGACTTCTTTGTAGCGCTGATTTGCCTTTCCAGGTTGCTTGGTTGGCCAAAAAGGGCGTATGCGTTTTTTCCTGAATATATTCAGGAAAAAACGCATACGCCCTTTTTGGCCAAGGGCATCATTGTCAACGTTTTGCCGCTTTTCATGTGCTTTAAAGGCGATTCGTATCTACCTCCTGAAATCTGTTTCCTGCAATTCTGCCTTGATTTCAAATCCTCTTCTTTGCCTTCCCTCAATATATTTGTGCACGAGAGTTATCATTTATAACTCTGCAGGTTTGTGAATTGCAGTGCCCTGAACCTCCATTTTACAACTCGTTTTTATGGGAGCTGGCCGCAAAATCGCAGAATGGCTTCAGGCCCTGTTCTGGTTCCGGGGTCAGGCTGAGCCTGTGGTTAATTCTTCTTTCTGATGGGAAAATAGAGTGACCTGTGCCTGTCCCAACACCAAGAGCTAGTCTCTCGTTGGTTCCACGTCTTCCCGTTTATCCTCAGGACAAATTGCAACCTGTACGGAACAGGAGGTTAAAGGTGCTGATGCTCCAAGTAGGGAGCTTGCTAGTAAAGCGGCTGGAATGGCGAACCCGGGCACAAGGAGATGAGAAATGAGGTGCGTTTTAGAAACCTTTCCCCATCACACGGTGTACCGTCTTCTGGGTTTCTCATGCATGTTTTTGATGTAGGAAGATGCCCTTGAACCTGGAGATTTGGGACCCATGCGATGGGTACCACGCAGTATTACTTTAAAGGGTCTGCATTTGCTCACCCAACCTCACCAAACCTCTCAGCCCGAAGAGTGTCCACCCTTATGTCTCATCCAGCTGTGCGTCTAGATATGGTCAATCCAGGTTGCATCACAGCCCCTGAACGCATTGTGTAAGAATTTCTCTCTCTTTCACTGTCTTTGTTTCATGGGTTTTTCAAAGTAATTTATTTTTATAATGGCGTTTAGCTGCTTTTCACTGTTGTGTTTATGCCGCTTTACACCCACTTGACACACTAACAGAGAGATATCAATACATAGGTTTTACGATTATTATTAGTCAGATATATTCTTGTGCGGTGAATAGGGCGTGTTGAGTCCAGTTCTCTGAGCAAGGAGTAGGTCTTGTCTATTACATATTGGGTTTATGGAACGGTATCTGAGCTAATTTGATACCCTTGTTTTATGTATCACCCCACCTCACCTTTCCCGTTAAGCAGCCATAGTGTGTTTTCTGCATGTGTGACTCTGTTCTGTTTTGTAATTCAGTTCAAGTGTAACGGTTTTTACATTCCCTCTATCAGTGATACCTTATGAGAAGTGTCCTTTTCTGTGTGACTTATTTCACTTAGAATCGTCGTACCTAAATCCACTCATCATGCTGCTACTAACCTTACGACATTGATTTCCTGGCTGAGTGATATTACATTGTACATAAGGACCACAACTTCTTTATCCATTTTTCTCTTTCCTGGGATATTTAAGGTGGAATGAAGTGGAGGTCCTGGTCAACAGAGCAGCCCTCAACTTTGGGGTGCTTGTGTCTTGCTGATTTTTAATTTTCCCAATTTATACCCCCATGAGTGGAAGTGCCCTATGCTCTCTAAGCTGTGTTTTTCAGATGTTTCAGGACTCACCGGACACTTCTCCAGAGTGGCTCTTGGCAATTTACAACCCGCCCATCAGTGTAGCAAGGCTCCCATTTCTCCATGGCCTGTCCTGCATTTCTGGTTTTGACAGTTTTTTCAGCATGGCCCTTTTGACGAATGGGAAGCGAGACTTCTTTGTAGCGCTGATTTGCCTTTCCAGGTTGCTTGGTTGGCCTAAAAGGGCGTATGCGTTTTTTCCTGAATATATTCAGGAAAAAACGCATACGCCCTTTTTGGCCAAGGGCATCATTGTCAACGTTTTGCCGCTTTTCATGTGCTTTAAAGGCGATTCGTATCTACCTCCTGAAATCTGTTTCCTGCAATTCTGCCTTGATTTCAAATCCTCTTCTTTGCCTTCCCTCAATATATTTGTGGACGAGAGTTATCATTTATAACTCTGCAGGTTTGTGAATTGCAGTGACCTGAAGCTCCATTTTACAACTCGCTTTTTTGAGAGCTGGCCGCAAAAGTGCATGATGGTTTCACGCCCTCTTCTGCTTCCGGGGGGCAGGCTGAGCCTGTGGTTAATTCTTCTTCCTGATGGGAAAATAGAGTGACCTGTGCCTGTCCCAAAACCAAGAGCTAGTCTCTCGTTGGTTCCCCGTCTTCCCGTTCATCCTCAGGACAAATTGCAACCTGTACGGAACAGGAGGTTAAAGGTGCTGATGCTCCAAGTAGGGAGATTGCTAGTAAAGCATCTGGAATGGCGAACCCGGGCACAAGGAGATGAGAAATGAGGTGCGTTTTAGAAACCTTTCCCCATCACACGGTGTACCATCTTCTGGGTTTCTCATGCATGTTTTCGATGTAGGAAGATGCCCTTGAACCTGGAGATTTGGGACCCATGGGACGGGTACCACGCAGTATTACTTTAAAGGGTCTGCGTTTCCTCACCCTACCTCACCAAACCTCTCAGCCCCAAGAGTGTCCACCCTTATGTCTCATCCAGCTGTGCATCTAGATATGGTCAATCCAGGTTGCATCACAGCCCCTGAACGCATTGTGTAAGAATTTCTCTCTCTTTCACTGTGTTTGTTTCATGGGTGTTTCAAAGTAATTTATTTTTATAATGGGGTTTAGCTGCTTTTCACTGCTGTGTTTATGCCGCTTTACACCCACTTGACACACTAACAGAGAGATATCAATACATAGGTTTTAAGATTATTACTAGTCAGATATATTCTTGTGCGGTGAATAGGGCGTGTTGAGTCCAGTTCTCTGAGCAAGGAGTAGGTCTTGTCTATTACATATTGGGTTTATGGAACGGTATCTGAGCTAATTTGATACCCTTGTTTTATGTATCACCCCACCTCACCTTTCCCGTTAAGCAGCCATAGTGTGTTTTCTGCATGTGTGACTCTGTTCTGTTTTGTAATTCAGTTCAAGTGTAACGGTTTTTACATTCCCTCTATCAGTGATACCTTATGAGAAGTGTCCTTTTCTGTGTGACTTATTTCACTTAGAATCGTCGTACCTAAATCCACTCATCATGCTGCTACTAGCCTTATGACATTGATTTCATGGCTGAGTGATATTTCATTGTACATAAGGACCACAACTTCTTTATCCATTTTTCTCTTTCCTGGGATATTTAAGGTGGAATGAAGTGGAGGTCCTTGTCAACAGAGCAGCCCTAAACTTTGGGGTGCTTGTGTCTTGCTGATTTTTCATTTTCCCAATTTATACCCCCATGAGTGGAAGTGCCCTATGCTCTCTAAGCTGTGTTTTTTAGGTGTTTCAGGACACACCGTACACTTCTCCAGAGTGGCTGTTGGCAATTTACATCCCGCCCATCAGTGTAGCAAGGCTCCCATTTCTCCATGGCCTGTCCTGCATTTCTGGTTTTGACACTTTTTTCAGCATGGCCCTTTTGACCGATGGGTAGCGACTCTTCTTTGTAGCGCTGATTTGCCTTTCCAGGTTGCTTGGTTGGCCAAAAAGGGCGTATGCGTTTTTACCTGAATATATTCAGGAGAAAATGCATACGCCCTTTTTGGCCAAGGGCATCATTGTCAACGTTTTGCCGCTTTTCATGTGCTTTAAAGGCGATTCGAATCTACCTCCTGAAATCTGTTTCCTGCAATTCTGCCTTGATTTCAAATCCTCTTCTTTGCCTTCCCTCAATATATTTGTGGACGAGAGTTATCATTTATAACTCTGCAGGTTTGTGAATTGCATTGCCCTGAAGCTCCATTTTACAACTCGCTTTTTTGAGAGCTGGCCGCAAAAGTGCATGATGGTTTCACGCCCTCTTCTGCTTCCGGGGGGCAGGCTGAACCTGTGGTTAATTCTTCTTCCTGATGGGAAAATAGAGTGACCTGTGCCTGTGTCCACACCAAGAGCTAGTCTCTCATTGGTTCCCCATCTTCCCGTTCATCCTCAGGACAAATTGCAACCTGTACGGAACAGGAGGTTAAAGGTGCTGATGCTCCAAGTAGTGGGATTGCTAGTAAAGTGGCTGGAATGGCGAACCCGGGCACAAGGAGATGAGAAATGAGGTTCGTTTTAGAAACCTTTCCCCATCACACCGTGTACCATCTTCTGGGTTTCTCATGCATGTTTTCGATGTAGGAAGATGCCCTTGAACCTGGAGATTTGGGACCCATGGGACGGGTACCACGCAGTATTACTTTAAAGGGTCTGCGTTTGCTCACCCAACCTCACCAAACCTCTCAGCCCCAAGAGTGTCCACCCTTATGTCTCATCCAGCTGTGCGTCTAGATATGGTCAATCCAGGTTGCATCACAGCCCCTGAACGCATTGTGTAAGAATTTCTCTCTCTTTCACTGTCTTTGTTTCATGGGTGTTTCAAAGTAACTTATTTTTATAATGGGGTTTAGCTGCTTTTCAATGCTGTGTTTATGCGGCTTTACACCCACTTGACACACTAACAGAGAGATATCAATACATAGGTTTTACGATTATTATTAGTCAGATATATTCTTGTGCGGTGAATAGGGCGTGTTGAGTCCAGTTCTCTGAGCAAGGAGTAGGTCTTGTCTATTACATATTGGGTTTATGGAACGGAATCTGAGCTAATTTGATACCCTTGTTTTATGTATCACCCCACCTCACCTTTCCCGTTAAGCAGCCATAGTGTGTTTTCTGCATGTGTGACTCTGTTCTGTTTTGTAATTCAGTTCAAGTGTAACGGTTTTTACATTCCCTCTATCAGTGATACCTTATGAGAAGTGTCCTTTTCTGTGTGACTTATTTCACTTAGAATCGTCGTACCTAAATCCACTCATCATGCTGCTACTAACCTTACGACATTGATTTCCTGGCTGAGTGATATTCCATTGTACATAAGGACCACAACTTCTTTATCCATTTTTCTCTTTCCTGGGATATTTAAGGTGGAATGAAGTGGAGGTCCTTGTCAACAGAGCAGCCCTCAACTTTGGGGTGCTTGTGTCTTGCTGATTTTTAATTTTCCCAATTTATACCCCCATGAGTGGAAGTGCCCTATGCTCTCTAAGCTGTGTTTTTCAGATGTTTCAGGACTCACCGGACACTTCTCCAGAGTGGCTCTTGGCAATTTACATCCCGCCCATCAGTGTAGCAAGGCTCCCATTTCTCCATGGCCTGTCCTGCATTTCTGGTTTTGACACTTTTTTCAGCATGGCCCTTTTGACCAATGGGAAGCGAGACTTCTTTGTAGCGCTGATTTGCCTTTCCAGGTTGCTTGGTTGGCCAAAAAGGGCGTATGCGTTTTTTCCTGAATATATTCAGGAAAAAACGCATACGCCCTTTTTGGCCAAGGGCATCATTGTCAACGTTTTGCCGCTTTTCATGTGCTTTAAAGGCGATTCGTATCTACCTCCTGAAATCTGTTTCCTGCAATTCTGCCTTGATTTCAAATCCTCTTCTTTGCCTTCCCTCAATATATTTGTGCACGAGAGTTATCATTTATAACTCTGCAGGTTTGTGAATTGCAGTGCCCTGAACCTCCATTTTACAACTCGTTTTTATGGGAGCTGGCCGCAAAATCGCAGAATGGCTTCAGGCCCTGTTCTGGTTCCGGGGTCAGGCTGAGCCTGTGGTTAATTCTTCTTTCTGATGGGAAAATAGAGTGACCTGTGCCTGTCCCAACACCAAGAGCTAGTCTCTCGTTGGTTCCACGTCTTCCCGTTTATCCTCAGGACAAATTGCAACCTGTACGGAACAGGAGGTTAAAGGTGCTGATGCTCCAAGTAGGGAGCTTGCTAGTAAAGCGGCTGGAATGGCGAACCCGGGCACAAGGAGATGAGAAATGAGGTACGTTTTAGAAACCTTTCCCCATCACACGGTGTACCGTCTTCTGGGTTTCTCATGCATGTTTTTGATGTAGGAAGATGCCCTTGAACCTGGAGATTTGGGACCCATGCGATGGGTACCATGCAGTATTACTTTAAAGGGTCTGCGTTTGCTCACCCAACCTCACCAAACCTCTCAGCCCCAAGAGTTGTCCACCCTTATGTCTCATCCAGCTGTGCGTCTAGATATGGTCAATCCAGGTTGCATCACAGCCCCTGAACGCATTGTGTAAGAATTTCTCTCTCTTTCACTGTCTTTGTTTCATGGGTGTTTCAAAGTAACTTATTTTTATAATGGGGTTTAGCTGCTTTTCAATGCTGTGTTTATGCGGCTTTACACCCACTTGACACACTAACAGAGAGATATCAATACATAGGTTTTACGATTATTATTAGTCAGATATATTCTTGTGCGGTGAATAGGGCGTGTTGAGTCCAGTTCTCTGAGCAAGGAGTAGGTCTTGTCTATTACATATTGGGTTTATGGAACGGTATCTGAGCTAATTTGATACCCTTGTTTTATGTATCACCCCACCTCACCTTTCCCGTTAAGCAGCCATAGTGTGTTTTCTGCATGTGTGACTCTGTTCTGTTTTGTAATTCAGTTCAAGTGTAACGGTTTTTACATTCCCTCTATCAGTGATTCCTTATGAGAAGTGTCCTTTTCTGTGTGACTTATTTCACTTAGAATCGTCGTACCTAAATCCACTCATCATGCTGCTACTAACCTTACGACATTGATTTCCTGGCTGAGTGATATTCCATTGTACATAAGGACCACAACTTCTTTATCCATTTTTCTCTTTCCTGGGATATTTAAGGTGGAATGAAGTGGAGGTCCTTGTCAACAGAGCAGCCCTCAACTTTGGGGTGCTTGTGTCTTGCTGATTTTTAATTTTCCCAATTTATACCCCCATGAGTGGAAGTGCCCTATGCTCTCTAAGCTGTGTTTTTCAGATGTTTCAGGACTCACCGGACACTTCTCCAGAGTGGCTCTTGGCAATGTACATCCCGCCCATCAGTGTAGCAAGGCTCCCATTTCTCCATGGCCTGTCCTGCATTTCTGGTTTTGACACTTTTTTCAGCATGGCCCTTTTGACCAATGGGAAGCGAGACTTCTTTGTAGCGCTGATTTGCCTTTCCAGGTTGCTTGGTTGGCCAAAAAGGGCGTATGCGTTTTTTCCTGAATATATTCAGGAAAAAACGCATACGCCCTTTTTGGCCAAGGGCATCATTGTCAACGTTTTGCCGCTTTTCATGTGCTTTAAAGGCGATTCGTATCTACCTCCTGAAATCTGTTTCCTGCAATTCTGCCTTGATTTCAAATCCTCTTCTTTGCCTTCCCTCAATATATTTGTGCACGAGAGTTATCATTTATAACTCTGCAGGTTTGTGAATTGCAGTGCCCTGAACCTCCATTTTACAACTCGTTTTTATGGGAGCTGGCCGCAAAATCGCAGAATGGCTTCAGGCCCTGTTCTGGTTCCGGGGTCAGGCTGAGCCTGTGGTTAATTCTTCTTTCTGATGGGAAAATAGAGTGACCTGTGCCTGTCCCAACACCAAGAGCTAGTCTCTCGTTGGTTCCACGTCTTCCCGTTTATCCTCAGGACAAATTGCAACCTGTACGGAACAGGAGGTTAAAGGTGCTGATGCTCCAAGTAGGGAGCTTGCTAGTAAAGCGGCTGGAATGGCGAACCCGGGCACAAGGAGATGAGAAATGAGGTGCGTTTTAGAAACCTTTCCCCATCACACGGTGTACCGTCTTCTGGGTTTCTCATGCATGTTTTTGATGTAGGAAGATGCCCTTGAACCTGGAGATTTGGGACCCATGCGATGGGTACCACGCAGTATTACTTTAAAGGGTCTGCATTTGCTCACCCAACCTCACCAAACCTCTCAGCCCGAAGAGTGTCCACCCTTATGTCTCATCCAGCTGTGCGTCTAGATATGGTCAATCCAGGTTGCATCACAGCCCCTGAACGCATTGTGTAAGAATTTCTCTCTCTTTCACTGTCTTTGTTTCATGGGTTTTTCAAAGTAATTTATTTTTATAATGGCGTTTAGCTGCTTTTCACTGTTGTGTTTATGCCGCTTTACACCCACTTGACACACTAACAGAGAGATATCAATACATAGGTTTTACGATTATTATTAGTCAGATATATTCTTGTGCGGTGAATAGGGCGTGTTGAGTCCAGTTCTCTGAGCAAGGAGTAGGTCTTGTCTATTACATATTGGGTTTATGGAACGGTATCTGAGCTAATTTGATACCCTTGTTTTATGTATCACCCCACCTCACCTTTCCCGTTAAGCAGCCATAGTGTGTTTTCTGCATGTGTGACTCTGTTCTGTTTTGTAATTCAGTTCAAGTGTAACGGTTTTTACATTCCCTCTATCAGTGATACCTTATGAGAAGTGTCCTTTTCTGTGTGACTTATTTCACTTAGAATCGTCGTACCTAAATCCACTCATCATGCTGCTACTAACCTTACGACATTGATTTCCTGGCTGAGTGATATTACATTGTACATAAGGACCACAACTTCTTTATCCATTTTTCTCTTTCCTGGGATATTTAAGGTGGAATGAAGTGGAGGTCCTGGTCAACAGAGCAGCCCTCAACTTTGGGGTGCTTGTGTCTTGCTGATTTTTAATTTTCCCAATTTATACCCCCATGAGTGGAAGTGCCCTATGCTCTCTAAGCTGTGTTTTTCAGATGTTTCAGGACTCACCGGACACTTCTCCAGAGTGGCTCTTGGCAATTTACAACCCGCCCATCAGTGTAGCAAGGCTCCCATTTCTCCATGGCCTGTCCTGCATTTCTGGTTTTGACAGTTTTTTCAGCATGGCCCTTTTGACGAATGGGAAGCGAGACTTCTTTGTAGCGCTGATTTGCCTTTCCAGGTTGCTTGGTTGGCCTAAAAGGGCGTATGCGTTTTTTCCTGAATATATTCAGGAAAAAACGCATACGCCCTTTTTGGCCAAGGGCATCATTGTCAACGTTTTGCCGCTTTTCATGTGCTTTAAAGGCGATTCGTATCTACCTCCTGAAATCTGTTTCCTGCAATTCTGCCTTGATTTCAAATCCTCTTCTTTGCCTTCCCTCAATATATTTGTGGACGAGAGTTATCATTTATAACTCTGCAGGTTTGTGAATTGCAGTGACCTGAAGCTCCATTTTACAACTCGCTTTTTTGAGAGCTGGCCGCAAAAGTGCATGATGGTTTCACGCCCTCTTCTGCTTCCGGGGGGCAGGCTGAGCCTGTGGTTAATTCTTCTTCCTGATGGGAAAATAGAGTGACCTGTGCCTGTCCCAAAACCAAGAGCTAGTCTCTCGTTGGTTCCCCGTCTTCCCGTTCATCCTCAGGACAAATTGCAACCTGTACGGAACAGGAGGTTAAAGGTGCTGATGCTCCAAGTAGGGAGATTGCTAGTAAAGCATCTGGAATGGCGAACCCGGGCACAAGGAGATGAGAAATGAGGTGCGTTTTAGAAACCTTTCCCCATCACACGGTGTACCATCTTCTGGGTTTCTCATGCATGTTTTCGATGTAGGAAGATGCCCTTGAACCTGGAGATTTGGGACCCATGGGACGGGTACCACGCAGTATTACTTTAAAGGGTCTGCGTTTCCTCACCCTACCTCACCAAACCTCTCAGCCCCAAGAGTGTCCACCCTTATGTCTCATCCAGCTGTGCATCTAGATATGGTCAATCCAGGTTGCATCACAGCCCCTGAACGCATTGTGTAAGAATTTCTCTCTCTTTCACTGTGTTTGTTTCATGGGTGTTTCAAAGTAATTTATTTTTATAATGGGGTTTAGCTGCTTTTCACTGCTGTGTTTATGCCGCTTTACACCCACTTGACACACTAACAGAGAGATATCAATACATAGGTTTTAAGATTATTACTAGTCAGATATATTCTTGTGCGGTGAATAGGGCGTGTTGAGTCCAGTTCTCTGAGCAAGGAGTAGGTCTTGTCTATTACATATTGGGTTTATGGAACGGTATCTGAGCTAATTTGATACCCTTGTTTTATGTATCACCCCACCTCACCTTTCCCGTTAAGCAGCCATAGTGTGTTTTCTGCATGTGTGACTCTGTTCTGTTTTGTAATTCAGTTCAAGTGTAACGGTTTTTACATTCCCTCTATCAGTGATACCTTATGAGAAGTGTCCTTTTCTGTGTGACTTATTTCACTTAGAATCGTCGTACCTAAATCCACTCATCATGCTGCTACTAGCCTTATGACATTGATTTCATGGCTGAGTGATATTTCATTGTACATAAGGACCACAACTTCTTTATCCATTTTTCTCTTTCCTGGGATATTTAAGGTGGAATGAAGTGGAGGTCCTTGTCAACAGAGCAGCCCTAAACTTTGGGGTGCTTGTGTCTTGCTGATTTTTCATTTTCCCAATTTATACCCCCATGAGTGGAAGTGCCCTATGCTCTCTAAGCTGTGTTTTTTAGGTGTTTCAGGACACACCGTACACTTCTCCAGAGTGGCTGTTGGCAATTTACATCCCGCCCATCAGTGTAGCAAGGCTCCCATTTCTCCATGGCCTGTCCTGCATTTCTGGTTTTGACACTTTTTTCAGCATGGCCCTTTTGACCGATGGGTAGCGACTCTTCTTTGTAGCGCTGATTTGCCTTTCCAGGTTGCTTGGTTGGCCAAAAAGGGCGTATGCGTTTTTACCTGAATATATTCAGGAGAAAATGCATACGCCCTTTTTGGCCAAGGGCATCATTGTCAACGTTTTGCCGCTTTTCATGTGCTTTAAAGGCGATTCGAATCTACCTCCTGAAATCTGTTTCCTGCAATTCTGCCTTGATTTCAAATCCTCTTCTTTGCCTTCCCTCAATATATTTGTGGACGAGAGTTATCATTTATAACTCTGCAGGTTTGTGAATTGCATTGCCCTGAAGCTCCATTTTACAACTCGCTTTTTTGAGAGCTGGCCGCAAAAGTGCATGATGGTTTCACGCCCTCTTCTGCTTCCGGGGGGCAGGCTGAACCTGTGGTTAATTCTTCTTCCTGATGGGAAAATAGAGTGACCTGTGCCTGTGTCCACACCAAGAGCTAGTCTCTCATTGGTTCCCCATCTTCCCGTTCATCCTCAGGACAAATTGCAACCTGTACGGAACAGGAGGTTAAAGGTGCTGATGCTCCAAGTAGTGGGATTGCTAGTAAAGTGGCTGGAATGGCGAACCCGGGCACAAGGAGATGAGAAATGAGGTTCGTTTTAGAAACCTTTCCCCATCACACCGTGTACCATCTTCTGGGTTTCTCATGCATGTTTTCGATGTAGGAAGATGCCCTTGAACCTGGAGATTTGGGACCCATGGGACGGGTACCACGCAGTATTACTTTAAAGGGTCTGCGTTTGCTCACCCAACCTCACCAAACCTCTCAGCCCCAAGAGTGTCCACCCTTATGTCTCATCCAGCTGTGCGTCTAGATATGGTCAATCCAGGTTGCATCACAGCCCCTGAACGCATTGTGTAAGAATTTCTCTCTCTTTCACTGTGTTTGTTTCATGGGTTTTTCAAAGTAATTTATTTTTATAATGGGGTTTAGCTGCTTTTCACTGCTGTGTTTATGCCACTTTACACCCACTTGACACACTAACAGAAAGATATCAATACATAGGTTTTAAGATTATTACTAGTCAGATATATTCTTGTGCGGTGAATAGGGCGTGTTGAGTCCAGTTCTCTGAGCAAGGAGTAGGTCTTGTTTATTACATATTGGGTTTATGGAACGGTATCTGAGCTAATTTGAAACCCTTGTTTTATGCATCACCCCACCTCACCTTTCCCGTTAAGCAGCCATAGTGTGTTTTCTGCATGTGTGACTCTGTTCTGTTTTGTAATTCAGTTCAAGTGTAACGGTTTTTACATTCCCTCTATCAGTGATACCTTATGAGAAGTGTCCTTTTCTGTGTGACTTGTTTCACTTAGAATCGTCGTACCTAAATCCACTCATCATGCTGCTACTAGCCTTATGACATTGATTTCATGCCTGAGTGATATTCCATTGTACATAAGGGCCACAACTTCTTTATCAATTTTTCTCTGTCATGGGATATTTAAGGTGGAATGAAGTGGAGGTCCTTGTCAACAGAGCAGCCCTAAACTTTGGGGTGCTTGTGTCTTGCTGATTTTTCATTTTCCCAATTTATACCCCCATGCGTGGAAGTGCCCTATGCTCTCTAAGCTGTGTTTTTTAGATGTTTCAGGACACACCGTACACTTCTCCAGAGTGGCTGTTGCCAATTTACATCCCGCCCATCAGAGTAGCAAGGCTCCCATTTCTCCATGGCCTGTCCTGCATTTCTGGTTTTGACACTTTTTTCAGCATGGCCCTTTTGACCGATGGGTAGCGAGTCTTCTTTGTAGCCCTGATTTGCCTTTCCAGGTTGCTTGGTTGGCCAAAAAGGGCGTATGCGTTTTTTCCTGAATATATTCAGGAAAAAACGCATACGCCCTTTTTGGCCAAGGGCATCTTTTTCAACGTTTTGCCGCTTTTCATGTGCTTTAAAGGTTATTCGAATCTACCTCCTGAAATCTGTTTCCTGCAATTCTGCCTTGATTTCAAATCCTCTTCTTTGCCTTCCCTCAATATATCTGTGGACGAGAGTTATCATTTATAACTCTGCAGGTTTGTGAATTGCAGTGCCCTGAACCTCCATTTTACAACTCGCGTTTTTGGGAGCTGGCCGCAAAAGCGCAGAATGGCTTCAGGCCCTGTTCTGGTTCCGGGGGGCAGAATGAGCCTGTGGTTAATTCTTCTTCCTGATGGGAAAATAGAGTGACCTGTGCCTGTCCCAACACCAAGAGCTAGTCTCTCATTGGTTCCCCGTCTTCCCGTTCATCCTCAGGACAAATTGCAACCTATACGGAACAGGAGGTTAAAGGTGCTGATGCTCCAAGTAGGGAGATTGCTAGTAAGGCGGCTGGAATGGCGAACCCGGGCACAAGGAGATGAGAAATGAGGTTCGTTTTAGAAACCTTTCCCCATCACACGGTGTACCATCTTCTGGGTTTCTCATGCATGTTTTCGATGTAGGAAGATGCCCTTGAACCTGGATATTTGGGACCCATGCCATGGGTACCACGGAGTATTATTTAAAGGGTCTGCGTTTGCTCACCCAACCTCACCAAACCTCTCAGCCCCAAGAGTGTCCACCCTTATGTCTGATCCATCTGTGCGTCTAGATATGGTCAATCCAGGTTGCATCACAGCCCCTGAACGCATTGTGTAAGAATTTCTCTCTCTTTCACTGTGTTTGTTTCATGGGTTTTTCGAAGTAATTTATTTTTATAATGGGGTTTAGCTGCTTTTCACTGCTGTGTTTATGCCGCTTTACACCCACTTGACACACTAACAGAGAGATATCAATACATAGGTTTTAAGCTTATTACTAGTCAGATATATTCTTGTGCGGTGAATAGGGCGTGTTGAGTCCAGTTCTCTGAGCAAGGAGTAGGTCTTGTCTATTACATATTGGGTTTATGGAACGGTATCTGAGCTAATTTGAAAACCTTGTTTTATGCATCACCCCACCTCACCTTTCCCGTTAAGCAGCCATAGTGTGTTTTCTGCATGTGTGACTCTGTTCTGTTTTGTAATTCAGTTCAAGTGTAACGGTTTTTACATTCCCTCTATCAGTGATACCTTATGAGAAGTGTCCTTTTCTGTGTGACTTATTTCACTTAGAATCGTCGTACCTAAATCCACTCATCATGCTGCTACTAGCCTTATGACATTGATTTCATGGCTGAGTGATATTCCATTGTACATAAGGACCACAACTTCTTTATCCATTTTTCTCTTTCCTGGGATATTGAAGGTGGAATGAAGTGGAGGTCCTTGTCAACAGAGCAGCCCTCAACTTTGGGGTGCTTGTGTCTTGCTGATTTTTCATTTTCCCAATTTATACCCCCATGAGTGGAAGTGCCCTATGCTCTCTAAGCTGTGTTTTTTAGATGTTTCAGGACTCACCGTAGACTTCTCCAGAGTGTCTGTTGGCAATTTACATCCCGCCCATCAGTGTAGCAAGGCTCCCATTTCTCCATGGCCTGTCCTGCATTTCTGGTTTTGACACGTTTTTCAGCATGGCCCTTTTGACCGATGGGTAGCGAGTCTTCTTTGGAGCGCTGATTTGCCTTTCCAGGTTGCTTGGTTGGCCAAAAAGGGCGTATGCCTTTTTTCCTGAATATATTCAGGAGAAAACGCATACGCCATTTTTGGCCAAGGACATCATTGTCAACGTTTTGCCGCTTTTCATGTGCTTTAAAGACGATTCGAATCTACCTCCTGAAATCTGTTTCCTGCAATTCTGCCTTGATTTCAAATCCCCTTCTTTGCCTTCCCTCAAAATATTTGTGGACGAGAGTTATCATTTATAACTCTGAAGCTTTGTGAATTGCAGTGACCTGAAGCTCCATTTTACAACTCGCTTTTTTGAGAGCTGGCCGCAAAAGTGCATGATGGTTTCACGCCCTCTTCTGCTTCCGGGGGGCAGGCTGAGCCTGTGGTTAATTCTTCTTCCTGATTGTAAAATAGAGTGACCTGTGCCTGTCCCAAAACCAAGAGCCAGTCTCTCATTGGTTCCCCATCTTCCCGTTCATCCTCAGGACAAATTGCAACCTGTACGGAACAGGAGGTTAAAGGTGCTGATGCTCCAAGTAGGGAGATTGCTAGTAAAGCATCTGGAATGGCGAACCCAGGCACAAGGAGATGAGAAATGAGGTGCGTTTTAGAAACCTTTCCCCATCCCACGGTGTACCATTTTCTGGGTTTCTCATGCATGTTTTCGATGTAGGAAGATGCCCTTGAACCTGGAGATTTGGGACCCATGGGACGGGTACCACGCAGTATTACTTTAAAGGGTCTGCGTTTCCTCACCCTACCTCACCAAACCTCTCAGCCCCAAGAGTGTCCACCCTTATGTCTCATCCAGCTGTGCGTCTAGATATGGTCAATCCAGGTTGCATCACAGCCCCTGAACGCATTGTGTAAGAATTTCTCTCTCTTTCACTGTGTTTGTTTCATGGGTTTTTCAAAGTAATTTATTTTAATAATGGGGTTTAGCTGCTTTTCACTGCTGTGTTTATGCCGCTTTACACCCACTTGACACACTAACAGAGAGATATCAATACATAGGTTTTAAGATTATTACTAGTCAGATATATTCTTGTGCGGTGAATAGGGCGTGTTGAGTCCAGTTCTCTGAGCAAGGAGTAGGTCTTGTCTATTACATATTGGGTTTATGGAACGGTATCTGAGCTAATTTGATACCCTTGTTTTATGTATCACCCCACCTCACCTTTCCCGTTAAGCAGCCATAGTCTGTTTTCTGCATGTGTGACTCTGTTCTGTTTTGTAATTCAGTTCAAGTGTAACGGTTTTTACATTCCCTCTATCAGTGATACCTTATGAGAAGTGTCCTTTTCTGTGTGACTTATTTCACTTAGAATCGTCGTACCTAAATCCACTCATCATGCTGCTACTAGCCTTATGACATTGATTTCATGGCTGAGTGATATTTCATTGTACATAAGGACCACAACTTCTTTATCCATTTTTCTCTTTCCTGGGATATTTAAGGTGGAATGAAGTGGAGGTCCTGGTCAACAGAGCAGCCCTAAACTTTGGGGTGCTTGTGTCTTGCTGATTTTTCATTTTCCCAATTTATACCCCCATGAGTGGAAGTGCCCTATGCTCTCTAAGCTGTGTTTTTTAGATGTTTCAGGACTCACCGTACACTTCTCCAGAGTGGCTGTTGGCAATTTACATCCCGCCCATCAGTGTAGCAAGGCTCCCATTTCTCCATGGCCTGTCCTGCATTTCTGGTTTTGACACTTTTTTCAGCATGGCCCTTTTGACCGATGGGAAGCGAGACTTCTTTGTAGCGCTGATTTGCCTTTCCAGGTTGCTTGGTTGGCTAAAAAGGGCGTATGCGCTTTTTCCTGAATATATTCAGGAAAAAACGCATACGCTCTTTTTGGCCAAGGGCATCATTGTCAACGTTTTGCCGCTTTTCATGTGCTTTAAAGGCGATTCGAATCTACCTCCTGTAATCTGTTTCCTGCAATTCTGCCTTGATTTCAAATCCTCTTCTTTGCCTTCCCTCAATATATTTGTGGACGAGAGTTATCATTTATAACTCTGCAGGTTTGTGAATCGCAGTGCCCGGAAGCTCCATTTTACAACTCGGTTTTTGGGAGCTGGCCGCAAATGCGCAGGATGGCTTCAGGCCCTCTTCTGGTTCCGGGGGGCAGAATGAGCCTGTGGTTAATTCTTCTTCCTGATGGGAAAATAGAGTGACCTGTGCCTGTCCCAACACCAAGAGCTAGTCTCTCATTGGTTCCCCGTCTTCCCGTTCATCCTCAGGACAAATTGCAACCTGTACGGAACAGGAGGTTAAAGGTGCTGATGCTCCAAGTAGGGAGATTGGTAGTAAAGCGGCTGGAATGGGGAACCCGGGCACAAGGAGATGAGAAATGAGGTGCGTTTTAGAAACCTTTCCCCATCACATGGTGTACCAACTTCTGGGTTTCTCATGCATGTTTTCGATGTAGGAAGATGCCCTTGAACCTGGAGATTTGGGACCCATGCGATGGGTACCACGTAGTATTATTAAAAGGGTCTGCGTTTACTCACGAAACCTCACCAAACCTCTAAGCCCCAAGAGTGTCCACCCTTATGTCTCATCCAGCTGTGGGTCTAGATATGGTCAATCCAGGTTGCATCACAGCCCCTGAACGCATTGTGTAAGAATTTCTCTCTCTTTCACTATCTTTGTTTCATGGGTTTTTCAAAGTAATTTATTTTCCTAATGGGGTTTAGCTGCTTTTCACTGCTGTGTTTATGCTGCTTTACACCCACTTGACACACTAACAGAGAGATATCAATACATAGGTTTTAAGATTATTACTAGTCAGATATAATCTTGTGCGGTGAATAGGGCGTGTTGAGTCCAGTTCTCTGAGCAAGGAGTACGTCTTGTCTATTACATATTGGGTTTATGGAACGGTATCTGAGCTAATTTGAAACCCTTGTTTTATGTATCACCCCACCTCACCTTTCCCGTTAAGCAGCCATAGTGTGTTTTCTGCATGTGTGACTCTGTTCTGTTTTGTAATTCAGTTCAAGTGTAACGGTTTTTACATTCCCTCTATCAGTAATACCTTATGAGAAGTGTCCTTTACTGTGTGACTTATTTCACTTAGAATCGTCGTACCTAAATCCACTCATCATGCTGCTACTAGCCTTATGACATTGATTTCATGGCTGAGTGATATTCCATTGTACATAAGGACCACAACTTCTTTATCCATTTTTCTCTTTCCTGGGATATTGAAGGTGGAATGAAGTGGAGGTCCTTGTCAACAGAGCAGCCCTAAACTTTGGGGTGCTTGTGTCTTGCTGATTTTTCATTTTCCCAATTTATACCCCAATGAGTGGAAGTGCCCTATGCTCTCTAAGCTGTGTTTTTTAGATGTTTCAGGACTCACCGTACACTTCTCCAGAGTGGCTGTTGGCAATTTACATCCCGCCCATCAGTGCAGCAAGGCTCCCATGTCTCCATGACCTGTCCTGCATTTTCGGTTTCCACACTTTTTTCAGCATGGCCCTTTTGACCGATGGGAAGCGAGACTTCTTTGTAGCGCTGATTTCCCTTTCCAGGTTTCTTGGTTGGCCAACAAGGGCGTATGCGCTTTTTGCTGAATATATTCAGGAAAAAACGCATACGCCCTTTTTGGCCAAGGGCATCATTGTCAACGTTTTGCCGCTTTTCATGTGCTTTAACGGCGATTCGAATCTACCTCCTGAAATCTGTTTCCTGCAATTCTGCCTTGATTTCAAGTCCTCTTCTTTGCCTTCCCTCAATATATTTGTGGACGAGAGTTATCATTTATAACTCTGCAGGTTTGTGAATTGCAGTGCCCTGAACCTCCATTTTACAACTCGCGTTTTTGAGAGCTGGCCGCAAAAGCGCCGGATGGCTTCAGGCCCTGTTCTGGTTCCAGGGGGCAGGCTGAGCCTGTGGTAAATTATTCTTCCTGATGGGAATATAGAGTGACCTGTGCCTGTCCCAACACCAAGAGCTAGTCTCTCATTGGTTCCCCATCTTCCCGTTCATCCTCAGGACAAATTGCAACCTGTACGGAACAGGAGGTTAAAGGTGCTGATTCTCCAAGTAGGGAGATTGCTAGTAAGGCGGCTGGAATGGTGAACCCAGGCACAAGGGGATGAGAAATGAGGTGAGTTTTATAAACCTTTCCCCATCACATGGTGTACCATCTTCTGGGTTTCTCATGCATGTTTTCGATGTAGGAAGATGCCCTTGAAGCTGGAGATTTGGGACCCATGCGATGGGTACCACGCAGTATTACTTTAAAGGGTCTGCGTTTACTCACCCAACCTCACAAAACCTCTCAGCCCCAAGAGTGTCCACCCTTATGTCTCATCCAGCTGTGGGTCTAGATATGGTCAATCCAGGTTGCATCACAGCCCCTGAACGCATTGTGTAAGAATTCCTCTCTCTTTCACTGTCTTTGTTTCTTGGGTTTTTCAAAATAATTTATTTTCATAATGGGGTTTAGCTGCTTTTCACTGCTGTGTTTATGCCGCTTTACACCCACTTGACACACTAACTGAGAGATATAAATACATAGGTTTTAAGATTATTACTAGTCAGATATATTCTTGTGTGTTGAATAGGGCGTATTGAGTCCAGTTCTCTGAGCAAGGAGTAGGTCTTGTCTATTACATATTGGGTTTATGGAATGGTATCTGAGCTAATTTGAAACCCTTCTTTTATGTATCACCCCACCTCACCTTTCCCGTTAAGCAGCCATAGTGTGTTTTCTGCATGTGTGACTCTGTTCTGTTTTGTAATTCAGTTCAAGTGTAACGGTTTTTACATTCCCTCTATAAGTGATACCTTATGAGAAGTGTCCTTTTCTGTGTGACTTATTTCACTTAGAATCGTCGTACCTAAATCCACTCATCATGCTGCTACTAGCCTTATGACATTGATTTCATGGCTGAGTGATATTCCATTGTACATAAGGACCACAACTTCTTTATCCATTTTTCTCTTTCCTGGGATATTTAAGGTGGAATGAAGTGGAGGTCCTTGTCAACAGAGCAGCCCTAAACTTTGGGGTGCTTGTGTCTTGCTGATTTTTAATTTTCCCAATTTATACCCCCATGAGTGGAAGTGCCCTAGGCTCTCTAAGCTGTGTTTTTTAGATGTTACAGGACACACCGTACACTTCCCAAGAGTGGCTGTTTGCAATTTACATCCCGCCCATCAGTGTAGCAAGGCTCCCCTTTGTCCATGGCCTGTCCTGCATTTCTGGTTTTGGCACATTTTTCAGCATGGCCCTTTTGACTGATGTGTAGCGAGTCTTCTTTGTAGCGCTGATTTACCTTTCCAGCTTGCTTGGTTGGCCAAAAAGGGCGTATGCGTTTCTTCCTGAATATATTCAGGAAAAAACGCATACGCCCTTTTTGGCCAAGGGCATCATTGTCAACGTTTTGCCGCTTTTCATGTGCTTTAAAGGCGATTCGAATCTACCTCCTGAAATCTGTTTCCTGCAATTCTGCCTTGATTTCAAGTCCTCTTCTTTGCCTTCCCTCAATATATTTGTGGACGAGAGTTATCATTTATAACTCTGCAGGTTGGTGAATTGCACTGCCCTGAACCTCCATTTTACAACTCGCGTTTTTGGGAGCTGGCCTCAAATGCGCATGATGGCTTCAGGCCCTGTTCTGGTTCCAGGGGGCAGGCTGAGCCTGTGGTAAATTCTTCTTCCTGATGGGAAAATAGAGTGACCTGTGCCTGTCCCAACACCAAGAGCTAGTCTCTCATTGGTTCCCCGTCTTCCCGTTCATCCTCAGGACAAATTGCAACCTGTACGGAACAGGAGGTTAAAGGTGCTGATGCTCCAAGTAGGGAGATTGCTAGTAAAGCAGCTGGAATGGCGAACCCGGGCACAAGGAGATGAGAAATGAGGTGCGTTTCAGAAACCTTTCCCCATCACATGGTGTACCATCTTCTGGGTTTCTCATGCATGTTTTCAATGTACCAGGATTCCCTTGAACCTGGAGATTTGGGACCCATGCGATGGGTACCACGCAGTATTACTTTAAAGGGTCTGCGTTTGCTCACCCAACCTCACCAAACCTCTCAGCCCCAAGAGTGTCCACCCTTATGTCTCATCCAGCTGTGGGTCTAGATATGGTCAATCCAGGTTGCATCACAGCCCCTGAACGCATTGTGTAAGAATTTCGCTCTCTTTCACTGTCTTTGTTTCATGGGTTTTTCAAAGTAATTTATTTTCATAATGGGGTTTAGCTGCTTTTCACTGCTGTGTTTATGCCGCTTTACACCCACTTGACACACTAACAGAGAGATATCAATACATAGGTTTTAAGATTATTACTAGTCAGATATATCCTTGTGCGGTGAATAGGGCGTGTTGAGTCCAGTTCTCTGAGCAAGGAGTAGGTCTTGTCTATTACACATATTGGGTTTATGGAACGGTATCTGAGCAAATTTGAAACCCTTGTTTTATGTATCACCCCACCTCACCTTTCCCGTTAAGCAGCCATAGTGTGTTTTCTGCATGTGTGACTCATTTCTGTTTTTTAATTCAGTTCAAGTGTAACGGTTTTCACATTCCCTCTATCAGTGATACCTTATGAGAAGTGTCCTTTTCTGTGTGACTTATTTCACTTAGAATCGTCGTACCTAAATCCACTCATCATGCTGCTACTAGCCTTATGACATTGATTTCATGGCTGAGTGATATTCCATTGTACATAAGGACCACAACTTCTTTATCCATTTTTCTCTTTCCTGGGATATTGATGGTGGAATGAAGTGGAGGTCCTTGTCAACAGAGCAGCCCTAAACTTTGGGGTGCTTGTGTCTTGCTGATTTTTAATTTTCCCAATTTATACCCCCATGAGTGGAAGTGCCCTATGCTCTCTAAGCTGTGTTTTTTAGATGTTTCAGGACTCACCGTACACTTCTCCAGAGTGGCTGTTGGCAATTTACATCCCGCCCATCAGTGTAGCAAGGCTCCCATTTCTCCATGGCCTGTCCTGCATTTCTGGTTTTGACACTTTTTTCAGCATGGCCCTTTTGACCGATGGGAAGCGAGACTTCTTTGTAGCGCTGATTTGCCTTTCCAGGTTGCTTGGTTGGCTAAAAAGGGCGTATGCGCTTTTTCCTGAATATATTCAGGAAAAAACGCATACGCTCTTTTTGGCCAAGGGCATCATTGTCAACGTTTTGCCGCTTTTCATGTGCTTTAAAGGCGATTCGAATCTACCTCCTGTAATCTGTTTCCTGCAATTCTGCCTTGATTTCAAATCCTCTTCTTTGCCTTCCCTCAATATATTTGTGGACGAGAGTTATCATTTATAACTCTGCAGGTTTGTGAATCGCAGTGCCCGGAAGCTCCATTTTACAACTCGGTTTTTGGGAGCTGGCCGCAAATGCGCAGGATGGCTTCAGGCCCTCTTCTGGTTCCGGGGGGCAGAATGAGCCTGTGGTTAATTCTTCTTCCTGATGGGAAAATAGAGTGACCTGTGCCTGTCCCAACACCAAGAGCTAGTCTCTCATTGGTTCCCCGTCTTCCCGTTCATCCTCAGGACAAATTGCAACCTGTACGGAACAGGAGGTTAAAGGTGCTGATGCTCCAAGTAGGGAGATTGGTAGTAAAGCGGCTGGAATGGGGAACCCGGGCACAAGGAGATGAGAAATGAGGTGCGTTTTAGAAACCTTTCCCCATCACATGGTGTACCAACTTCTGGGTTTCTCATGCATGTTTTCGATGTAGGAAGATGCCCTTGAACCTGGAGATTTGGGACCCATGCGATGGGTACCACGTAGTATTATTAAAAGGGTCTGCGTTTACTCACGAAACCTCACCAAACCTCTAAGCCCCAAGAGTGTCCACCCTTATGTCTCATCCAGCTGTGGGTCTAGATATGGTCAATCCAGGTTGCATCACAGCCCCTGAACGCATTGTGTAAGAATTTCTCTCTCTTTCACTATCTTTGTTTCATGGGTTTTTCAAAGTAATTTATTTTCATAATGGGGTTTAGCTGCTTTTCACTGCTGTGTTTATGCTGCTTTACACCCACTTGACACACTAACAGAGAGATATCAATACATAGGTTTTAAGATTATTACTAGTCAGATATAATCTTGTGCGGTGAATAGGGCGTGTTGAGTCCAGTTCTCTGAGCAAGGAGTACGTCTTGTCTATTACATATTGGGTTTATGGAACGGTATCTGAGCTAATTTGAAACCCTTGTTTTATGTATCACCCCACCTCACCTTTCCCGTTAAGCAGCCATAGTGTGTTTTCTGCATGTGTGACTCTGTTCTGTTTTGTAATTCAGTTCAAGTGTAACGGTTTTTACATTCCCTCTATCAGTAATACCTTATGAGAAGTGTCCTTTACTGTGTGACTTATTTCACTTAGAATCGTCGTACCTAAATCCACTCATCATGCTGCTACTAGCCTTATGACATTGATTTCATGGCTGAGTGATATTCCATTGTACATAAGGACCACAACTTCTTTATCCATTTTTCTCTTTCCTGGGATATTGAAGGTGGAATGAAGTGGAGGTCCTTGTCAACAGAGCAGCCCTAAACTTTGGGGTGCTTGTGTCTTGCTGATTTTTCATTTTCCCAATTTATACCCCAATGAGTGGAAGTGCCCTATGCTCTCTAAGCTGTGTTTTTTAGATGTTTCAGGACTCACCGTACACTTCTCCAGAGTGGCTGTTGGCAATTTACATCCCGCCCATCAGTGCAGCAAGGCTCCCATGTCTCCATGACCTGTCCTGCATTTTCGGTTTCCACACTTTTTTCAGCATGGCCCTTTTGACCGATGGGAAGCGAGACTTCTTTGTAGCGCTGATTTCCCTTTCCAGGTTTCTTGGTTGGCCAACAAGGGCGTATGCGCTTTTTGCTGAATATATTCAGGAAAAAACGCATACGCCCTTTTTGGCCAAGGGCATCATTGTCAACGTTTTGCCGCTTTTCATGTGCTTTAACGGCGATTCGAATCTACCTCCTGAAATCTGTTTCCTGCAATTCTGCCTTGATTTCAAGTCCTCTTCTTTGCCTTCCCTCAATATATTTGTGGACGAGATTTATCATTTATAACTCTGCAGGTTTGTGAATTGCAGTGCCCTGAACCTCCATTTTACAACTCGCGTTTTTGAGAGCTGGCCGCAAAAGCGCCGGATGGCTTCAGGCCCTGTTCTGGTTCCAGGGGGCAGGCTGAGCCTGTGGTAAATTATTCTTCCTGATGGGAATATAGAGTGACCTGTGCCTGTCCCAACACCAAGAGCTAGTCTCTCATTGGTTCCCCATCTTCCCGTTCATCCTCAGGACAAATTGCAACCTGTACGGAACAGGAGGTTAAAGGTGCTGATTCTCCAAGTAGGGAGATTGCTAGTAAGGCGGCTGGAATGGTGAACCCAGGCACAAGGGGATGAGAAATGAGGTGAGTTTTATAAACCTTTCCCCATCACACGGTGTACCATCTTCTGGGTTTCTCATGCATGTTTTCGATGTAGGAAGATGCCCTTGAAGCTGGAGATTTGGGACCCATGCGATGGGTACCACGCAGTATTACTTTAAAGGGTCTGCGTTTGCTCACCCAACCTCACCAAACCTCTCAGCCGCAACAGTGTCCACCCTTAGGTCTCATCCAGCTGTGGGTCTAGATATGGTCAATCCAGGTTGCATCACAGCCCCTGAACGCATTGTGTAAGAATTTCGCTCTCTTTCACTGTCTTTGTTTCACGGGTTTTTCAAAATAATTTATTTTCATAATGGGGTTTAGCTGCTTTTCACTGCTGTGTTTATGCCGCTTTACACCCACTTGACACACTAACAGAGAGATATCAATACATAGGTTTTAAGATTATTCCTAGTCAGATATATTCTTGTGCGGTGAATAGGGCGTGTTGAGTCCAGTTCTCTGAGCAAGGAGTAGGTCTTGTCTATTACATATTGGGTTTATTGAATGGTATCTGAGCTAATTTGAAACCCTTCTTTTATGTATCACCCCACCTCACCTTTCCCGTTAAGCAGCCATAGTGTGTTTTCTGCATGTGTGACTCTGTTCTGTTTTGTAATTCAGTTCAAGTGTAACAGTTTTTACATTCCCTCTATAAGTGATACCTTATGAGAAGTGTCCTTTTCTGTGTGACTTATTTCACTTAGAATCGTCGTACCTAAATCCACTCATCATGCTGCTACTAGCCTTATGACATTGATTTCATGGCTGAGTGATATTCCATTGTACATAAGGACCACAACTTCTTTATCCATTTTTCTCTTTCCTGGGATATTTAAGGTGGAATGAAGTGGAGGTCCTTGTCAACAGAGCAGCCCTAAACTTTGGGGTGCTTGTGTCTTGCTGATTTTTAATTTTCCCAATTTATACCCCCATGAGTGGAAGTGCCCTAGGCTCTCTAAGCTGTGTTTTTTAGATGTTTCAGGACACACCGTACACTTCCCAAGAGTGGCTGTTTGCAATTTACATCCCGCCCATCAGTGTAGCAAGGCTCCCCTTTGTCCATGGCCTGTCCTGCATTTCTGGTTTTGGCACATTTTTCAGCATGGCCCTTTTGACTGATGTGTAGCGAGTCTTCTTTGTAGCGCTGATTTGCCTTTCCAGCTTGCTTGGTTGGCCAAAAAGGGCGTATGCGTTTCTTCCTGAATATATTCAGGAAAAAACGCATACGCCCTTTTTGGCCAAGGGCATCATTGTCAACGTTTTGCCGCTTTTCATGTGCTTTAAAGGCGATTCGAATCTACCTCCTGAAATCTGTTTCCTGCAATTCTGCCTTGATTTCAAGTCCTCTTCTTTGCCTTCCCTCAATATATTTGTGGACGAGAGTTATCATTTATAACTCTGCAGGTTGGTGAATTGCACTGCCCTGAACCTCCATTTTACAACTCGCGTTTTTGGGAGCTGGCCTCAAATGCGCATGATGGCTTCAGGCCCTGTTCTGGTTCCAGGGGGCAGGCTGAGCCTGTGGTAAATTCTTCTTCCTGATGGGAAAATAGAGTGACCTGTGCCTGTCCCAACACCAAGAGCTAGTCTCTCATTGGTTCCCCGTCTTCCCGTTCATCCTCAGGACAAATTGCAACCTGTACGGAACAGGAGGTTAAAGGTGCTGATGCTCCAAGTAGGGAGATTGCTAGTAAAGCAGCTGGAATGGCGAACCCGGGCACAAGGAGATGAGAAATGAGGTGCGTTTCAGAAATCTTTCTCCATCACATGGTGTACCATCTTCTGGGTTTCTCATGCATGTTTTCAATGTAGCAGGATTCCCTTGAACCTGGAGATTTGGGACCCATGCGATGGGTACCACGCAGTATTACTTTAAAGGGTCTGCGTTTGCTCACCCAACCTCACCAAACCTCTCAGCCCCAAGAGTGTCCACCCTTATGTCTCATCCAGCTGTGGGTCTAGATATGGTCAATCCAGGTTGCATCACAGCCCCTGAACGCATTGTGTAAGAATTTCGCTCTCTTTCACTGTCTTTGTTTCTTGGGTTTTTCAAAGTAATTTATTTTCATAATGGGGTTTAGCTGCTTTTCACTGCTGTGTTTATGCCGCTTTACACCCAGTTGACACACTAACTGAGAGATATCAATACATAGGTTTTAAGATTATTACTAGTCAGATATATTCTTGTGTGTTGAATACGGCGTATTGAGTCCAGTTCTCTGAGCAAGGAGTAGGTCTTGTCTATTACATATTGGGTTTATGGAATGGTATCTGAGCTAATTTGAAACCCTTCTTTTATGTATCACCCCACCTCACCTTTCCCGTTAAGCAGCCATAGTGTGTTTTCTGCATGTGTGACTCTGTTCTGTTTTGTAATTCAGTTCAAGTGTAACGGTTTTTACATTCCCTCTATAAGTGATACCTTATGAGAAGTGTCCTTTTCTGTGTGACTTATTTCACTTAGAATCGTCGTACCTAAATCCACTCATCATGCTGCTACTAGCCTTATGACATTGATTTCATGGCTGAGTGATATTCCATTGTACATAAGGACCACAAATTCTTTACCCATTTTTCTCTTTCCTGGGATATTTAAGGTGGAATGAAGTGGAGGTCCTTGTCAACAGAGCAGCCCTAAACTTTGGGGTGCTTGTGTCTTGCTGATTTTTCATTTTCCCAATTTATACCCCCATGAGTGGAAGTGCCCTAGGCTCTCTAAGCTGTGTTTTTTAGATGTTTCAGGACACACCGTACACTTCCCAAGTGTGGCTGTTGGCAATTTACATCCCGCCCATCAGTGTAGCAAGGCTCCCCTTTGTCCATGGCCTGTCCTGCATTTCTGGTTTTGGCACATTTTTCAGCATGGCCCTTTTGACTGATGTGTAGCGAGTCTTCTTTGTAGCGCTGATTTGCCTTTCCAGCTTGCTTGGTTGGCCAAAAAGGGCGTATGCGTTTCTTCCTGAATATATTCAGGAAAAAACGCATACGCCCTTTTTGGCCAAGGGCATCATTGTCAACGTTTTGCCGCTTTTCATGTGCTTTAAATGCGATTCGAATCTACCTCCTGAAATCTGTTTCCTGCAATTCTGCCTTGATTTCAAGTCCTCTTCTTTGCCTTCCCTCAATATATTTGTGGACGAGAGTTATCATTTATAACTCTGCAGGTTGGTGAATTGCACTGCCCTGAACCTCCATTTTACAACTCGCGTTTTTGGGAGCTGGCCTCAAATGCGCATGATGGCTTCAGGCCCTGTTCTGGTTCCAGGGGGCAGGCTGAGCCTGTGGTAAATTCTTCTTCCTGATGGGAAAATAGAGTGACCTGTGCCTGTCCCAACACCAAGAGCTAGTCTCTCATTGGTTCCCCGTCTTCCCGTTCATCCTCAGGACAAATTGCAACCTGTACGGAACAGGAGGTTAAAGGTGCTGATGCTCCAAGTAGGGAGATTGCTAGTAAAGCAGCTGGAATGGCGAACCCGGGCACAAGGAGATGAGAAATGAGGTGCGTTTTAGAAACCTTTCCCCATCACATGGTGTACCAACTTCTGGGTTTCTCATGCATGTTTTCGATGTAGGAAGATGCCCTTGAACCTGGAGATTTGGGACCCATGCGATGGGTACCACGTAGTATTATTAAAAGGGTCTGCGTTTACTCACGAAACCTCACCAAACCTCTAAGCCCCAAGAGTGTCCACCCTTATGTCTCATCCAGCTGTGGGTCTAGATATGGTCAATCCAGGTTGCATCACAGCCCCTGAACGCATTGTGTAAGAATTTCTCTCTCTTTCACTATCTTTGTTTCATGGGTTTTTCAAAGTAATTTATTTTCATAATGGGGTTTAGCTGCTTTTCACTGCTGTGTTTATGCCGCTTTACACCCACTTGACACACTAACAGAGAGATATCAATACATAGGTTTTAAGATTATTACTAGTCAGATATAATCTTGTGCGGTGAATAGGGCGTGTTGAGTCCAGTTCTCTGAGCAAGGAGTACGTCTTGTCTATTACATATTGGGTTTATGGAACGGTATCTGAGCTAATTTGAAACCCTTGTTTTATGTATCACCCCACCTCACCTTTCCCGTTAAGCAGCCATAGTGTGTTTTCTGCATGTGTGACTCTGTTCTGTTTTGTAATTCAGTTCAAGTGTAACGGTTTTTACATTCCCTCTATCAGTAATACCTTATGAGAAGTGTCCTTTACTGTGTGACTTATTTCACTTAGAATCGTCGTACCTAAATCCACTCATCATGCTGCTACTAGCCTTATGACATTGATTTCATGGCTGAGTGATATTCCATTGTACATAAGGACCACAACTTCTTTATCCATTTTTCTCTTTCCTGGGATATTGAAGGTGGAATGAAGTGGAGGTCCTTGTCAACAGAGCAGCCCTAAACTTTGGGGTGCTTGTGTCTTGCTGATTTTTCATTTTCCCAATTTATACCCCAATGAGTGGAAGTGCCCTATGCTCTCTAAGCTGTGTTTTTTAGATGTTTCAGGACTCACCGTACACTTCTCCAGAGTGGCTGTTGGCAATTTACATCCCGCCCATCAGTGCAGCAAGGCTCCCATGTCTCCATGACCTGTCCTGCATTTTCGGTTTTCACACTTTTTTCAGCATGGCCCTTTTGACCGATGGGAAGCGAGACTTCTTTGTAGCGCTGATTTCCCTTTCCAGGTTTCTTGGTTGGCCAACAAGGGCGTATGCGCTTTTTGCTGAATATATTCAGGAAAAAACGCATACGCCCTTTTTGGCCAAGGGCATCATTGTCAACGTTTTGCCGCTTTTCATGTGCTTTAACGGCGATTCGAATCTACCTCCTGAAATCTGTTTCCTGCAATTCTGCCTTGATTTCAAGTCCTCTTCTTTGCCTTCCCTCAATATATTTGTGGACGAGATTTATCATTTATAACTCTGCAGGTTTGTGAATTGCAGTGCCCTGAACCTCCATTTTACAACTCGCGTTTTTGAGAGCTGGCCGCAAAAGCGCCGGATGGCTTCAGGCCCTGTTCTGGTTCCAGGGGGCAGGCTGAGCCTGTGGTAAATTATTCTTCCTGATGGGAATATAGAGTGACCTGTGCCTGTCCCAACACCAAGAGCTAGTCTCTCATTGGTTCCCCATCTTCCCGTTCATCCTCAGGACAAATTGCAACCTGTACGGAACAGGAGGTTAAAGGTGCTGATTCTCCAAGTAGGGAGATTGCTAGTAAGGCGGCTGGAATGGTGAACCCAGGCACAAGGGGATGAGAAATGAGGTGAGTTTTATAAACCTTTCCCCATCACACGGTGTACCATCTTCTGGGTTTCTCATGCATGTTTTCGATGTAGGAAGATGCCCTTGAAGCTGGAGATTTGGGACCCATGCGATGGGTACCACGCAGTATTACTTTAAAGGGTCTGCGTTTACTCACCCAACCTCACAAAACCTCTCAGCCCCAAGAGTGTCCACCCTTATGTCTCATCCAGCTGTGCGTCTAGATATGGTCAATCCAGGTTGCATCACAGCCCCTGAACGCATTGTGTAAGAATTTCGCTCTCTTTCACTGTCTTTGTTTCTTGGGTTTTTCAAAATAATTTATTTTCATAATGGGGTTTAGCTGCTTTTCACTGCTGTGTTTATGCCGCTTTACACCCACTTGACACACTAACTGAGAGATATAAATACATAGGTTTTAAGATTATTACTAGTCAGATATATTCTTGTGTGTTGAATAGGGCGTATTGAGTCCAGTTCTCTGAGCAAGGAGTAGGTCTTGTCTATTACATATTGGGTTTATGGAATGGTATCTGAGCTAATTTGAAACCCTTCTTTTATGTATCACCCCACCTCACCTTTCCCGTTAAGCAGCCATAGTGTGTTTTCTGCATGTGTGACTCTGTTCTGTTTTGTAATTCAGTTCAAGTGTAACGGTTTTTACATTCCCTCTATAAGTGATACCTTATGAGAAGTGTCCTTTTCTGTGTGACTTATTTCACTTAGAATCGTCGTACCTAAATCCACTCATCATGCTGCTACTAGCCTTATGACATTGATTTCATGGCTGAGTGATATTCCATTGTACATAAGGACCACAACTTCTTTATCCATTTTTCTCTTTCCTGGTATATTTAAGGTGGAATGAAGTGGAGGTCCTTGTCAACAGAGCAGCCCTAAACTTTGGGGTGCTTGTGTCTTGCTGATTTTTCATTTTCCCAATTTATACCCCCATGAGTGGAAGTGCCCTAGGCTCTCTAAGCTGTGTTTTTTAGATGTTTCAGGACACACCGTACACTTCCCAAGAGTGGCTGTTTGCAATTTACATCCCGCCCATCAGTGTAGCAAGGCTCCCCTTTGTCCATGGCCTGTCCTGCATTTCTGGTTTTGGCACATTTTTCAGCATGGCCCTTTTGACTGATGTGTAGCGAGTCTTCTTTGTAGCGCTGATTTGCCTTTCCAGCTTGCTTGGTTGGCCAAAAAGGGCGTATGCGTTTCTTCCTGAATATATTCAGGAAAAAACGCATACGCCCTTTTTGGCCAAGGGCATCATTGTCAACGTTTTGCCGCTTTTCATGTGCTTTAAAGGCGATTCGAATCTACCTCCTGAAATCTGTTTCCTGCAATTCTGCCTTGATTTCAAGTCCTCTTCTTTGCCTTCCCTCAATATATTTGTGGACGAGAGTTATCATTTATAACTCTGCAGGTTGGTGAATTGCACTGCCCTGAACCTCCATTTTACAACTCGCGTTTTTGGGAGCTGGCCTCAAATGCGCATGATGGCTTCAGGCCCTGTTCTGGTTCCAGGGGGCAGGCTGAGACTGTGGTAAATTCTTCTTCCTGATGGGAAAATAGAGTGACCTGTGCCTGTCCCAACACCAAGAGCTAGTCTCTCATTGGTTCCCCGTCTTCCCGTTCATCCTCAGGACAAATTGCAACCTGTACGGAACAGGAGGTTAAAGGTGCTGATGCTCCAAGTAGGGAGATTGCTAGTAAAGCAGCTGGAATGGCGAACCCGGGCACAAGGAGATGAGAAATGAGGTGCGTTTCAGAAATCTTTCTCCATCACATGGGGTACCATCTTCTGGGTTTCTCATGCATGTTTTCAATGTAGCAGGATTCCCTTGAACCTGGAGATTTGGGACCCATGCGATGGGTACCACGCAGTATTACTTTAAAGGGTCTGCGTTTGCTCACCCAACCTCACCAAACCTCTCAGCCCCAAGAGTGTCCACCCTTATGTCTCATCCAGCTGTGGGTCTAGATATGGTCAATCCAGGTTGCATCACAGCCCCTGAACGCATTGTGTAAGAATTTCGCTCTCTTTCACTGTCTTTGTTTCTTGGGTTTTTCAAAGTAATTTATTTTCATAATGGGGTTTAGCTGCTTTTCACTGCTGTGTTTATGCCGCTTTACACCCACTTGACACACTAACAGAGAGATATCAATACATAGGTTTTAAGATTATTACTAGTCAGATATATCCTTGTGCGGTGAATAGGGCGTGTTGAGTCCAGTTCTCTGAGCAAGGAGTAGGTCTTGTCTATTACACATATTGGGTTTATGGAACGGTATCTGAGCTAATTTGAAACCCTTGTTTTATGTATCACCCCACCTCACCTTTCCCGTTAAGCAGCCATAGTGTGTTTTCTGCATGTGTGACTCTGTTCTGTTTTGTAATTCAGTTCAAGTGTAACGGTTTTCACATTCCCTCTATCAGTGATACCTTATGAGAAGTGTCCTTTTCTGTGTGACTTATTTCACTTAGAATCGTCGTACCTAAATCCACTCATCATGCTGCTACTAGCCTTATGACATTGATTTCATGGCTGAGTGATATTCCATTGTACATAAGGACCACAAATTCTTTACCCATTTTTCTCTTTCCTGGGATATTGAAGGTGGAATGAAGTGGAGGTCCTTGTCAACAGAGCAGCCCTAAACTTTGGGGTGCTTGTGTCTTGCTGATTTTTCATTTTCCCAATTTATACCCCAATGAGTGGAAGTGCCCTAGGCTCTCTAAGCTGTGTTTTTTAGATGTTTCAGGACACACCGTACACTTCTCCAGAGTGGCTGTTGGCAATTTACATCCCGCCCATCAGTGCAGCAAGGCTCCCATGTCTCCATGACCTGTCCTGCATTTTCGGTTTTCACACTTTTTTCAGCATGGCCCTTTTGACCGATGGGAAGCGAGTCTTCTTTGTAGCGCTGATTTCCCTTTCCAGGTTTCTTGGTTGGCCAAAAAGGGCGTATGCGCTTTTTGCTGAATATATTCAGGAAAAAACGCATACGCCCTTTTTGGCCAAGGGCATCATTGTCAACGTTTTGCCGCTTTTCATGTGCTTTAACGGCGATTCGAATCTACCTCCTGAAATCTGTTTCCTGCAATTCTGCCTTGATTTCAAGTCCTCTTCTTTGCCTTCCCTCAATATATTTGTGGACGAGAGTTATCATTTATAACTCTGCAGGTTTGTGAATTGCACTGCCCTGAACCTCCATTTTACAACTCGCGTTTTTGGGAGCTGGCCGCAAAAGCGCCGGATGGCTTCAGGCCCTGTTCTGGTTCCAGGGGGCAGGCTGAGCCTGTGGTAAATTCTTCTTCCTGATGGGAAAATAGAGTGACCTGTGCCTGTCCCAACACCAAGAGCTAGTCTCTCATTGGTTCCCCGTCTTCCCGTTCATCCTCAGGACAAATTGCAACCTGTACGGAACAGGAGGTTAAAGGTGCTGATGCTCCAAGTAGGGAGATTGCTAGTAAAGCAGCTGGAATGGCGAACCCGGGCACAAGGAGATGAGAAATGAGGTGCGTTTCAGAAACCTTTCCCCATCACATGGTGTACCATCTTCTGGGTTTCTCATGCATGTTTTCAATGTACCAGGATTCCCTTGAAGCTGGAGATTTGGGACCCATGCGATGGGTACCACGCAGTATTACTTTAAAGGGTCTGCGTTTGCTCACCCAACCTCACCAAACCTCTCAGCCCCAAGAGTGTCCACCCTTATGTCTCATCCAGCTGTGGGTCTAGATATGGTCAATCCAGGTTGCATCACAGCCCCTGAACGCATTGTGTAAGAATTTCGCTCTCTTTCACTGTCTTTGTTTCATGGGTTTTTCAAAGTAATTTATTTTTATAATGGGGTTTAGCTGCTTTTCACTGCTGTGTTTATGCCGCTTTACACCCACTTGACACACTAACAGAGAGATATCAATACATAGGTTTTAAGATTATTACTAGTCAGATATATCCTTGTGCGGTGAATAGGGCGTGTTGAGTCCAGTTCTCTGAGCAAGGAGTAGGTCTTGTCTATTACACATATTGGGTTTATGGAACGGTATCTGAGCAAATTTGAAACCCTTGTTTTATGTATCACCCCACCTCACCTTTCCCGTTAAGCAGCCATAGTGTGTTTTCTGCATGTGTGACTCATTTCTGTTTTTTAATTCAGTTCAAGTGTAACGGTTTTCACATTCCCTCTATCAGTGATACCTTATGAGAAGTGTCCTTTTCTGTGTGACTTATTTCACTTAGAATCGTCGTACCTAAATCCACTCATCATTCTGCTACTAGCCTTATGACATTGATTTCATGCCTGAGTGATATTCCATTGTACATAAGGACCACAACTTCTTTATCCATTTTTCTCTTTCCTGGGATATTGATGGTGGAATGAAGTGGAGGTCCTTGTCAACAGAGCAGCCCTAAACTTTGGGGTGCTTGTGTCTTGCTGATTTTTAATTTTCCCAATTTATACCCCCATGAGTGGAAGTGCCCTATGCTCTCTAAGCTGTGTTTTTTAGATGTTTCAGGACTCACCGTACACTTCTCCAGAGTGGCTCCTGGCAATTTACATCCCGCCCATCAGTGTAGCAAGGCTCCCATTTCTCCATGGCCTGTCCTGCATTTCTGGTTTTGACACTTTTTTCAGCATGGCCCTTTTGACCGATGGGAAGCGAGACTTCTTTGTAGCGCTGATTTGCCTTTCCAGGTTGCTTGGTTGGCTAAAAAGGGCGTATGCGCTTTTTACTGAATATATTCAGGAAAAAACGCATACGCTCTTTTTGGCCAAGGGCATCATTGTCAACGTTTTGCCGCTTTTCATGTGCTTTAAAGGCGATTCGAATCTACCTCCTGTAATCTGTTTCCTGCAATTCTGCCTTGATTTCAAATCCTCTTTTTTGCCTTCCCTCAATATATTTGTGGACGAGAGTTATCATTTATAACTCTGCAGGTTTGTGAATCGCAGTGCCCGGAAGCTCCATTTTACAACTCGGTTTTTGGGAGCTGGCCGCAAATGCGCAGGATGGCTTCAGGCCCTCTTCTGGTTCCGGGGGGCAGAATGAGCCTGTGGTTAATTCTTCTTCCTGATGGGAAAATAGAGTGACCTGTGCCTGTCCCAACACCAAGAGCTAGTCTCTCATTGGTTCCCCGTCTTCCCGTTCATCCTCAGGACAAATTGCAACCTGTACGGAACAGAAGGTTAAAGGTGCTGATGCTCCAAGTAGGGAGATTGGTAGTAAAGCGGCTGGAATGGGGAACCCGGGCACAAGGAGATGAGAAATGAGGTGCGTTTTAGAAACCTTTCCCCATCACATGGTGTACCAACTTCTGGGTTTCTCATGCATGTTTTCGATGTAGGAAGATGCCCTTGAACCTGGAGATTTGGGACCCATGCGATGGGTACCACGTAGTATTATTAAAAGGGTCTGCGTTTACTCACGAAACCTCACCAAACCTCTAAGCCCCAAGAGTGTCCACCCTTATGTCTCATCCAGCTGTGGGTCTAGATATGGTCAATCCAGGTTGCATCACAGCCCCTGAACGCATTGTGTAAGAATTTCTCTCTCTTTCACTATCTTTGTTTCATGGGTTTTTCAAAGTAATTTATTTTCATAATGGGGTTTAGCTGCTTTTCACTGCTGTGTTTATGCCGCTTTACACCCACTTGACACACTAACAGAGAGATATCAATACATAGGTTTTAAGATTATTACTAGTCAGATATAATCTTGTGCGGTGAATAGGGCGTGTTGAGTCCAGTTCTCTGAGCAAGGAGTACGTCTTGTCTATTACATATTGGGTTTATGGAACGGTATCTGAGCTAATTTGAAACCCTTGTTTTATGTATCACCCCACCTCACCTTTCCCGTTAAGCAGCCATAGTGTGTTTTCTGCATGTGTGACTCATTTCTGTTTTTTAATTCAGTTCAAGTGTAACGGTTTTTACATTCCCTCTATCAGTAATACCTTATGAGAAGTGTCCTTTACTGTGTGACTTATTTCACTTAGAATCGTCGTACCTAAATCCACTCATCATGCTGCTACTAGCCTTATGACATTGATTTCATGGCTGAGTGATATTCCATTGTACATAAGGACCACAACTTCTTTATCCATTTTTCTCTTTCCTGGGATATTGAAGGTGGAATGAAGTGGAGGTCCTTGTCAACAGAGCAGCCCTAAACTTTGGGGTGCTTGTGTCTTGCTGATTTTTCATTTTCCCAATTTATACCCCAATGAGTGGAAGTGCCCTATGCTCTCTAAGCTGTGTTTTTTAGATGTTTCAGGACTCACCGTACACTTCTCCAGAGTGGCTGTTGGCAATTTACATCCCGCCCATCAGTGCAGCAAGGCTCCCATGTCTCCATGACCTGTCCTGCATTTTCGGTTTTCACACTTTTTTCAGCATGGCCCTTTTGACCGATGGGAAGCGAGACTTCTTTGTAGCGCTGATTTCCCTTTCCAGGTTTCTTGGTTGGCCAACAAGGGCGTATGCGCTTTTTGCTGAATATATTCAGGAAAAAACGCATACGCCCTTTTTGGCCAAGGGCATCATTGTCAACGTTTTGCCGCTTTTCATGTGCTTTAACGGCGATTCGAATCTACCTCCTGAAATCTGTTTCCTGCAATTCTGCCTTGATTTCAAGTCCTCTTCTTTGCCTTCCCTCAATATATTTGTGGACGAGATTTATCATTTATAACTCTGCAGGTTTGTGAATTGCAGTGCCCTGAACCTCCATTTTACAACTCGCGTTTTTGAGAGCTGGCCGCAAAAGCGCCGGATGGCTTCAGGCCCTGTTCTGGTTCCAGGGGGCAGGCTGAGCCTGTGGTAAATTATTCTTCCTGATGGGAATATAGAGTGACCTGTGCCTGTCCCAACACCAAGAGCTAGTCTCTCATTGGTTCCCCATCTTCCCGTTCATCCTCAGGACAAATTGCAACCTGTACGGAACAGGAGGTTAAAGGTGCTGATTCTCCAAGTAGGGAGATTGCTAGTAAGGCGGCTGGAATGGTGAACCCAGGCACAAGGGGATGAGAAATGAGGTGAGTTTTATAAACCTTTCCCCATCACACGGTGTACCATCTTCTGGGTTTCTCATGCATGTTTTCGATGTAGGAAGATGCCCTTGAAGCTGGAGATTTGGGACCCATGCGATGGGTACCACGCAGTATTACTTTAAAGGGTCTGCGTTTGCTCACCCAACCTCACCAAACCTCTCAGCCGCAACAGTGTCCACCCTTAGGTCTCATCCAGCTGTGGGTCTAGATATGGTCAATCCAGGTTGCATCACAGCCCCTGAACGCATTGTGTAAGAATTTCGCTCTCTTTCACTGTCTTTGTTTCACGGGTTTTTCAAAATAATTTATTTTCATAATGGGGTTTAGCTGCTTTTCACTGCTGTGTTTATGCCGCTTTACACCCACTTGACACACTAACAGAGAGATATCAATACATAGGTTTTAAGATTATTCCTAGTCTGATATATTCTTGTGCGGTGAATAGGGCGTGTTGAGTCCAGTTCTCTGAGCAAGGAGTAGGTCTTGTCTATTACATATTGGGTTTATTGAATGGTATCTGAGCTAATTTGAAACCCTTCTTTTATGTATCACCCCACCTCACCTTTCCCGTTAAGCAGCCATAGTGTGTTTTCTGCATGTGTGACTCTGTTCTGTTTTGTAATTCAGTTCAAGTGTAACGGTTTTTACATTCCCTCTATAAGTGATACCTTATGAGAAGTGTCCTTTTCTGTGTGACTTATTTCACTTAGAATCGTCGTACCTAAATCCACTCATCATGCTGCTACTAGCCTTATGACATTGATTTCATGGCTGAGTGATATTCCATTGTACATAAGGACCACAACTTCTTTATCCATTTTTCTCTTTCCTGGGATATTTAAGGTGGAATGAAGTGGAGGTCCTTGTCAACAGAGCAGCCCTAAACTTTGGGGTGCTTGTGTCTTGCTGATTTTTAATTTTCCCAATTTATACCCCCATGAGTGGAAGTGCCCTAGGCTCTCTAAGCTGTGTTTTTTAGATGTTTCAGGACACACCGTACACTTCCCAAGAGTGGCTGTTTGCAATTTACATCCCGCCCATCAGTGTAGCAAGGCTCCCCTTTGTCCATGGCCTGTCCTGCATTTCTGGTTTTGGCACATTTTTCAGCATGGCCCTTTTGACTGATGTGTAGCGAGTCTTCTTTGTAGCGCTGATTTGCCTTTCCAGCTTGCTTGGTTGGCCAAAAAGGGCGTATGCGTTTCTTCCTGAATATATTCAGGAAAAAACGCATACGCCCTTTTTGGCCAAGGGCATCATTGTCAACGTTTTGCCGCTTTTCATGTGCTTTAAAGGCGATTCGAATCTACCTCCTGAAATCTGTTTCCTGCAATTCTGCCTTGATTTCAAGTCCTCTTCTTTGCCTTCCCTCAATATATTTGTGGACGAGAGTTATCATTTATAACTCTGCAGGTTGGTGAATTGCACTGCCCTGAACCTCCATTTTACAACTCGCGTTTTTGGGAGCTGGCCTCAAATGCGCATGATGGCTTCAGGCCCTGTTCTGGTTCCAGGGGGCAGGCTGAGCCTGTGGTAAATTCTTCTTCCTGATGGGAAAATAGAGTGACCTGTGCCTGTCCCAACACCAAGAGCTAGTCTCTCATTGGTTCCCCGTCTTCCCGTTCATCCTCAGGACAAATTGCAACCTGTACGGAACAGGAGGTTAAAGGTGCTGATGCTCCAAGTAGGGAGATTGCTAGTAAAGCAGCTGGAATGGCGAACCCGGGCACAAGGAGATGAGAAATGAGGTGCGTTTCAGAAATCTTTCTCCATCACATGGTGTACCATCTTCTGGGTTTCTCATGCATGTTTTCAATGTAGCAGGATTCCCTTGAACCTGGAGATTTGGGACCCATGCGATGGGTACCACGCAGTATTACTTTAAAGGGTCTGCGTTTGCTCACCCAACCTCACCAAACCTCTCAGCCCCAAGAGTGTCCACCCTTATGTCTCATCCAGCTGTGGGTCTAGATATGGTCAATCCAGGTTGCATCACAGCCCCTGAACGCATTGTGTAAGAATTTCGCTCTCTTTCACTGTCTTTGTTTCTTGGGTTTTTCAAAGTAATTTATTTTCATAATGGGGTTTAGCTGCTTTTCACTGCTGTGTTTATGCCGCTTTACACCCAGTTGACACACTAACTGAGAGATATCAATACATAGGTTTTAAGATTATTACTAGTCAGATATATTCTTGTGTGTTGAATAGGGCGTATTGAGTCCAGTTCTCTGAGCAAGGAGTAGGTCTTGTCTATTACATATTGGGTTTATGGAATGGTATCTGAGCTAATTTGAAACCCTTCTTTTATGTATCACCCCACCTCACCTTTCCCGTTAAGCAGCCATAGTGTGTTTTCTGCATGTGTGACTCTGTTCTGTTTTGTAATTCAGTTCAAGTGTAACGGTTTTTACATTCCCTCTATAAGTGATACCTTATGAGAAGTGTCCTTTTCTGTGTGACTTATTTCACTTAGAATCGTCGTACCTAAATCCACTCATCATGCTGCTACTAGCCTTATGACATTGATTTCATGGCTGAGTGATATTCCATTGTACATAAGGACCACAAATTCTTTACCCATTTTTCTCTTTCCTGGGATATTGAAGGTGGAATGAAGTGGAGGTCCTTGTCAACAGAGCAGCCCTAAACTTTGGGGTGCTTGTGTCTTGCTGAATTTTCATTTTCCCAATTTATACCCCCATGAGTGGAAGTGCCCTATGCTCTCTAAGCTGTGTTTTTTAGATGTTTCAGGACACACCGTACACTTCTCCAGAGTGGCTGTTGGCAATTTACATCCCGCCCATCAGTGTAGCAAGGCTCCCATTTCTCCATGGCCTGTCCTGCATTTCTGGTTTTGAGACTTTTTTCAGCATGGCCCTTTTGACCGATGGGTAGCGAGTCTGCTTTGTAGCGCTGATTTGCCTTTTCAGGTTGCTTGGTTGGCCAAAAAGGGCGTATGCGTTTTTTCCTGAATATATTCAGGAAAAAACGCATACGCCCTTTTTGGCCAAGGGCATCATTGTCAACGTTTTGCCGCTTTTCATGTGCTTTAAAGGCGATTCGAATCTACCTCCTGAAATCTCTTTCCTGCAATTCTGCCTTGATTTCAAATCCTCTTCTTTGCCTTCTCTCAATATATTTGTGGACGAGAGTTATCTTTTATAACTCTGCAGGTTTGTGAATTGCAGTGCCCTGAACCTCCATTTTACAACTCGCTTTTTTGGGAGCTGGCCGCAAAAGCGCAGGATGGCTTCAGGCCCTGTTCTGGTTCTGGGGGGGAGGATGAGCCTGTGGTTAATTCTTCTTCCTGATGGGAAAATAGAGTGACCTGTGCCTGTCCCAACACCAAGAGCTAGTCTCTCACTGGTTCCCCGTCTACCCGTTCATCCTCAGGACAAATTGCAACCTGTACGGAACAGGAGGTTAAAGGTGCTGATGCTCCAAGTAGGGAGATTGTTAGTAAAGCGGCTGGAATGGCGAACCCGGGCACAAGGAGAAGAGAAATTAGGTGCGTTTTAGAAACCTTTCCACATCACACGGTGTACCATCTTCTGGGTTTCTCATGCATGTTTTCGATGTAGGAAGATGCCCTTGAACCTGGAGATTTGGGACCCATGCGATGGGTACCACGCAGTATTACTTTAAAGGGTCTGCATTTGCTCACCCAACCTCACCAAACCTCTCAGCCCCAAGAGTGTCCACCCTTATGTCTCATCCAGCTGTGGGTCTAGATATGGTCAATCCAGGTTGCATCACAGCCCCTGAACGCATTGTGTAAGAATTTCTCTCTCTTTCACTGTCTTTGTTTCATGGGTTTGTAAAAGTAATTTATTTTTATAATGGGGTTTAGCTGCTTTTCACTGCTGTGTTTATGCCGCTTTTCACCCACTTGACACACTAACAGAGAGATATCAATACATAGGTTTTAAGATTATTACTAGTCAGATATATTCTTGTGCGGTGAATAGGGCGTGTTGAGTCCAGTTCTCTGAGCAAGGAGTAGGTCTTGTCTATTACATATTGGGTTTATGGAACGGTATCTGAGCTAATTTGAAACCCTTGTTTTATGTATCACCCCACCTCACCTTTCCCGTTAAGCAGCCATAGTGTGTTTTCTGCATGTGTGACTCTGTTCTGTTTTGTAATTCAGTTCAAGTGTAACGGTTTTTACAGTCCCTCTATAAGTGATACCTTATGAGAAGTGTCCTTTTCTGTGTGACTTATTTCACTTAGAATCGTCGTACCTAAATCCACTCATCATGCTGCTACTAGCCTTATGACATTGATTTCCTGGCTGAGTGATATTCCATTGTACATAAGGACCACAACTTCTTTATCCATTTTTCTCTTTCCTGGGATATTGAAGGTGGAATGAAGTGGAGGTCCTTGTCAACAGAGCAGCCCTAAACTTTGGGGTGCTTGTGTCTTGCTGATTTTTCATTTTCCCAATTTATACCCCCATGAGTGGAAGTGCCCTATGCTCTCTAAGCTGTGTTTTTTAGATGTTTCAGGACACACCGTACACTTCTCCAGAGTGGCTGTTGGCAATTTACATCCCGCCCATCAGTGTAGCAAGGCTCCCATTTCTCCATGGCCTGTCCTGCATTTCTGGTTTTGACACGTTTTTCAGCATGGCCCTTTTGACCAATGGGTAGCGAGTCTTCTTTGTAGCGCTGATTTGCCTTTCCAGGTTGCTTGGTTGGCCAAAAAGGGCGTATGCGTTTTTTCCTGAATATATTCAGGAAAAAACGCATACGCCCTTTTTGCCCAAGGGCATCATTGTCAACGTTTTGCCGCTTTTCATGTGCTTTAAAGGCGATTCGAATCTACCTCCTGAAATCTCTTTCCTGCAATTCTGCCTTGATTTCAAATCCTCTTCTGTGCCTTCCCTCAATATATTTGTGGACGAGAGTTATCATTTATAACTCTGCAGGTTTGGGAATTGCAGTGCCCTCAACCTCCATTTTACAACTCGCTTTTTTGGGAGCTGGCCGCAAAAGCGCAGGATGGCTTCAGGCCCTGTTCTGGTTCCGGGGGGGAGGATGAGCCTGTGGTTAATTCTTCTTCCTGATGGGAAAATAGAGTGACCTGTGCCTGTCCCAACACCAAGAGCTAGTCTCTCACTGGTTCCCCGTCTACCCGTTCATCCTCAGGACAAATTGCAACCTGTACGGAACAGGAGGTTAAAGGTGCTGATGCTCCAAGTAGGGAGATTGTTAGTAAAGCGGCTGGAATGGCGAACCCGGGCACAAGGAGAAGAGAAATTAGGTGCGTTTTAGAAACCTTTCCACATCACACGGTGTACCATCTTCTGGGTTTCTCATGCATGTTTTCGATGTAGGAAGATGCCCTTGAACCTGGAGATTTGGGACCCATGCGATGGGTACCACGCAGTATTACTTTAAAGGGTCTGCATTTGCTCACCCAACCTCACCAAACCTCTCAGCCCCAAGAGTGTCCACCCTTATGTCTCATCCAGCTGTGGGTCTAGATATGGTCAATCCAGGTTGCATCACAGCCCCTGAACGCATTGTGTAAGAATTTCTCTCTCTTTCACTGTCTTTGTTTCATGGGTTTGTAAAAGTAATTTATTTTTATAATGGGGTTTAGCTGCTTTTCACTGCTGTGTTTATGCCGCTTTTCACCCACTTGACACACTAACAGAGAGATATCAATACATAGGTTTTAAGATTATTACTAGTCAGATATATTCTTGTGCGGTGAATAGGGCGTGTTGAGTCCAGTTCTCTGAGCAAGGAGTAGGTCTTGTCTATTACATATTGGGTTTATGGAACGGTATCTGAGCTAATTTGAAACCCTTGTTTTATGTATCACCCCACCTCACCTTTCCCGTTAAGCAGCCATAGTGTGTTTTCTGCCTGTGTGACTCTGTTCTGTTTTGTAATTCAGTTCAAGTGTAACGGTTTTTACATTCCCTCTATAAGTGATACCTTATGAGAAGTGTCCTTTTCTGTGTGACTTATTTCACTTAGAATCGTCGTACCTAAATCCACTCATCATGCTGCTACTAGCCTTATGACATTGATTTCCTGGCTGAGTGATATTCCATTGTACATAAGGACCACAACTTCTTTATCCATTTTTCTCTTTCCTGGGATATTGAAGGTGGAATGAAGTGGAGGTCCTTGTCAACAGAGCAGCCCTAAACTTTGGGGTGCTTGTGTCTTGCTGAATTTTCATTTTCCCAATTTATACCCCCATGAGTGGAAGTGCCCTATGCTCTCTAAGCTGTGTTTTTTAGATGTTTCAGGACACACCGTACACTTCTCCAGAGTGGCTGTTGGCAATTTACATCCCGCCCATCAGTGTAGCAATGCTCCCATTTCTCCATGGCCTGTCCTGCATTTCTGGTTTTGAGACTTTTTTCAGCATGGCCCTTTTGACCGATGGGTAGCGAGTCTGCTTTGTAGCGCTGATTTGCCTTTTCAGGTTGCTTGGTTGGCCAAAAAGGGCGTATGCGTTTTTTCCTGAATATATTCAGGAAAAAACGCATACGCCCTTTTTGGCCAAGGGCATCATTGTCAACGTTTTGCCGCTTTTCATGTGCTTTAAAGGCGATTCGAATCTACCTCCTGAAATCTCTTTCCTGCAATTCTGCCTTGATTTCAAATCCTCTTCTTTGCCTTCTCTCAATATATTTGTGGACGAGAGTTATCTTTTATAACTCTGCAGGTTTGTGAATTGCAGTGCCCTGAACCTCCATTTTACAACTCGCTTTTTTGGGAGCTGGCCGCAAAAGCGCAGGATGGCTTCAGGCCCTGTTCTGGTTCTGGGGGGGAGGATGAGCCTGTGGTTAATTCTTCTTCCTGATGGGAAAATAGAGTGACCTGTGCCTGTCCCAACACCAAGAGCTAGTCTCTCACTGGTTCCCCGTCTACCCGTTCATCCTCAGGACAAATTGCAACCTGTACGGAACAGGAGGTTAAAGGTGCTGATGCTCCAAGTAGGGAGATTGTTAGTAAAGCGGCTGGAATGGCGAACCCGGGCACAAGGAGAAGAGAAATTAGGTGCGTTTTAGAAACCTTTCCACATCACACGGTGTACCATCTTCTGGGTTTCTCATGCATGTTTTCGATGTAGGAAGATGCCCTTGAACCTGGAGATTTGGGACCCATGCGATGGGTACCACGCAGTATTACTTTAAAGGGTCTGCATTTGCTCACCCAACCTCACCAAACCTCTCAGCCCCAAGAGTGTCCACCCTTATGTCTCATCCAGCTGTGGGTCTAGATATGGTCAATCCAGGTTGCATCACAGCCCCTGAACGCATTGTGTAAGAATTTCTCTCTCTTTCACTGTCTTTGTTTCATGGGTTTGTAAAAGTAATTTATTTTTATAATGGGGTTTAGCTGCTTTTCACTGCTGTGTTTATGCCGCTTTTCACCCACTTGACACACTAACAGAGAGATATCAATACATAGGTTTTAAGATTATTACTAGTCAGATATATTCTTGTGCGGTGAATAGGGCGTGTTGAGTCCAGTTCTCTGAGCAAGGAGTAGGTCTTGTCTATTACATATTGGGTTTATGGAACGGTATCTGAGCTAATTTGAAACCCTTGTTTTATGTATCACCCCACCTCACCTTTCCCGTTAAGCAGCCATAGTGTGTTTTCTGCATGTGTGACTCTGTTCTGTTTTGTAATTCAGTTCAAGTGTAACGGTTTTTACAGTCCCTCTATAAGTGATACCTTATGAGAAGTGTCCTTTTCTGTGTGACTTATTTCACTTAGAATCGTCGTACCTAAATCCACTCATCATGCTGCTACTAGCCTTATGACATTGATTTCCTGGCTGAGTGATATTCCATTGTACATAAGGACCACAACTTCTTTATCCATTTTTCTCTTTCCTGGGATATTGAAGGTGGAATGAAGTGGAGGTCCTTGTCAACAGAGCAGCCCTAAACTTTGGGGTGCTTGTGTCTTGCTGATTTTTCATTTTCCCAATTTATACCCCCATGAGTGGAAGTGCCCTATGCTCTCTAAGCTGTGTTTTTTAGATGTTTCAGGACACACCGTACACTTCTCCAGAGTGGCTGTTGGCAATTTACATCCCGCCCATCAGTGTAGCAAGGCTCCCATTTCTCCATGGCCTGTCCTGCATTTCTGGTTTTGACACGTTTTTCAGCATGGCCCTTTTGACCAATGGGTAGCGAGTCTTCTTTGTAGCGCTGATTTGCCTTTCCAGGTTGCTTGGTTGGCCAAAAAGGGCGTATGCGTTTTTTCCTGAATATATTCAGGAAAAAACGCATACGCCCTTTTTGCCCAAGGGCATCATTGTCAACGTTTTGCCGCTTTTCATGTGCTTTAAAGGCGATTCGAATCTACCTCCTGAAATCTCTTTCCTGCAATTCTGCCTTGATTTCAAATCCTCTTCTGTGCCTTCCCTCAATATATTTGTGGACGAGAGTTAGCATTTATAACTCTGCAGGTTTGGGAATTGCAGTGCCCTCAACCTCCATTTTACAACTCGCTTTTTTGGGAGCTGGCCGCAAAAGCGCAGGATGGCTTCAGGCCCTGTTCTGGTTCCGGGGGGGAGGATGAGCCTGTGGTTAATTCTTCTTCCTGATGGGAAAATAGAGTGACCTGTGCCTGTCCCAACACCAAGAGCTAGTCTCTCACTGGTTCCCCGTCTACCCGTTCATCCTCAGGACAAATTGCAACCTGTACGGAACAGGAGGTTAAAGGTGCTGATGCTCCAAGTAGGGAGATTGTTAGTAAAGCAGCTGGAATGGCGAACCCGGGCACAAGGAGAAGAGAAATTAGGTGCGTTTTAGAAACCTTTCCACATCACACGGTGTACCATCTTCTGGGTTTCTCATGCATGTTTTCGATGTAGGAAGATGCCCTTGAACCTGGAGATTTGGGACCCATGCGATGGGTACCACGCAGTATTACTTTAAAGGGTCTGCATTTGCTCACCCAACCTCACCAAACCTCTCAGCCCCAAGAGTGTCCACCCTTATGTCTCATCCAGCTGTGGGTCTAGATATGGTCAATCCAGGTTGCATCACAGCCCCTGAACGCATTGTGTAAGAATTTCTCTCTCTTTCACTGTCTTTGTTTCATGGGTTTGTAAAAGTAATTTATTTTTATAATGGGGTTTAGCTGCTTTTCACTGCTGTGTTTATGCCGCTTTTCACCCACTTGACACACTAACAGAGAGATATCAATACATAGGTTTTAAGATTATTACTAGTCAGATATATTCTTGTGCGGTGAATAGGGCGTGTTGAGTCCAGTTCTCTGAGCAAGGAGTAGGTCTTGTCTATTACATATTGGGTTTATGGAACGGTATCTGAGCTAATTTGAAACCCTTGTTTTATGTATCACCCCACCTCACCTTTCCCGTTAAGCAGCCATAGTGTGTTTTCTGCCTGTGTGACTCTGTTCTGTTTTGTAATTCAGTTCAAGTGTAACGGTTTTTACATTCCCTCTATAAGTGATACCTTATGAGAAGTGTCCTTTTCTGTGTGACTTATTTCACTTAGAATCGTCGTACCTAAATCCACTCATCATGCTGCTACTAGCCTTATGACATTGATTTCCTGGCTGAGTGATATTCCATTGTACATAAGGACCACAACTTCTTTATCCATTTTTCTCTTTCCTGGGATATTGAAGGTGGAATGAAGTGGAGGTCCTTGTCAACAGAGCAGCCCTAAACTTTGGGGTGCTTGTGTCTTGCTGAATTTTCATTTTCCCAATTTATACCCCCATGAGTGGAAGTGCCCTATGCTCTCTAAGCTGTGTTTTTTAGATGTTTCAGGACACACCGTACACTTCTCCAGAGTGGCTGTTGGCAATTTACATCCCGCCCATCAGTGTAGCAAGGCTCCCATTTCTCCATGGCCTGTCCTGCATTTCTGGTTTTGACACGTTTTTCAGCATGGCCCTTTTGACCAATGGGTAGCGAGTCTTCTTTGTAGCGCTGATTTGCCTTTCCAGGTTGCTTGGTTGGCCAAAAAGGGCGTATGCGTTTTTTCCTGAATATATTCAGGAAAAAACGCATACGCCCTTTTTGCCCAAGGGCATCATTGTCAACGTTTTGCCGCTTTTCATGTGCTTTAAAGGCGATTCGAATCTACCTCCTGAAATCTCTTTCCTGCAATTCTGCCTTGATTTCAAATCCTCTTCTGTGCCTTCCCTCAATATATTTGTGGACGAGAGTTAGCATTTATAACTCTGCAGGTTTGGGAATTGCAGTGCCCTCAACCTCCATTTTACAACTCGCTTTTTTGGGAGCTGGCCGCAAAAGCGCAGGATGGCTTCAGGCCCTGTTCTGGTTCCGGGGGGGAGGATGAGCCTGTGGTTAATTCTTCTTCCTGATGGGAAAATAGAGTGACCTGTGCCTGTCCCAACACCAAGAGCTAGTCTCTCACTGGTTCCCCGTCTACCCGTTCATCCTCAGGACAAATTGCAACCTGTACGGAACAGGAGGTTAAAGGTGCTGATGCTCCAAGTAGGGAGATTGTTAGTAAAGCAGCTGGAATGGCGAACCCGGGCACAAGGAGAAGAGAAATTAGGTGCGTTTTAGAAACCTTTCCACATCACACGGTGTACCATCTTCTGGGTTTCTCATGCATGTTTTCGATGTAGGAAGATGCCCTTGAACCTGGAGATTTGGGACCCATGCGATGGGTACCACGCAGTATTACTTTAAAGGGTCTGCATTTGCTCACCCAACCTCACCAAACCTCTCAGCCCCAAGAGTGTCCACCCTTATGTCTCATCCAGCTGTGGGTCTAGATATGGTCAATCCAGGTTGCATCACAGCCCCTGAACGCATTGTGTAAGAATTTCTCTCTCTTTCACTGTCTTTGTTTCATGGGTTTGTAAAAGTAATTTATTTTTATAATGGGGTTTAGCTGCTTTTCACTGCTGTGTTTATGCCGCTTTTCACCCACTTGACACACTAACAGAGAGATATCAATACATAGGTTTTAAGATTATTACTAGTCAGATATATTCTTGTGCGGTGAATAGGGCGTGTTGAGTCCAGTTCTCTGAGCAAGGAGTAGGTCTTGTCTATTACATATTGGGTTTATGGAACGGTATCTGAGCTAATTTGAAACCCTTGTTTTATGTATCACCCCACCTCACCTTTCCCGTTAAGCAGCCATAGTGTGTTTTCTGCCTGTGTGACTCTGTTCTGTTTTGTAATTCAGTTCAAGTGTAACGGTTTTTACATTCCCTCTATAAGTGATACCTTATGAGAAGTGTCCTTTTCTGTGTGACTTATTTCACTTAGAATCGTCGTACCTAAATCCACTCATCATGCTGCTACTAGCCTTATGACATTGATTTCCTGGCTGAGTGATATTCCATTGTACATAAGGACCACAACTTCTTTATCCATTTTTCTCTTTCCTGGGATATTGAAGGTGGAATGAAGTGGAGGTCCTTGTCAACAGAGCAGCCCTAAACTTTGGGGTGCTTGTGTCTTGCTGAATTTTCATTTTCCCAATTTATACCCCCATGAGTGGAAGTGCCCTATGCTCTCTAAGCTGTGTTTTTTAGATGTTTCAGGACACACCGTACACTTCTCCAGAGTGGCTGTTGGCAATTTACATCCCGCCCATCAGTGTAGCAAGGCTCCCATTTCTCCATGGCCTGTCCTGCATTTCTGGTTTTGAGACGTTTTTCAGCATGGCCCTTTTGACCGATGGGTAGCGAGTCTGCTTTGTCGCGCTGATTTGCCTTTCCAGGTTGCTTGGTTGGCCAAAAAGGGCGTATGCGTTTTTTCCTGAATATATTCAGGAAAAAACGCATACGCCCTTTTTGGCCAAGGGCATCATTGTCAACGTTTTGCCGCTTTTCATGTGCTTTAAAGGCGATTCGAATCTACCTCCTGAAATCTGTTTCCTACAATTCTGCCTTGATTTCAAATCCTCTTCTTTGCCTTCCCTCAATATATTTGTGGACGAGAGTTATCATTTATAACTCTGCAGGTTTGTGAATTGCAGTGCCCTGAAGCTCCATTTTACAACTCGCTTTTTTGGGAGCTGGCCGCAAAAGCACAGGATGGCTTCAGGCCCTGTTCTGGTTCCGGGGGGGAGGATGAGCCTGTGGTTAATTCTTCTTCCTGATGGGAAAATAGAGTGACCTTTGCCTGTCCCAACACCAAGAGCTAGTCTCTCACTGGTTCCCCGTCTACCCGTTCATCCTCAGGACAAATTGCAACCTGTACGGAACAGGAGGTTAAAGGTGCTGATGCTCCAAGTAGGGAGATTGTTAGTAAAGCGGCTGGAATGGCGAACCCGGGCACAAGGAGAAGAGAAATGAGGTGCGTTTTAGAAACCTTTCCCCATCACACGGTGTACCATCTTCTGGGTTTCTCATGCATGTTTTCGATGTAGGAAGATGCCCTTGAACCTGGAGATTTGGGACCCATGCGATGGGTACCACGCAGTATTACTTTAAAGGGTCTGCGTTTGCTCACCCAACCTCACCAAACCTCTCAGCCCCAAGAGTGTCCACCCTTATGTCTCATCCAGCTGTGGGTCTAGATATGGTCAATCCAGGTTGCATCACAGCCCCTGAACGCATTGTGTAAGAATTTCTCTCTCTTTCACTGTCTTTGTTTCATGGGTTTGTAAAAGTAATTTATTTTTATAATGGGGTTTAGCTGCTTTTCACTGCTGTGTTTATGCTGCTTTTCACCCACTTGACACACTAACAGAGAGATATCAATACATAGGTTTTAAGATTATTACTACTGAGATATATTCTTGTGCGGTGAATAGGGCGTGTTGAGTCCAGTTCTCTGAGCAAGGAGTAGGTCTTGTCTATTACATATTGGGTTTATGGAACGGTATCTGAGCTAATTTGAAACCCTTGTTTTATGTATCACCCCACCTCACCTTTCCCGTTAAGCAGCCATAGTGTGTTTTCTGCCTGTGTGACTCTGTTCTGTTTTGTAATTCAGTTCAAGTGTAACGGTTTTTACATTCCCTCTATAAGTGATACCTTATGAGAAGTGTCCTTTTCTGTGTGACTTATTTCACTTAGAATCGTCGTACCTAAATCCACTCATCATGCTGCTATTAGCCTTATGACATTGATTTCATGGCTGAGTGATATTCCATTGTACATAAGGACCACAACTTCTTTATCCATTTTTCTCTTTCCTGGGATATTGAAGGTGGAATGAAGTGGAGGTCCTTGTCAACAGAGCAGCCCTAAACTTTGGGGTGCTTGTGTCTTGCTGATTTTTCATTTTCCCAATTTATACCCCCATGAGTGGAAGTGCCCTATGCTCTCTAAGCTGTGTTTTTTAGATGTTTCAGGACACACCGTACACTTCTCCAGAGTGGCTGTTGGCAATTTACATCCCGCCCATCAGTGTAGCAAGGCTCCCATTTCTCCATGGCCTGTCCTGCATTTCTGGTTTTGAGACTTTTTTCAGCATGGCCCTTTTGACCGATGGGTAGCGAGTCTTCTTTGTAGCCCTGATTTGCCTTTCCAGGTTGCTTGGTTGGCCAAAAAGGGCGTATGCGTTTTTTCCTGAATATATTCAGGAAAAAACGCATACGCCCTTTTTGGCCAAGGGCATCATTGTCAACGTTTTGCCGCTTTTCATGTGCTTTAAAGGCGATTCGAATCTACCTCCTGAAATCTCTTTCCTGCATTTCTGCCTTGATTTCAAATCCTCTTCTTTGCCTTCCCTCAATATATTTGTGGACGAGAGTTATCATTTATAACTCTGCAGGTTTGTGAATTGCAGTGCCCTGAAGCTCCATTGTACAACTCGCTTTTTTGGGAGCTGGCCGCAAAAGCGCAGGATGGCTTCAGGCCCTGTTCTGGTTCCGGGGGGGAGGATGAGCCTGTGGTTAATTCTTCTTCCTGATGGGAAAATAGAGTGACCTGTGCCTGTCCCAACACCAAGAGCTAGTCTCTCACTGGTTCCCCGTCTACCCGTTCATCCTCAGGACAAATTGCAACCTGTACGTAACAGGAGGTTAAAGGTGCTGATGCTCCAAGTAGGGAGATTGTTAGTAAAGCGGCTGGAATGGCGAACCCGGGAACAAGGAGAAGAGAAATGAGGTGCGTTTTAGAAACCTTTCCACATCACACGGTGTACCATCTTCTGGGTTTCTCATGCATGTTTTCGATGTAGGAAGATGCCCTTGAAGCTGGAGATTTGGGACCCATGCGATGGGTACCACGCAGTATTACTTTAAAGGGTCTGCATTTGCTCACCCAACCTCACCAAACCTCTCAGCCCAAAGAGTGTCCACCCTTATGTCTCATCCAGCTGTGGGTCTAGATATGGTCAATCCAGGTTGCATCACAGCCCCTGAACGCATTGTGTAAGAATTTCTCTCTCTTTCACTGTCTTTGTTTCATGGGTTTGTAAAAGTAATTTATTTTTATAATGGGGTTTAGCTGCTTTTCACTGCTGTGTTTATGCCGCTTTTCACCCACTTGACACACTAACAGAGAGATATCAATACATAGGTTTTAAGATTATTACTAGTCAGATATATTCTTCTGCGGTGAATAGGGCGTGTTGAGTCCAGTTCTCTGAGCAAGGAGTAGGTCTTGTCTATTACATATTGGGTTTATGGAACGGTATCTGAGCTAATTTGAAACCCTTGTTTTATGTATCACCCCACCTCACCTTTCCCGTTAAGCAGCCATAGTGTGTTTTCTGCCTGTGTGACTCTGTTCTGTTTTGTAATTCAGTTCAAGTGTAACGGTTTTTACATTCCCTCTATAAGTGATACCTTATGAGAAGTGTCCTTTTCTGTGTGACTTATTTCACTTAGAATCGTCGTACCTAAATCCACTCATCATGCTGCTACTAGCCTTATGACATTGATTTCCTGGCTGAGTGATATTCCATTGTACATAAGGACCACAACTTCTTTATCCATTTTTCTCTTTCCTGGGATATTGAAGGTGGAATGAAGTGGAGGTCCTTGTCAACAGAGCAGCCCTAAACTTTGGGGTGCTTGTGTCTTGCTGAATTTTCATTTTCCCAATTTATACCCCCATGAGTGGAAGTGCCCTATGCTCTCTAAGCTGTGTTTTTTAGATGTTTCAGGACACACCGTACACTTCTCCAGAGTGGCTGTTGGCAATTTACATCCCGCCCATCAGTGTAGCAAGGCTCCCATTTCTCCATGGCCTGTCCTGCATTTCTGGTTTTGACACGTTTTTCAGCATGGCCCTTTTGACCAATGGGTAGCGAGTCTTCTTTGTAGCGCTGATTTGCCTTTCCAGGTTGCTTGGTTGGCCAAAAAGGGCGTATGCGTTTTTTCCTGAATATATTCAGGAAAAAACGCATACGCCCTTTTTGCCCAAGGGCATCATTGTCAACGTTTTGCCGCTTTTCATGTGCTTTAAAGGCGATTCGAATCTACCTCCTGAAATCTCTTTCCTGCAATTCTGCCTTGATTTCAAATCCTCTTCTGTGCCTTCCCTCAATATATTTGTGGACGAGAGTTAGCATTTATAACTCTGCAGGTTTGGGAATTGCAGTGCCCTGAACCTCCATTTTACAACTCGCTTTTTTGGGAGCTGGCCGCAAAAGCGCAGGATGGCTTCAGGCCCTGTTCTGGTTCCGGGGGGGAGGATGAGCCTGTGGTTAATTCTTCTTCCTGATGGGAAAATAGAGTGACCTGTGCCTGTCCCAACACCAAGAGCTAGTCTCTCACTGGTTCCCCGTCTACCCGTTCATCCTCAGGACAAATTGCAACCTGTACGGAACAGGAGGTTAAAGGTGCTGATGCTCCAAGTAGGGAGATTGTTAGTAAAGCGGCTGGAATGGCGAACCCGGGCACAAGGAGAAGAGAAATTAGGTGCGTTTTAGAAACCTTTCCACATCACACAGTGTACCATCTTCTGGGTTTCTCATGCATGTTTTCGATGTAGGAAGATGCCCTTGAACCTGGAGATTTGGGACCCATGCGATGGGTACCACGCAGTATTACTTTAAAGGGTCTGCATTTGCTCACCCAACCTCACCAAACCTCTCAGCCCCAAGAGTGTCCACCCTTATGTCTCATCCAGCTGTGGGTCTAGATATGGTCAATCCAGGTTGCATCACAGCCCCTGAACGCATTGTGTAAGAATTTCTCTCTCTTTCACTGTCTTTGTTTCATGGGTTTGTAAAAGTAATTTATTTTTATAATGGGGTTTAGCTGCTTTTCACTGCTGTGTTTATGCCGCTTTTCACCCACTTGACACACTAACAGAGAGATATCAATACATAGGTTTTAAGATTATTACTAGTCAGATATATTCTTGTGCGGTGAATAGGGCGTGTTGAGTCCAGTTCTCTGAGCAAGGAGTAGGTCTTGTCTATTACATATTGGGTTTATGGAACGGTATCTGAGCTAATTTGAAACCCTTGTTTTATGTATCACCCCACCTCACCTTTCCCGTTAAGCAGCCATAGTGTGTTTTCTGCCTGTGTGACTCTGTTCTGTTTTGTAATTCAGTTCAAGTGTAACGGTTTTTACATTCCCTCTATAAGTGATACCTTATGAGAAGTGTCCTTTTCTGTGTGACTTATTTCACTTAGAATCGTCGTACCTAAATCCACTCATCATGCTGCTATTAGCCTTATGACATTGATTTCATGGCTGAGTGATATTCCATTGTACATAAGGACCACAACTTCTTTATCCATTTTTCTCTTTCCTGGGATATTGAAGGTGGAATGAAGTGGAGGTCCTTGTCAACAGAGCAGCCCTAAACTTTGGGGTGCTTGTGTCTTGCTGATTTTTCATTTTCCCAATTTATACCCCCATGAGTGGAAGTGCCCTATGCTCTCTAAGCTGTGTTTTTTAGATGTTTCAGGACACACCGTACACTTCTCCAGAGTGGCTGTTGGCAATTTACATCCCGCCCATCAGTGTAGCAAGGCTCCCATTTCTCCATGGCCTGTCCTGCATTTCTGGTTTTGAGACTTTTTTCAGCATGGCCCTTTTGACCGATGGGTAGCGAGTCTGCTTTGTAGCCCTGATTTGCCTTTCCAGGTTGCTTGGTTGGCCAAAAAGGGCGTATGCGTTTTTTCCTGAATATATTCAGGAAAAAACGCATACGCCCTTTTTGGCCAAGGGCATCATTGTCAACGTTTTGCCGCTTTTCATGTGCTTTAAAGGCGATTCGAATCTACCTCCTGAAATCTCTTTCCTGCATTTCTGCCTTGATTTCAAATCCTCTTCTTTGCCTTCCCTCAATATATTTGTGGACGAGAGTTATCATTTATAACTCTGCAGGTTTGTGAATTGCAGTGCCCTGAAGCTCCATTGTACAACTCGCTTTTTTGGGAGCTGGCCGCAAAAGCGCAGGATGGCTTCAGGCCCTGTTCTGGTTCCGGGGGGGAGGATGAGCCTGTGGTTAATTCTTCTTCCTGATGGGAAAATAGAGTGACCTGTGCCTGTCCCAACACCAAGAGCTAGTCTCTCACTGGTTCCCCGTCTACCCGTTCATCCTCAGGACAAATTGCAACCTGTACGTAACAGGAGGTTAAAGGTGCTGATGCTCCAAGTAGGGAGATTGTTAGTAAAGCGGCTGGAATGGCGAACCCGGGAACAAGGAGAAGAGAAATGAGGTGCGTTTTAGAAACCTTTCCACATCACACGGTGTACCATCTTCTGGGTTTCTCATGCATGTTTTCGATGTAGGAAGATGCCCTTGAACCTGGAGATTTGGGACCCATGCGATGGGTACCACGCAGTATTACTTTAAAGGGTCTGCATTTGCTCACCCAACCTCACCAAACCTCTCAGCCCAAAGAGTGTCCACCCTTATGTCTCATCCAGCTGTGGGTCTAGATATGGTCAATCCAGGTTGCATCACAGCCCCTGAACGCATTGTGTAAGAATTTCTCTCTCTTTCACTGTCTTTGTTTCATGGGTTTGTAAAAGTAATTTATTTTTATAATGGGGTTTAGCTGCTTTTCACTGCTGTGTTTATGCCGCTTTTCACCCACTTGACACACTAACAGAGAGATATCAATACATAGGTTTTAAGATTATTACTAGTCAGATATATTCTTCTGCGGTGAATAGGGCGTGTTGAGTCCAGTTCTCTGAGCAAGGAGTAGGTCTTGTGTATTACATATTGGGTTTATGGAACGGTATCTGAGCTAATTTGAAACCCTTGTTTTATGTATCACCCCACCTCACCTTTCCCGTTAAGCAGCCATAGTGTGTTTTCTGCATGTGTGACTCTGTTCTGTTTTGTAATTCAGTTCAAGTGTAACGGTTTTTACAGTCCCTCTATAAGTGATACCTTATGAGAAGTGTCCTTTTCTGTGTGACTTATTTCACTTAGAATCGTCGTACCTAAATCCACTCATCATGCTGCTACTAGCCTTATGACATTGATTTCCTGGCTGAGTGATATTCCATTGTACATAAGGACCACAACTTCTTTATCCATTTTTCTCTTTCCTGGGATATTGAAGGTGGAATGAAGTGGAGGTCCTTGTCAACAGAGCAGCCCTAAACTTTGGGGTGCTTGTGTCTTGCTGATTTTTCATTTTCCCAATTTATACCCCCATGAGTGGAAGTGCCCTATGCTCTCTAAGCTGTGTTTTTTAGATGTTTCAGGACACACCGTACACTTCTCCAGAGTGGCTGTTGGCAATTTACATCCCGCACATCAGTGTAGCAAGGCTCCCATTTCTCCATGGCCTGTCCTGCATTTCTGGTTTTGACACGTTTTTCAGCATGGCCCTTTTGACCAATGGGTAGCGAGTCTTCTTTGTAGCGCTGATTTGCCTTTCCAGGTTGCTTGGTTGGCCAAAAAGGGCGTATGCGTTTTTTCCTGAATATATTCAGGAAAAAACGCATACGCCCTTTTTGCCCAAGGGCATCATTGTCAACGTTTTGCCGCTTTTCATGTGCTTTAAAGGCGATTCGAATCTACCTCCTGAAATCTCTTTCCTGCAATTCTGCCTTGATTTCAAATCCTCTTCTGTGCCTTCCCTCAATATATTTGTGGACGAGAGTTAGCATTTATAACTCTGCAGGTTTGGGAATTGCAGTGCCCTGAACCTCCATTTTACAACTCGCTTTTTTGGGAGCTGGCCGCAAAAGCGCAGGATGGCTTCAGGCCCTGTTCTGGTTCCGGGGGGGAGGATGAGCCTGTGGTTAATTCTTCTTCCTGATGGGAAAATAGAGTGACCTGTGCCTGTCCCAACACCAAGAGCTAGTCTCTCACTGGTTCCCCGTCTACCCGTTCATCCTCAGGACAAATTGCAACCTGTACGGAACAGGAGGTTAAAGGTGCTGATGCTCCAAGTAGGGAGATTGTTAGTAAAGCGGCTGGAATGGCGAACCCGGGCACAAGGAGAAGAGAAATTAGGTGCGTTTTAGAAACCTTTCCACATCACACAGTGTACCATCTTCTGGGTTTCTCATGCATGTTTTCGATGTAGGAAGATGCCCTTGAACCTGGAGATTTGGGACCCATGCGATGGGTACCACGCAGTATTACTTTAAAGGGTCTGCATTTGCTCACCCAACCTCACCAAACCTCTCAGCCCCAAGAGTGTCCACCCTTATGTCTCATCCAGCTGTGGGTCTAGATATGGTCAATCCAGGTTGCATCACAGCCCCTGAACGCATTGTGTAAGAATTTCTCTCTCTTTCACTGTCTTTGTTTCATGGGTTTGTAAAAGTAATTTATTTTTATAATGGGGTTTAGCTGCTTTTCACTGCTGTGTTTATGCCGCTTTTCACCCACTTGACACACTAACAGAGAGATATCAATACATAGGTTTTAAGATTATTACTAGTCAGATATATTCTTGTGCGGTGAATAGGGCGTGTTGAGTCCAGTTCTCTGAGCAAGGAGTAGGTCTTGTCTATTACATATTGGGTTTATGGAACGGTATCTGAGCTAATTTGAAACCCTTGTTTTATGTATCACCCCACCTCACCTTTCCCGTTAAGCAGCCATAGTGTGTTTTCTGCCTGTGTGACTCTGTTCTGTTTTGTAATTCAGTTCAAGTGTAACGGTTTTTACATTCCCTCTATAAGTGATACCTTATGAGAAGTGTCCTTTTCTGTGTGACTTATTTCACTTAGAATCGTCGTACCTAAATCCACTCATCATGCTGCTACTAGCCTTATGACATTGATTTCCTGGCTGAGTGATATTCCATTGTACATAAGGACCACAACTTCTTTATCCATTTTTCTCTTTCCTGGGATATTGAAGGTGGAATGAAGTGGAGGTCCTTGTCAACAGAGCAGCCCTAAACTTTGGGGTGCTTGTGTCTTGCTGAATTTTCATTTTCCCAATTTATACCCCCATGAGTGGAAGTGCCCTATGCTCTCTAAGCTGTGTTTTTTAGATGTTTCAGGACACACCGTACACTTCTCCAGAGTGGCTGTTGGCAATTTACATCCCGCCCATCAGTGTAGCAAGGCTCCCATTTCTCCATGGCCTGTCCTGCATTTCTGGTTTTGAGACTTTTTTCAGCATGGCCCTTTTGACCGATGGGTAGCGAGTCTGCTTTGTCGCGCTGATTTGCCTTTCCAGGTTGCTTGGTTGGCCAAAAAGGGCATATGCGTTTTTTCCTGAATATATTCAGGAAAAATCGCATACGCCCTTTTTGGCCAAGGGCATCATTGTCAACGTTTTGCCGCTTTTCATGTGCTTTAAAGGCGATTCGAATCTACCTCCTGAAATCTGTTTCCTACAATTCTGCCTTGATTTCAAATCCTCTTCTTTGCCTTCCCTCAATATATTTGTGGACGAGAGTTATCATTTATAACTCTGCAGGTTTGTGAATTGCAGTGCCCTGAAGCTCCATTTTACAACTCGCTTTTTTGGGAGCTGGCCGCAAAAGCACAGGATGGCTTCAGGCCCTGTTCTGGTTCCGGGGGGGAGGATGAGCCTGTGGTTAATTCTTCTTCCTGATGGGAAAATAGAGTGACCTTTGCCTGTCCCAACACCAAGAGCTAGTCTCTCACTGGTTCCCCGTCTACCCGTTCATCCTCAGGACAAATTGCAACCTGTACGGAACAGGAGGTTAAAGGTGCTGATGCTCCAAGTAGGGAGATTGTTAGTAAAGCGGCTGGAATGGCGAACCCGGGCACAAGGAGAAGAGAAATGAGGTGCGTTTTAGAAACCTTTCCACATCACACGGTGTACCATCTTCTGGGTTTCTCATGCATGTTTTCGATGTAGGAAGATGCCCTTGAACCTGGAGATTTGGGACCCATGCGATGGGTACCACGCAGTATTACTTTAAAGGGTCTGCGTTTGCTCACCCAACCTCACCAAACCTCTCAGCCCCAAGAGTGTCCACCCTTATGTCTCATCCAGCTGTGGGTCTAGATATGGTCAATCCAGGTTGCATCACAGCCCCTGAACGCATTGTGTAAGAATTTCTCTCTCTTTCACTGTCTTTGTTTCATGGGTTTGTAAAAGTAATTTATTTTTATAATGGGGTTTAGCTGCTTTTCACTGCTGTGTTTATGCCGCTTTTCACCCACTTGACACACTAACAGAGAGATATCAATACATAGGTTTTAAGATTATTACTAGTCAGATATATTCTTGTGCGGTGAATAGGGCGTGTTGAGTCCAGTTCTCTGAGCAAGGAGTAGGTCTTGTCTATTACATATTGGGTTTATGGAACGGTATCTGAGCTAATTTGAAACCCTTGTTTTATGTATCACCCCACCTCACCTTTCCCGTTAAGCAGCCATAGTGTGTTTTCTGCATGTGTGACTCTGTTCTGTTTTGTAATTCAGTTCAAGTGTAACGGTTTTTACAGTCCCTCTATAAGTGATACCTTATGAGAAGTGTCCTTTTCTGTGTGACTTATTTCACTTAGAATCGTCGTACCTAAATCCACTCATCATGCTGCTACTAGCCTTATGACATTGATTTCCTGGCTGAGTGATATTCCATTGTACATAAGGACCACAACTTCTTTATCCATTTTTCTCTTTCCTGGGATATTTAAGGTGGAATGAAGTGGAGGTCCTTGTCAACAGAGCAGCCCTCAACTTTGGGGTGCTTGTGTCTTGCTGATTTTTCATTTTCCCAATTTATACCCCCATGAGTGGAAGTGCCCTATGCTCTCTAAGCTGTGTTTTTTAGATGTTTCAGGACACACCGTACACTTCTCCAGAGTGGCTGTTGGCAATTTACATCCCGCCCATCAGTGTAGCAAGGCTCCCATTTCTCCATGGCCTGTCCTGCATTTCTGGTTTTGACACGTTTTTCAGCATGGCCCTTTTGACCAATGGGTAGCGAGTCTTCTTTGTAGCGCTGATTTGCCTTTCCAGGTTGCTTGGTTGGCCAAAAAGGGCGTATGCGTTTTTTCCTGAATATATTCAGGAAAAAACGCATACGCCCTTTTTGCCCAAGGGCATCATTGTCAACGTTTTGCCGCTTTTCATGTGCTTTAAAGGCGATTCGAATCTACCTCCTGAAATCTCTTTCCTGCAATTCTGCCTTGATTTCAAATCCTCTTCTGTGCCTTCCCTCAATATATTTGTGGACAAGAGTTAGCATTTATAACTCTGCAGGTTTGGGAATTGCAGTGCCCTGAACCTCCATTTTACAACTCGCTTTTTTGGGAGCTGGCCGCAAAAGCGCAGGATGGCTTCAGGCCCTGTTCTGGTTCCGGGGGGGAGGATGAGCCTGTGGTTAATTCTTCTTCCTGATGGGAAAATAGAGTGACCTGTGCCTGTCCCAACACCAAGAGCTAGTCTCTCACTGGTTCCCCGTCTACCCGTTCATCCTCAGGACAAATTGCAACCTGTACGGAACAGGAGGTTAAAGGTGCTGATGCTCCAAGTAGGGAGATTGTTAGTAAAGCGGCTGGAATGGCGAACCCGGGCACAAGGAGAAGAGAAATTAGGTGCGTTTTAGAAACCTTTCCACATCACACGGTGTACCATCTTCTGGGTTTCTCATGCATGTTTTCGATGTAGGAAGATGCCCTTGAACCTGGAGATTTGGGACCCATGCGATGGGTACCACGCAGTATTACTTTAAAGGGTCTGCATTTGCTCACCCAACCTCACCAAACCTCTCAGCCCCAAGAGTGTCCACCCTTATGTCTCATCCAGCTGTGGGTCTAGATATGGTCAATCCAGGTTGCATCACAGCCCCTGAACGCATTGTGTAAGAATTTCTCTCTCTTTCACTGTCTTTGTTTCATGGGTTTGTAAAAGTAATTTATTTTTATAATGGGGTTTAGCTGCTTTTCACTGCTGTGTTTATGCCGCTTTTCACCCACTTGACACACTAACAGAGAGATATCAATACATAGGTTTTAAGATTATTACTAGTCAGATATATTCTTGTGCGGTGAATAGGGCGTGTTGAGTCCAGTTCTCTGAGCAAGGAGTAGGTCTTGTCTATTACATATTGGGTTTATGGAACGGTATCTGAGCTAATTTGAAACCCTTGTTTTATGTATCACCCCACCTCACCTTTCCCGTTAAGCAGCCATAGTGTGTTTTCTGCCTGTGTGACTCTGTTCTGTTTTGTAATTCAGTTCAAGTGTAACGGTTTTTACATTCCCTCTATAAGTGATACCTTATGAGAAGTGTCCTTTTCTGTGTGACTTATTTCACTTAGAATCGTCGTACCTAAATCCACTCATCATGCTGCTACTAGCCTTATGACATTGATTTCCTGGCTGAGTGATATTCCATTGTACATAAGGACCACAACTTCTTTATCCATTTTTCTCTTTCCTGGGATATTGAAGGTGGAATGAAGTGGAGGTCCTTGTCAACAGAGCAGCCCTAAACTTTGGGGTGCTTGTGTCTTGCTGAATTTTCATTTTCCCAATTTATACCCCCATGAGTGGAAGTGCCCTATGCTCTCTAAGCTGTGTTTTTTAGATGTTTCAGGACACACCGTACACTTCTCCAGAGTGGCTGTTGGCAATTTACATCCCGCCCATCAGTGTAGCAAGGCTCCCATTTCTCCATGGCCTGTCCTGCATTTCTGGTTTTGAGACGTTTTTCAGCATGGCCCTTTTGACCGATGGGTAGCGAGTCTGCTTTGTCGCGCTGATTTGCCTTTCCAGGTTGCTTGGTTGGCCAAAAAGGGCGTATGCGTTTTTTCCTGAATATATTCAGGAAAAAACGCATACGCCCTTTTTGGCCAAGGGCATCATTGTCAACGTTTTGCCGCTTTTCATGTGCTTTAAAGGCGATTCGAATCTACCTCCTGAAATCTGTTTCCTACAATTCTGCCTTGATTTCAAATCCTCTTCTTTGCCTTCCCTCAATATATTTGTGGACGAGAGTTATCATTTATAACTCTGCAGGTTTGTGAATTGCAGTGCCCTGAAGCTCCATTTTACAACTCGCTTTTTTGGGAGCTGGCCGCAAAAGCACAGGATGGCTTCAGGCCCTGTTCTGGTTCCGGGGGGGAGGATGAGCCTGTGGTTAATTCTTCTTCCTGATGGGAAAATAGAGTGACCTGTGCCTGTCCCAACACCAAGAGCTAGTCTCTCACTGTTTCCCCGTCTACCCGTTCATCCTCAGGACAAATTGCAACCTGTACGGAACAGGAGGTTAAAGGTGCTGATGCTCCAAGTAGGGAGATTGTTAGTAAAGCGGCTGGAATGGCGAACCCGGGCACAAGGAGAAGAGAAATGAGGTGCGTTTTAGAAACCTTTCCACATCACACGGTGTACCATCTTCTGGGTTTCTCATGCATGTTTTCGATGTAGGAAGATGCCCTTGAACCTGGAGATTTGGGACCCATGCGATGGGTACCACGCAGTATTACTTTAAAGGGTCTGCGTTTGCTCACCCAACCTCACCAAACCTCTCAGCCCCAAGAGTGTCCACCCTTATGTCTCATCCAGCTGTGGGTCTAGATATGGTCAATCCAGGTTGCATCACAGCCCCTGAACGCATTGTGTAAGAATTTCTCTCTCTTTCACTGTCTTTGTTTCATGGGTTTGTAAAAGTAATTTATTTTTATAATGGGGTTTAGCTGCTTTTCACTGCTGTGTTTATGCCGCTTTTCACCCACTTGACACACTAACAGAGAGATATCAATACATAGGTTTTAAGATTATTACTAGTCAGATATATTCTTGTGCGGTGAATAGGGCGTGTTGAGTCCAGTTCTCTGAGCAAGGAGTAGGTCTTGTCTATTACATATTGGGTTTATGGAACGGTATCTGAGCTAATTTGAAACCCTTGTTTTATGTATCACCCCACCTCACCTTTCCCGTTAAGCAGCCATAGTGTGTTTTCTGCCTGTGTGACTCTGTTCTGTTTTGTAATTCAGTTCAAGTGTAACGGTTTTTACAGTCCCTCTATAAGTGATACCTTATGAGAAGTGTCCTTTTCTGTGTGACTTATTTCACTTAGAATCGTCGTACCTAAATCCACTCATCATGCTGCTACTAGCCTTATGACATTGATTTCCTGGCTGAGTGATATTCCATTGTACATAAGGACCACAACTTCTTTATCCATTTTTCTCTTTCCTGGGATATTGAAGGTGGAATGAAGTGGAGGTCCTTGTCAACAGAGCAGCCCTAAACTTTGGGGTGCTTGTGTCTTGCTGAATTTTCATTTTCCCAATTTATACCCCCATGAGTGGAAGTGCCCTATGCTCTCTAAGCTGTGTTTTTTAGATGTTTCAGGACACACCGTACACTTCTCCAGAGTGGCTGTTGGCAATTTACATCCCGCCCATCAGTGTAGCAAGGCTCCCATTTCTCCATGGCCTGTCCTGCATTTCTGGTTTTGACACGTTTTTCAGCATGGCCCTTTTGACCAATGGGTAGCGAGTCTTCTTTGTAGCGCTGATTTGCCTTTCCAGGTTGCTTGGTTGGCCAAAAAGGGCGTATGCGTTTTTTCCTGAATATATTCAGGAAAAAACGCATACGCCCTTTTTGCCCAAGGGCATCATTGTCAACGTTTTGCCGCTTTTCATGTGCTTTAATGGCGATTCGAATCTACCTCCTGAAATCTCTTTCCTGCAATTCTGCCTTGATTTCAAATCCTCTTCTTTGCCTTCCCTCAATATATTTGTGGACGAGAGTTATCATTTATAACTCTGCAGGTTTGTGAATTGCAGTGCCCTGAAGCTCCATTGTACAACTCGCTTTTTTGGGAGCTGGCCGCAAAAGCGCAGGATGGCTTCAGGCCCTGTTCTGGTTCCGGGGGGGAGGATGAGCCTGTGGTTAATTCTTCTTCCTGATGGGAAAATAGAGTGACCTGTGCCTGTCCCAACACCAAGAGCTAGTCTCTCACTGGTTCCCCGTCTACCCGTTCATCCTCAGGACAAATTGCAACCTGTACGTAACAGGAGGTTAAAGGTGCTGATGCTCCAAGTAGGGAGATTGTTAGTAAAGCGGCTGGAATGGCGAACCCGGGAACAAGGAGAAGAGAAATGAGGTGCGTTTTAGAAACCTTTCCACATCACACGGTGTACCATCTTCTGGGTTTCTCATGCATGTTTTCGATGTAGGAAGATGCCCTTGAACCTGGAGATTTGGGACCCATGCGATGGGTACCACGCAGTATTACTTTAAAGGGTCTGCATTTGCTCACCCAACCTCACCAAACCTCTCAGCCCAAAGAGTGTCCACCCTTATGTCTCATCCAGCTGTGGGTCTAGATATGGTCAATCCAGGTTGCATCACAGCCCCTGAACGCATTGTGTAAGAATTTCTCTCTCTTTCACTGTCTTTGTTTCATGGGTTTGTAAAAGTAATTTATTTTTATAATGGGGTTTAGCTGCTTTTCACTGCTGTGTTTATGCCGCTTTTCACCCACTTGACACACTAACAGAGAGATATCAATACATAGGTTTTAAGATTATTACTAGTCAGATATATTCTTCTGCGGTGAATAGGGCGTGTTGAGTCCAGTTCTCTGAGCAAGGAGTAGGTCTTGTGTATTACATATTGGGTTTATGGAACGGTATCTGAGCTAATTTGAAACCCTTGTTTTATGTATCACCCCACCTCACCTTTCCCGTTAAGCAGCCATAGTGTGTTTTCTGCATGTGTGACTCTGTTCTGTTTTGTAATTCAGTTCAAGTGTAACGGTTTTTACAGTCCCTCTATAAGTGATACCTTATGAGAAGTGTCCTTTTCTGTGTGACTTATTTCACTTAGAATCGTCGTACCTAAATCCACTCATCATGCTGCTACTAGCCTTATGACATTGATTTCCTGGCTGAGTGATATTCCATTGTACATAAGGACCACAACTTCTTTATCCATTTTTCTCTTTCCTGGGATATTGAAGGTGGAATGAAGTGGAGGTCCTTGTCAACAGAGCAGCCCTAAACTTTGGGGTGCTTGTGTCTTGCTGATTTTTCATTTTCCCAATTTATACCCCCATGAGTGGAAGTGCCCTATGCTCTCTAAGCTGTGTTTTTTAGATGTTTCAGGACACACCGTACACTTCTCCAGAGTGGCTGTTGGCAATTTACATCCCGCACATCAGTGTAGCAAGGCTCCCATTTCTCCATGGCCTGTCCTGCATTTCTGGTTTTGACACGTTTTTCAGCATGGCCCTTTTGACCAATGGGTAGCGAGTCTTCTTTGTAGCGCTGATTTGCCTTTCCAGGTTGCTTGGTTGGCCAAAAAGGGCGTATGCGTTTTTTCCTGAATATATTCAGGAAAAAACGCATACGCCCTTTTTGCCCAAGGGCATCATTGTCAACGTTTTGCCGCTTTTCATGTGCTTTAAAGGCGATTCGAATCTACCTCCTGAAATCTCTTTCCTGCAATTCTGCCTTGATTTCAAATCCTCTTCTGTGCCTTCCCTCAATATATTTGTGGACGAGAGTTAGCATTTATAACTCTGCAGGTTTGGGAATTGCAGTGCCCTGAACCTCCATTTTACAACTCGCTTTTTTGGGAGCTGGCCGCAAAAGCGCAGGATGGCTTCAGGCCCTGTTCTGGTTCCGGGGGGGAGGATGAGCCTGTGGTTAATTCTTCTTCCTGATGGGAAAATAGAGTGACCTGTGCCTGTCCCAACACCAAGAGCTAGTCTCTCACTGGTTCCCCGTCTACCCGTTCATCCTCAGGACAAATTGCAACCTGTACGGAACAGGAGGTTAAAGGTGCTGATGCTCCAAGTAGGGAGATTGTTAGTAAAGCGGCTGGAATGGCGAACCCGGGCACAAGGAGAAGAGAAATTAGGTGCGTTTTAGAAACCTTTCCACATCACACAGTGTACCATCTTCTGGGTTTCTCATGCATGTTTTCGATGTAGGAAGATGCCCTTGAACCTGGAGATTTGGGACCCATGCGATGGGTACCACGCAGTATTACTTTAAAGGGTCTGCATTTGCTCACCCAACCTCACCAAACCTCTCAGCCCCAAGAGTGTCCACCCTTATGTCTCATCCAGCTGTGGGTCTAGATATGGTCAATCCAGGTTGCATCACAGCCCCTGAACGCATTGTGTAAGAATTTCTCTCTCTTTCACTGTCTTTGTTTCATGGGTTTGTAAAAGTAATTTATTTTTATAATGGGGTTTAGCTGCTTTTCACTGCTGTGTTTATGCCGCTTTTCACCCACTTGACACACTAACAGAGAGATATCAATACATAGGTTTTAAGATTATTACTAGTCAGATATATTCTTGTGCGGTGAATAGGGCGTGTTGAGTCCAGTTCTCTGAGCAAGGAGTAGGTCTTGTCTATTACATATTGGGTTTATGGAACGGTATCTGAGCTAATTTGAAACCCTTGTTTTATGTATCACCCCACCTCACCTTTCCCGTTAAGCAGCCATAGTGTGTTTTCTGCCTGTGTGACTCTGTTCTGTTTTGTAATTCAGTTCAAGTGTAACGGTTTTTACATTCCCTCTATAAGTGATACCTTATGAGAAGTGTCCTTTTCTGTGTGACTTATTTCACTTAGAATCGTCGTACCTAAATCCACTCATCATGCTGCTACTAGCCTTATGACATTGATTTCCTGGCTGAGTGATATTCCATTGTACATAAGGACCACAACTTCTTTATCCATTTTTCTCTTTCCTGGGATATTGAAGGTGGAATGAAGTGGAGGTCCTTGTCAACAGAGCAGCCCTAAACTTTGGGGTGCTTGTGTCTTGCTGAATTTTCATTTTCCCAATTTATACCCCCATGAGTGGAAGTGCCCTATGCTCTCTAAGCTGTGTTTTTTAGATGTTTCAGGACACACCGTACACTTCTCCAGAGTGGCTGTTGGCAATTTACATCCCGCCCATCAGTGTAGCAAGGCTCCCATTTCTCCATGGCCTGTCCTGCATTTCTGGTTTTGAGACTTTTTTCAGCATGGCCCTTTTGACCGATGGGTAGCGAGTCTGCTTTGTCGCGCTGATTTGCCTTTCCAGGTTGCTTGGTTGGCCAAAAAGGGCGTATGCGTTTTTTCCTGAATATATTCAGGAAAAAACGCATACGCCCTTTTTGCCCAAGGGCATCATTGTCAACGTTTTGCCGCTTTTCATGTGCTTTAATGGCGATTCGAATCTACCTCCTGAAATCTCTTTCCTGCAATTCTGCCTTGATTTCAAATCCTCTTCTTTGCCTTCCCTCAATATATTTGTGGACGAGAGTTATCATTTATAACTCTGCAGGTTTGTGAATTGCAGTGCCCTGAAGCTCCATTTTACAACTCGCTTTTTTGGGAGCTGGCCGCAAAAGCACAGGATGGCTTCAGGCCCTGTTCTGGTTCCGGGGGGGAGGATGAGCCTGTGGTTAATTCTTCTTCCTGATGGGAAAATAGAGTGACCTTTGCCTGTCCCAACACCAAGAGCTAGTCTCTCACTGGTTCCCCGTCTACCCGTTCATCCTCAGGACAAATTGCAACCTGTACGGAACAGGAGGTTAAAGGTGCTGATGCTCCAAGTAGGGAGATTGTTAGTAAAGCGGCTGGAATGGCGAACCCGGGCACAAGGAGAAGAGAAATGAGGTGCGTTTTAGAAACCTTTCCACATCACACGGTGTACCATCTTCTGGGTTTCTCATGCATGTTTTCGATGTAGGAAGATGCCCTTGAACCTGGAGATTTGGGACCCATGCGATGGGTACCACGCAGTATTACTTTAAAGGGTCTGCGTTTGCTCACCCAACCTCACCAAACCTCTCAGCCCCAAGAGTGTCCACCCTTATGTCTCATCCAGCTGTGGGTCTAGATATGGTCAATCCAGGTTGCATCACAGCCCCTGAACGCATTGTGTAAGAATTTCTCTCTCTTTCACTGTCTTTGTTTCATGGGTTTGTAAAAGTAATTTATTTTTATAATGGGGTTTAGCTGCTTTTCACTGCTGTGTTTATGCCGCTTTTCACCCACTTGACACACTAACAGAGAGATATCAATACATAGGTTTTAAGATTATTACTAGTCAGATATATTCTTGTGCGGTGAATAGGGCGTGTTGAGTCCAGTTCTCTGAGCAAGGAGTAGGTCTTGTCTATTACATATTGGGTTTATGGAACGGTATCTGAGCTATTTTGAAACCCTTGTTTTATGTATCACCCCACCTCACCTTTCCCGTTAAGCAGCCATAGTGTGTTTTCTGCATGTGTGACTCTGTTCTGTTTTGTAATTCAGTTCAAGTGTAACGGTTTTTACAGTCCCTCTATAAGTGATACCTTATGAGAAGTGTCCTTTTCTGTGTGACTTATTTCACTTAGAATCGTCGTACCTAAATCCACTCATCATGCTGCTACTAGCCTTATGACATTGATTTCCTGGCTGAGTGATATTCCATTGTACATAAGGACCACAACTTCTTTATCCATTTTTCTCTTTCCTGGGATATTGAAGGTGGAATGAAGTGGAGGTCCTTGTCAACAGAGCAGCCCTAAACTTTGGGGTGCTTGTGTCTTGCTGATTTTTCATTTTCCCAATTTATACCCCCATGAGTGGAAGTGCCCTATGCTCTCTAAGCTGTGTTTTTTAGATGTTTCAGGACACACCGTACACTTCTCCAGAGTGGCTGTTGGCAATTTACATCCCGCCCATCAGTGTAGCAAGGCTCCCATTTCTCCATGGCCTGTCCTGCATTTCTGGTTTTGACACGTTTTTCAGCATGGCCCTTTTGACCAATGGGTAGCGAGTCTTCTTTGTAGCGCTGATTTGCCTTTCCAGGTTGCTTGGTTGGCCAAAAAGGGCGTATGCGTTTTTTCCTGAATATATTCAGGAAAAAACGCATACGCCCTTTTTGCCCAAGGGCATCATTGTCAACGTTTTGCCGCTTTTCATGTGCTTTAAAGGCGATTCGAATCTACCTCCTGAAATCTCTTTCCTGCAATTCTGCCTTGATTTCAAATCCTCTTCTGTGCCTTCCCTCAATATATTTGTGGACGAGAGTTAGCATTTATAACTCTGCAGGTTTGGGAATTGCAGTGCCCTGAACCTCCATTTTACAACTCGCTTTTTTGGGAGCTGGCCGCAAAAGCGCAGGATGGCTTCAGGCCCTGTTCTGGTTCCGGGGGGGAGGATGAGCCTGTGGTTAATTCTTCTTCCTGATGGGAAAATAGAGTGACCTGTGCCTGTCCCAACACCAAGAGCTAGTCTCTCACTGGTTCCCCGTCTACCCGTTCATCCTCAGGACAAATTGCAACCTGTACGGAACAGGAGGTTAAAGGTGCTGATGCTCCAAGTAGGGAGATTGTTAGTAAAGCGGCTGGAATGGCGAACCCGGGCACAAGGAGAAGAGAAATTAGGTGCGTTTTAGAAACCTTTCCACATCACACGGTGTACCATCTTCTGGGTTTCTCATGCATGTTTTCGATGTAGGAAGATGCCCTTGAACCTGGAGATTTGGGACCCATGCGATGGGTACCACGCAGTATTACTTTAAAGGGTCTGCATTTGCTCACCCAACCTCACCAAACCTCTCAGCCCCAAGAGTGTCCACCCTTATGTCTCATCCAGCTGTGGGTCTAGATATGGTCAATCCAGGTTGCATCACAGCCCCTGAACGCATTGTGTAAGAATTTCTCTCTCTTTCACTGTCTTTGTTTCATGGGTTTGTAAAAGTAATTTATTTTTATAATGGGGTTTAGCTGCTTTTCACTGCTGTGTTTATGCCGCTTTTCACCCACTTGACACACTAACAGAGAGATATCAATACATAGGTTTTAAGATTATTACTAGTCAGATATATTCTTGTGCGGTGAATAGGGCGTGTTGAGTCCAGTTCTCTGAGCAAGGAGTAGGTCTTGTTTATTACATATTGGGTTTATGGAACGGTATCTGAGCTAATTTGAAACCCTTGTTTTATGTATCACCCCACCTCACCTTTCCCGTTAAGCAGCCATAGTGTGTTTTCTGCCTGTGTGACTCTGTTCTGTTTTGTAATTCAGTTCAAGTGTAACGGTTTTTACATTCCCTCTATAAGTGATACCTTATGAGAAGTGTCCTTTTCTGTGTGACTTATTTCACTTAGAATCGTCGTACCTAAATCCACTCATCATGCTGCTACTAGCCTTATGACATTGATTTCCTGGCTGAGTGATATTCCATTGTACATAAGGACCACAACTTCTTTATCCATTTTTCTCTTTCCTGGGATATTGAAGGTGGAATGAAGTGGAGGTCCTTGTCAACAGAGCAGCCCTAAACTTTGGGGTGCTTGTGTCTTGCTGAATTTTCATTTTCCCAATTTATACCCCCATGAGTGGAAGTGCCCTATGCTCTCTAAGCTGTGTTTTTTAGATGTTTCAGGACACACCGTACACTTCTCCAGAGTGGCTGTTGGCAATTTACATCCCGCCCATCAGTGTAGCAAGGCTCCCATTTCTCCATGGCCTGTCCTGCATTTCTGGTTTTGACACGTTTTTCAGCATGGCCCTTTTGACCAATGGGTAGCGAGTCTTCTTTGTAGCGCTGATTTGCCTTTCCAGGTTGCTTGGTTGGCCAAAAAGGGCGTATGCGTTTTTTCCTGAATATATTCAGGAAAAAACGCATACGCCCTTTTTGCCCAAGGGCATCATTGTCAACGTTTTGCCGCTTTTCATGTGCTTTAATGGCGATTCGAATCTACCTCCTGAAATCTCTTTCCTGCAATTCTGCCTTGATTTCAAATCCTCTTCTTTGCCTTCCCTCAATATATTTGTGGACGAGAGTTATCATTTATAACTCTGCAGGTTTGTGAATTGCAGTGCCCTGAAGCTCCATTTTACAACTCGCTTTTTTGGGAGCTGGCCGCAAAAGCACAGGATGGCTTCAGGCCCTGTTCTGGTTCCGGGGGGGAGGATGAGCCTGTGGTTAATTCTTCTTCCTGATGGGAAAATAGAGTGACCTTTGCCTGTCCCAACACCAAGAGCTAGTCTCTCACTGGTTCCCCGTCTACCCGTTCATCCTCAGGACAAATTGCAACCTGTACGGAACAGGAGGTTAAAGGTGCTGATGCTCCAAGTAGGGAGATTGTTAGTAAAGCGGCTGGAATGGCGAACCCGGGCACAAGGAGAAGAGAAATGAGGTGCGTTTTAGAAACCTTTCCACATCACACGGTGTACCATCTTCTGGGTTTCTCATGCATGTTTTCGATGTAGGAAGATGCCCTTGAACCTGGAGATTTGGGACCCATGCGATGGGTACCACGCAGTATTACTTTAAAGGGTCTGCGTTTGCTCACCCAACCTCACCAAACCTCTCAGCCCCAAGAGTGTCCACCCTTATGTCTCATCCAGCTGTGGGTCTAGATATGGTCAATCCAGGTTGCATCACAGCCCCTGAACGCATTGTGTAAGAATTTCTCTCTCTTTCACTGTCTTTGTTTCATGGGTTTGTAAAAGTAATTTATTTTTATAATGGGGTTTAGCTGCTTTTCACTGCTGTGTTTATGCCGCTTTTCACCCACTTGACACACTAACAGAGAGATATCAATACATAGGTTTTAAGATTATTACTAGTCAGATATATTCTTGTGCGGTGAATAGGGCGTGTTGAGTCCAGTTCTCTGAGCAAGGAGTAGGTCTTGTCTATTACATATTGGGTTTATGGAACGGTATCTGAGCTAATTTGAAACCCTTGTTTTATGTATCACCCCACCTCACCTTTCCCGTTAAGCAGCCATAGTGTGTTTTCTGCCTGTGTGACTCTGTTCTGTTTTGTAATTCAGTTCAAGTGTAACGGTTTTTACATTCCCTCTATAAGTGATACCTTATGAGAAGTGTCCTTTTCTGTGTGACTTATTTCACTTAGAATCATCGTACCTAAATCCACTCATCATGTTGCTACTAGCCTTATGACATTGATTTCATGGCTGAGTGATATTCCATTGTACATAAGGACCACAACTTCTTTATCCATTTTTCTCTTTCCTGGGATATTGAAGGTGGAATGAAGTGGAGGTCCTTGTCAACAGAGCAGCCCTAAACTTTGGGGTGCTTGTGTCTTGCTGAATTTTCATTTTCCCAATTTATACCCCCATGAGTGGAAGTGCCCTATGCTCTCTAAGCTGTGTTTTTTAGATGTTTCAGGACACACCGTACACTTCTCCAGAGTGGCTGTTGGCAATTTACATCCCGCCCATCAGTGTAGCAAGGCTCCCATTTCTCCATGGCCTGTCCTGCATTTCTGGTTTTGAGACTTTTTTCAGCATGGCCCTTTTGACCGATGGGTAGCGAGTCTGCTTTGTAGCGCTGATTTTCCTTTTCAGGTTCCTTGGTTGGCCAAAAAGGGCGTATGCGTTTTTTCCTGAATATATTCAGGAAAAAACGCATACGCCCTTTTTGGCCAAGGGCATCATTGTCAACGTTTTGCCGCTTTTCATGTGCTTTAAAGGCGATTCGAATCTACCTCCTGAAATCTCTTTCCTGCAATTCTGCCTTGATTTCAAATCCTCTTCTTTGCCTTCTCTCAATATATTTGTGGACGAGAGTTATCATTTATAACTTTGCAGGTTTGTGAATTGCAGTGCCCTGAACCTCCATTTTACAACTCGCTTTTTTGGGAGCTGGCCGCAAAAGCGCAGGATGGCTTCAGGCCCTGTTCTGGTTCCGGGGGGGAGGATGAGCCTGTGGTTAATTCTTCTTCCTGATGGGAAAATAGAGTGACCTGTGCCTGTCCCAACACCAAGAGCTAGTCTCTCACTGGTTCCCCGTCTACCCGTTCATCCTCAGGACAAATTGCAACCTGTACGGAACAGGAGGTTAAAGGTGCTGATGCTCCAAGTAGGGAGATTGTTAGTAAAGCGGCTGGAATGGCGAACCCGGGCACAAGGAGAAGAGAAATGAGGTGCGTTTTAGAAACCTTTCCACATCACACGGTGTACCATCTTCTGGGTTTCTCATGCATGTTTTCGATGTAGGAAGATGCCCTTGAACCTGGAGATTTGGGACCCATGCGATGGGTACCACGCAGTATTACTTTAAAGGGTCTGCGTTTGCTCACCCAACCTCACCAAACCTCTCAGCCCCAAGAGTGTCCACCCTTATGTCTCATCCAGCTGTGGGTCTAGATATGGTCAATCCAGGTTGCATCACAGCCCCTGAACGCATTGTGTAAGAATTTCTCTCTCTTTCACTGTCTTTGTTTCATGGGTTTGTAAAAGTAATTTATTTTTATAATGGGGTTTAGCTGCTTTTCACTGCTGTGTTTATGCCGCTTTTCACCCACTTGACACACTAACAGAGAGATATCAATACATAGGTTTTAAGATTATTACTAGTCAGATATATTCTTGTGCGGTGAATAGGGCGTGTTGAGTCCAGTTCTCTGAGCAAGGAGTAGGTCTTGTCTATTACATATTGGGTTTATGGAACGGTATCTGAGCTAATTTGAAACCCTTGTTTTATGTATCACCCCACCTCACCTTTCCCGTTAAGCAGCCATAGTGTGTTTTCTGCCTGTGTGACTCTGTTCTGTTTTGTAATTCAGTTCAAGTGTAACGGTTTTTACATTCCCTCTATAAGTGATACCTTATGAGAAGTGTCCTTTTCTGTGTGACTTATTTCACTTAGAATCGTCGTACCTAAATCCACTCATCATGCTGCTACTAGCCTTATGACATTGATTTCATGGCTGAGTGATATTCCATTGTACATAAGGACCACAACTTCTTTATCCATTTTTCTCTTTCCTGGGATATTGAAGGTGGAATGAAGTGGAGGTCCTTGTCAACAGAGCAGCCCTAAACTTTGGGGTGCTTGTGTCTTGCTGAATTTTCATTTTCCCAATTTATACCCCCATGAGAGGAAGTGCCCTATGCTCTCTAAGCTGTGTTTTTTAGATGTTTCAGGACACACCGTACACTTCTCCAGAGTGGCTGTTGGCAATTTACATCCCGCCCATCAGTGTAGCAAGGCTCCCATTTCTCCATGGCCTGTCCTGCATTTCTGGTTTTGAGACTTTTTTCAGCATGGCCCTTTTGACCGATGGGTAGCGAGTCTGCTTTGGAGCGCTGATTTGCCTTTTCAGGTTGCTTGGTTGGCCAAAAAGGGCGTATGCGTTTTTTCCTGAATATATTCAGGAAAAAACGCATACGCCCTTTTTGGCCAAGGGCATCATTGTCAACGTTTTGCCGCTTTTCATGTGCTTTAAAGGCGATTCGAATCTACCTCCTGAAATCTGTTTCCTACAATTCTGCCTTGATTTCAAATCCTCTTCTTTGCCTTCCCTCAATATATTTGTGGACGAGAGTTATCATTTATAACTCTGCAGGTTTGTGAATTGCAGTGCCCTGAAGCTCCATTTTACAACTCGCTTTTTTGGGAGCTGGCCGCAAAAGCACAGGATGGCTTCAGGCCCTGTTCTGGTTCCGGGGGGGAGGATGAGCCTGTGGTTAATTCTTCTTCCTGATGGGAAAATAGAGTGACCTTTGCCTGTCCCAACACCAAGAGCTAGTCTCTCACTGGTTCCCCGTCTACCCGTTCATCCTCAGGACAAATTGCAACCTGTACGGAACAGGAGGTTAAAGGTGCTGATGCTCCAAGTAGGGAGATTGTTAGTAAAGCGGCTGGAATGGCGAACCCGGGCACAAGGAGAAGAGAAATGAGGTGCGTTTTAGAAACCTTTCCACATCACACAGTGTACCATCTTCTGGGTTTCTCATGCATGTTTTCGATGTAGGAAGATGCCCTTGAACCTGGAGATTTGGGACCCATGCGATGGGTACCACGCAGTATTACTTTAAAGGGTCTGCGTTTGCTCACCCAACCTCACCAAACCTCTCAGCCCCAAGAGTGTCCACCCTTATGTCTCATCCAGCTGTGGGTCTAGATATGGTCAATCCAGGTTGCATCACAGCCCCTGAACGCATTGTGTAAGAATTTCTCTCTCTTTCACTGTCTTTGTTTCATGGGTTTGTAAAAGTAATTTATTTTTATAATGGGGTTTAGCTGCTTTTCACTGCTGTGTTTATGCCGCTTTTCACCCACTTGACACACTAACAGAGAGATATCAATACATAGGTTTTAAGATTATTACTAGTCAGATATATTCTTGTGCGGTGAATAGGGCGTGTTGAGTCCAGTTCTCTGAGCAAGGAGTAGGTCTTGTCTATTACATATTGGGTTTATGGAACGGTATCTGAGCTAATTTGAAACCCTTGTTTTATGTATCACCCCACCTCACCTTTCCCGTTAAGCAGCCATAGTGTGTTTTCTGCCTGTGTGACTCTGTTCTGTTTTGTAATTCAGTTCAAGTGTAACGGTTTTTACATTCCCTCTATAAGTGATACCTTATGAGAAGTGTCCTTTTCTGTGTGACTTATTTCACTTAGAATCGTCGTACCTAAATCCACTCATCATGCTGCTACTAGCCTTATGACATTGATTTCATGGCTGAGTGATATTCCATTGTACATAAGGACCACAACTTCTTTATCCATTTTTCTCTTTCCTGGGATATTGAAGGTGGAATGAAGTGGAGGTCCTTGTCAACAGAGCAGCCCTAAACTTTGGGGTGCTTGTGTCTTGCTGAATTTTCATTTTCCCAATTTATACCCCCATGAGTGGAAGTGCCCTATGCTCTCTAAGCTGTGTTTTTTAGATGTTTCAGGACACACCGTACACTTCTCCAGAGTGGCTGTTGGCAATTTACATCCCGCCCATCAGTGTAGCAAGGCTCCCATTTCTCCATGGCCTGTCCTGCATTTCTGGTTTTGAGACTTTTTTCAGCATGGCCCTTTTGACCGATGGGTAGCGAGTCTGCTTTGTAGCGCTGATTTTCCTTTTCAGGTTGCTTGGTTGGCCAAAAAGGGCGTATGCGTTTTTTCCTGAATATATTCAGGAAAAAACGCATACGCCCTTTTTGGCCAAGGGCATCATTGTCAACGTTTTGCCGCTTTTCATGTGCTTTAAAGGCGATTCGAATCTACCTCCTGAAATCTCTTTCCTGCAATTCTGCCTTGATTTCAAATCCTCTTCTTTGCCTTCTCTCAATATATTTGTGGACGAGAGTTATCATTTATAACTCTGCAGGTTTGTGAATTGCAGTGCCCTGAACCTCCATTTTACAACTCGCTTTTTTGGGAGCTGGCCGCAAAAGCGCAGGATGGCTTCAGGCCCTGTTCTGGTTCCGGGGGGGAGGATGAGCCTGTGGTTAATTCTTCTTCCTGATGGGAAAATAGAGTGACCTGTGCCTGTCCCAACACCAAGAGCTAGTCTCTCACTGGTTCCCCGTCTACCCGTTCATCCTCAGGACAAATTGCAACCTGTACGGAACAGGAGGTTAAAGGTGCTGATGCTCCAAGTAGGGAGATTGTTAGTAAAGCGGCTGGAATGGCGAACCCGGGCACAAGGAGAAGAGAAATGAGGTGCGTTTTAGAAACCTTTCCACATCACACGGTGTACCATCTTCTGGGTTTCTCATGCATGTTTTCGATGTAGGAAGATGCCCTTGAACCTGGAGATTTGGGACCCATGCGATGGGTACCACGCAGTATTACTTTAAAGGGTCTGCGTTTGCTCACCCAACCTCACCAAACCTCTCAGCCCCAAGAGTGTCCACCCTTATGTCTCATCCAGCTGTGGGTCTAGATATGGTCAATCCAGGTTGCATCACAGCCCCTGAACGCATTGTGTAAGAATTTCTCTCTCTTTCACTGTCTTTGTTTCATGGGTTTGTAAAAGTAATTTATTTTTATAATGGGGTTTAGCTGCTTTTCACTGCTGTGTTTATGCCGCTTTTCACCCACTTGACACACTAACAGAGAGATATCAATACATAGGTTTTAAGATTATTACTAGTCAGATATATTCTTGTGCGGTGAATAGGGCGTGTTGAGTCCAGTTCTCTGAGCAAGGAGTAGGTCTTGTCTATTACATATTGGGTTTATGGAACGGTATCTGAGCTAATTTGAAACCCTTGTTTTATGTATCACCCCACCTCACCTTTCCCGTTAAGCAGCCATAGTGTGTTTTCTGCCTGTGTGACTCTGTTCTGTTTTGTAATTCAGTTCAAGTGTAACGGTTTTTACATTCCCTCTATAAGTGATACCTTATGAGAAGTGTCCTTTTCTGTGTGACTTATTTCACTTAGAATCGTCGTACCTAAATCCACTCATCATGCTGCTACTAGCCTTATGACATTGATTTCATGGCTGAGTGATATTCCATTGTACATAAGGACCACAACTTCTTTATCCATTTTTCTCTGTCCTGGGATATTGAAGGTGGAATGAAGTGGAGGTCCTTGTCAACAGAGCAGCCCTAAACTTTGGGGTGCTTGTGTCTTGCTGAATTTTCATTTTCCCAATTTATACCCCCATGAGTGGAAGTGCCCTATGCTCTCTAAGCTGTGTTTTTTAGATGTTTCAGGACACACCGTACACTTCTCCAGAGTGGCTGTTGGCAATTTACATCCCGCCCATCAGTGTAGCAAGGCTCCCATTTCTCCATGGCCTGTCCTGCATTTCTGGTTTTGAGACTTTTTTCAGCATGGCCCTTTTGACCGATGGGTAGCGAGTCTGCTTTGTAGCGCTGATTTGCCTTCTCAGGTTGCTTGGTTGGCCAAAAAGGGCGTATGCGTTTTTTCCTGAATATATTCAGGAAAAAACGCATACGCCCTTTTTGGCCAAGGGCATCATTGTCAACGTTTTGCCGCTTTTCATGTGCTTTAAAGGCGATTCGAATCTACCTCCTGAAATCTCTTTCCTGCAATTCTGCCTTGATTTCAAATCCTCTTCTTTGCCTTCTCTCAATATATTTGTGGACGAGAGTTATCATTTATAACTCTGCAGGTTTGTGAATTGCAGTGCCCTGAACCTCCATTTTACAACTCGCTTTTTTGGGAGCTGGCCGCAAAAGCGCAGGATGGCTTCAGGCCCTGTTCTGGTTCCGGGGGGGAGGATGAGCCTGTGGTTAATTCTTCTTCCTGATGGGAAAATAGAGTGACCTGTGCCTGTCCCAACACCAAGAGCTAGTCTCTCACTGGTTCCCCGTCTACCCGTTCATCCTCAGGACAAATTGCAACCTGTACGGAACAGGAGGTTAAAGGTGCTGATGCTCCAAGTAGGGAGATTGTTAGTAAAGCGGCTGGAATGGCGAACCCGGGCACAAGGAGAAGAGAAATTAGGTGCGTTTTAGAAACCTTTCCACATCACACGGTGTACCATCTTCTGGGTTTCTCATGCATGTTTTCGATGTAGGAAGATGCCCTTGAACCTGGAGATTTGGGACCCATGCGATGGGTACCACGCAGTATTACTTTAAAGGGTCTGCATTTGCTCACCCAACCTCACCAAACCTCTCAGCCCCAAGAGTGTCCACCCTTATGTCTCATCCAGCTGTGGGTCTAGATATGGTCAATCCAGGTTGCATCACAGCCCCTGAACGCATTGTGTAAGAATTTCTCTCTCTTTCACAGTCTTTGTTTCATGGGTTTGTAAAAGTAATTTATTTTTATAATGGGGTTTAGCTGCTTTTCACTGCTGTGTTTATGCCGCTTTTCACCCACTTGACACACTAACAGAGAGATATCAATACATAGGTTTTAAGATTATTACTAGTCAGATATATTCTTGTGCGGTGAATAGGGCGTGTTGAGTCCAGTTCTCTGAGCAAGGAGTAGGTCTTGTCTATTACATATTGGGTTTATGGAACGGTATCTGAGCTAATTTGAAACCCTTGTTTTATGTATCATCCCACCTCACCTTTCCCGTTAAGCAGCCATAGTGTGTTTTCTGCATGTGTGACTCTGTTCTGTTTTGTAATTCAGTTCAAGTGTAACGGTTTTTACAGTCCCTCTATAAGTGATACCTTATGAGAAGTGTCCTTTTCTGTGTGACTTATTTCACTTAGAATCGTCGTACCTAAATCCACTCATCATGCTGCTACTAGCCTTATGACATTGATTTCCTGGCTGAGTGATATTCCATTGTACATAAGGACCACAACTTCTTTATCCATTTTTCTCTTTCCTGGGATATTGAAGGTGGAATGAAGTGGAGGTCCTTGTCAACAGAGCAGCCCTAAACTTTGGGGTGCTTGTGTCTTGCTGATTTTTCATTTTCCCAATTTATACCCCCATGAGTGGAAGTGCCCTATGCTCTCTAAGCTGTGTTTTTTAGATGTTTCAGGACACACCGTACACTTCTCCAGAGTGGCTGTTGGCAATTTACATCCCGCCCATCAGTGTAGCAAGGCTCCCATTTCTCCATGGCCTGTCCTGCATTTCTGGTTTTGACACGTTTTTCAGCATGGCCCTTTTGACCAATGGGTAGCGAGTCTTCTTTGTAGCGCTGATTTGCCTTTCCAGGTTGCTTGGTTGGCCAAAAAGGGCGTATGCGTTTTTTCCTGAATATATTCAGGAAAAAACGCATACGCCCTTTTTGCCCAAGGGCATCATTGTCAACGTTTTGCCGCTTTTCATGTGCTTTAAAGGCGATTCGAATCTACCTCCTGAAATCTCTTTCCTGCAATTCTGCCTTGATTTCAAATCCTCTTCTGTGCCTTCCCTCAATATATTTGTGGACGAGAGTTATCATTTATAACTCTGCAGGTTTGGGAATTGCCGTGCCCTCAACCTCCATTTTACAACTCGCTTTTTTGGGAGCTGGCCGCAAAAGCGCAGGATGGCTTCAGGCCCTGTTCTGGTTCCGGGGGGGAGGATGAGCCTGTGGTTAATTCTTCTTCCTGATGGGAAAATAGAGTGACCTGTGCCTGTCCCAACACCAAGAGCTAGTCTCTCACTGGTTCCCCGTCTACCCGTTCATCCTCAGGACAAATTGCAACCTGTACGGAACAGGAGGTTAAAGGTGCTGATGCTCCAAGTAGGGAGATTGTTAGTAAAGCGGCTGGAATGGCGAACCCGGGCACAAGGAGAAGAGAAATTAGGTGCGTTTTAGAAACCTTTCCACATCACACGGTGTACCATCTTCTGGGTTTCTCATGCATGTTTTCGATGTAGGAAGATGCCCTTGAACCTGGAGATTTGGGACCCATGCGATGGGTACCACGCAGTATTACTTTAAAGGGTCTGCATTTGCTCACCCAACCTCACCAAACCTCTCAGCCCCAAGAGTGTCCACCCTTATGTCTCATCCAGCTGTGGGTCTAGATATGGTCAATCCAGGTTGCATCACAGCCCCTGAACGCATTGTGTAAGAATTTCTCTCTCTTTCACTGTCTTTGTTTCATGGGTTTGTAAAAGTAATTTATTTTTATAATGGGGTTTAGCTGCTTTTCACTGCTGTGTTTATGCCGCTTTTCACCCACTTGACACACTAACAGAGAGATATCAATACATAGGTTTTAAGATTATTACTAGTCAGATATATTCTTGTGCGGTGAATAGGGCGTGTTGAGTCCAGTTCTCTGAGCAAGGAGTAGGTCTTGTCTATTACATATTGGGTTTATGGAACGGTATCTGAGCTAATTTGAAACCCTTGTTTTATGTATCACCCCACCTCACCTTTCCCGTTAAGCAGCCATAGTGTGTTTTCTGCCTGTGTGACTCTGTTCTGTTTTGTAATTCAGTTCAAGTGTAACGGTTTTTACATTCCCTCTATAAGTGATACCTTATGAGAAGTGTCCTTTTCTGTGTGACTTATTTCACTTAGAATCGTCGTACCTAAATCCACTCATCATGCTGCTACTAGCCTTATGACATTGATTTCCTGGCTGAGTGATATTCCATTGTACATAAGGACCACAACTTCTTTATCCATTTTTCTCTTTCCTGGGATATTGAAGGTGGAATGAAGTGGAGGTCCTTGTCAACAGAGCAGCCCTAAACTTTGGGGTGCTTGTGTCTTGCTGAATTTTCATTTTCCCAATTTATACCCCCATGAGTGGAAGTGCCCTATGCTCTCTAAGCTGTGTTTTTTAGATGTTTCAGGACACACCGTACACTTCTCCAGAGTGGCTGTTGGCAATTTACATCCCGCCCATCAGTGTAGCAAGGCTCCCATTTCTCCATGGCCTGTCCTGCATTTCTGGTTTTGAGACTTTTTTCAGCATGGCCCTTTTGACCGATGGGTAGCGAGTCTGCTTTGTCGCGCTGATTTGCCTTTCCAGGTTGCTTGGTTGGCCAAAAAGGGCGTATGCGTTTTTTCCTGAATATATTCAGGAAAAAACGCATACGCCCTTTTTGGCCAAGGGCATCATTGTCAACGTTTTGCCGCTTTTCATGTGCTTTAAAGGCGATTCGAATCTACCTCCTGAAATCTGTTTCCTACAATTCTGCCTTGATTTCAAATCCTCTTCTTTGCCTTCCCTCAATATATTTGTGGACGAGAGTTATCATTTATAACTCTGCAGGTTTGTGAATTGCAGTGCCCTGAAGCTCCATTGTACAACTCGCTTTTTTGGGAGCTGGCCGCAAAAGCACAGGATGGCTTCAGGCCCTGTTCTGGTTCCGGGGGGGAGGATGAGCCTGTGGTTAATTCTTCTTCCTGATGGGAAAATAGAGTGACCTGTGCCTGTCCCAACACCAAGAGCTAGTCTCTCACTGGTTCCCCGTCTACCCGTTCATCCTCAGGACAAATTGCAACCTGTACGGAACAGGAGGTTAAAGGTGCTGATGCTCCAAGTAGGGAGATTGTTAGGAAAGCGGCTGGAATGGCGAACCCGGGCACAAGGAGAAGAGAAATGAGGTGCGTTTTAGAAACCTTTCCCCATCACATGGTGTACCATCTTTTTGTTTTCTCATGCATGTTTTCGATGTAGGAAGATGCCCTTGAACCTGGAGATTTGGGACCCATGCGATGGGTACCACGCAGTATTACTTTAAAGGGTCTGCGTTTGCTCACCCAACCTCACCAAACCTCTCAGCCCCAAGAGTGTCCACCCTTATGTCTCATCCAGCTGTGGGTCTAGATATGGTCAATCCAGGTTGCATCACAGCCCCTGAACGCATTGTGTAAGAATTTCTCTCTCTTTCACTGTCTTTGTTTCATGGGTTTTTCAAAGTAATTTATTTTTATAATGGGGTTTAGCTGCTTTTCACTGCTGTGTTTATGCCGCTTTACACCCACTTGACACACTAACAGAGAGATATCAATACATAGGTTTTAAGATTATTACTAGTCAGATATATTCTTGTGCGGTGAATAGGGCGTGTTGAGTCCAGTTCTCTGAGCAAGGAGTAGGTCTTGTCTATTACATATTGGGTTTATGGAACGGTATCTGAGCTAATTTGAAACCCTTGTTTTATGTATCACCCCACCTCACCTTTCCCGTTAAGCAGCCATAGTGTGTTTTCTGCCTGTGTGACTCTGTTCTGTTTTGTAATTCAGTTCAAGTGTAACGGTTTTTACATTCCCTCTATAAGTGATACCTTATGAGAAGTGTCCTTTTCTGTGTGACTTATTTCACTTAGAATCGTCGTACCTAAATCCACTCATCATGCTGCTACTAGCCTTATGACATTGATTTCATGGCTGAGTGATATTCCATTGTACATAAGGACCACAACTTCTTTATCCATTTTTCTCTTTCCTGGGATATTGAAGGTGGAATGAAGTGGAGGTCCTTGTCAACAGAGCAGCCCTAAACTTTGGGGTGCTTGTGTCTTGCTGAATTTTCATTTTCCCAATTTATACCCCCATGAGAGGAAGTGCCCTATGCTCTCTAAGCTGTGTTTTTTAGATGTTTCAGGACACACCGTACACTTCTCCAGAGTGGCTGTTGGCAATTTACATCCCGCCCATCAGTGTAGCAAGGCTCCCATTTCTCCATGGCCTGTCCTGCATTTCTGGTTTTGAGACTTTTTTCAGCATGGCCCTTTTGACCGATGGGTAGCGAGTCTGCTTTGGAGCGCTGATTTGCCTTTTCAGGTTGCTTGGTTGGCCAAAAAGGGCGTATGCGTTTTTTCCTGAATATATTCAGGAAAAAACGCATACGCCCTTTTTGGCCAAGGGCATCATTGTCAACGTTTTGCCGCTTTTCATGTGCTTTAAAGGCGATTCGAATCTACCTCCTGAAATCTCTTTCCTGCAATTCTGCCTTGATTTCAAATCCTCTTCTTTGCCTTCCCTCAATATATTTGTGGACGAGAGTTATCATTTATAACTCTGCAGGTTTGTGAATTGCAGTGCCCTGAACCTCCATTTTACAACTCGCTTTTTTGGGAGCTGGCCGCAAAAGCGCAGGATGGCTTCAGGCCCTGTTCTGGTTCCGGGGGGGAGGATGAGCCTGTGGTTAATTCTTCTTCCTGATGGGAAAATAGAGTGACCTGTGCCTGTCCCAACACCAAGAGCTAGTCTCTCACTGGTTCCCCGTCTACCCGTTCATCCTCAGGACAAATTGCAACCTGTACGGAACAGGAGGTTAAAGGTGCTGATGCTCCAAGTAGGGAGATTGTTAGTAAAGCGGCTGGAATGGCGAACCCGGGCACAAGGAGAAGAGAAATGAGGTGCGTTTTAGAAACCTTTCCACATCACACGGTGTACCATCTTCTGGGTTTCTCATGCATGTTTTCGATGTAGGAAGATGCCCTTGAACCTGGAGATTTGGGACCCATGCGATGGGTACCACGCAGTATTACTTTAAAGGGTCTGCATTTGCTCACCCAACCTCACCAAACCTCTCAGCCCCAAGAGTGTCCACCCTTATGTCTCATCCAGCTGTGGGTCTAGATATGGTCAATCCAGGTTGCATCACAGCCCCTGAACGCATTGTGTAAGAATTTCTCTCTCTTTCACTGTCTTTGTTTCATGGGTTTGTAAAAGTAATTTATTTTTATAATGGGGTTTAGCTGCTTTTCACTGCTGTGTTTATGCCGCTTTTCACCCACTTGACACACTAACAGAGAGATATCAATACATAGGTTTTAAGATTATTACTAGTCAGATATATTCTTGTGCGGTGAATAGGGCGTGTTGAGTCCAGTTCTCTGAGCAAGGAGTAGGTCTTGTCTATTACATATTGGGTTTATGGAACGGTATCTGAGCTAATTTGAAACCCTTGTTTTATGTATCACCCCACCTCACCTTTCCCGTTAAGCAGCCATAGTGTGTTTTCTGCCTGTGTGACTCTGTTCTGTTTTGTAATTCAGTTCAAGTGTAACGGTTTTTACATTCCCTCTATAAGTGATACCTTATGAGAAGTGTCCTTTTCTGTGTGACTTATTTCACTTAGAATCGTCGTACCTAAATCCACTCATCATGCTGCTACTAGCCTTATGACATTGATTTCCTGGCTGAGTGATATTCCATTGTACATAAGGACCACAACTTCTTTATCCATTTTTCTCTTTCCTGGGATATTGAAGGTGGAATGAAGTGGAGGTCCTTGTCAACAGAGCAGCCCTAAACTTTGGGGTGCTTGTGTCTTGCTGAATTTTCATTTTCCCAATTTATACCCCCATGAGTGGAAGTGCCCTATGCTCTCTAAGCTGTGTTTTTTTAGATGTTTCAGGACACACCGTACACTTCTCCAGAGTGGCTGTTGGCAATTTATATCCCGCCCATCAGTGTAGCAAGGCTCCCATTTCTCCATGGCCTGTCCTGCATTTCTGGTTTTGAGACTTTTTTCAGCATGGCCCTTTTGACCGATGGGTAGCGAGTCTGCTTTGTCGCGCTGATTTGCCTTTCCAGGTTGCTTGGTTGGCCAAAAAGGGCGTATGCGTTTTTTCCTGAATATATTCAGGAAAAAACGCATACGCCCTTTTTGGCCAAGGGCATCATTGTCAACGTTTTGCCGCTTTTCATGTGCTTTAAAGGCGATTCGAATCTACCTCCTGAAATCTGTTTCCTACAATTCTGCCTTGATTTCAAATCCTCTTCTTTGCCTTCCCTCAATATATTTGTGGACGAGAGTTATCATTTATAACTCTGCAGGTTTGTGAATTGCAGTGCCCTGAAGCTCCATTGTACAACTCGCTTTTTTGGGAGCTGGCCGCAAAAGCACAGGATGGCTTCAGGCCCTGTTCTGGTTCCGGGGGGGAGGATGAGCCTGTGGTTAATTCTTCTTCCTGATGGGAAAATAGAGTGACCTGTGCCTGTCCCAACACCAAGAGCTAGTCTCTCACTGGTTCCCCGTCTACCCGTTCATCCTCAGGACAAATTGCAACCTGTACGGAACAGGAGGTTAAAGGTGCTGATGCTCCAAGTAGGGAGATTGTTAGGAAAGCGGCTGGAATGGCGAACCCGGGCACAAGGAGAAGAGAAATGAGGTGCGTTTTAGAAACCTTTCCCCATCACATGGTGTACCATCTTTTTGTTTTCTCATGCATGTTTTCGATGTAGGAAGATGCCCTTGAACCTGGAGATTTGGGACCCATGCGATGGGTACCACGCAGTATTACTTTAAAGGGTCTGCGTTTGCTCACCCAACCTCACCAAACCTCTCAGCCCCAAGAGTGTCCACCCTTATGTCTCATCCAGCTGTGGGTCTAGATATGGTCAATCCAGGTTGCATCACAGCCCCTGAACGCATTGTGTAAGAATTTCTCTCTCTTTCACTGTCTTTGTTTCATGGGTTTTTCAAAGTAATTTATTTTTATAATGGGGTTTAGCTGCTTTTCACTGCTGTGTTTATGCCGCTTTACACCCACTTGACACACTAACAGAGAGATATCAATACATAGGTTTTAAGATTATTACTAGTCAGATATATTCTTGTGCGGTGAATAGGGCGTGTTGAGTCCAGTTCTCTGAGCAAGGAGTAGGTCTTGTCTATTACATATTGGGTTTATGGAACGGTATCTGAGCTAATTTGAAACCCTTGTTTTATGTATCACCCCACCTCACCTTTCCCGTTAAGCAGCCATAGTGTGTTTTCTGCCTGTGTGACTCTGTTCTGTTTTGTAATTCAGTTCAAGTGTAACGGTTTTTACATTCCCTCTATAAGTGATACCTTATGAGAAGTGTCCTTTTCTGTGTGACTTATTTCACTTAGAATCGTCGTACCTAAATCCACTCATCATGCTGCTACTAGCCTTATGACATTGATTTCATGGCTGAGTGATATTCCATTGTACATAAGGACCACAACTTCTTTATCCATTTTTCTCTTTCCTGGGATATTGAAGGTGGAATGAAGTGGAGGTCCTTGTCAACAGAGCAGCCCTAAACTTTGGGGTGCTTGTGTCTTGCTGAATTTTCATTTTCCCAATTTATACCCCCATGAGAGGAAGTGCCCTATGCTCTCTAAGCTGTGTTTTTTAGATGTTTCAGGACACACCGTACACTTCTCCAGAGTGGCTGTTGGCAATTTACATCCCGCCCATCAGTGTAGCAAGGCTCCCATTTCTCCATGGCCTGTCCTGCATTTCTGGTTTTGAGACTTTTTTCAGCATGGCCCTTTTGACCGATGGGTAGCGAGTCTGCTTTGGAGCGCTGATTTGCCTTTTCAGGTTGCTTGGTTGGCCAAAAAGGGCGTATGCGTTTTTTCCTGAATATATTCAGGAAAAAACGCATACGCCCTTTTTGGCCAAGGGCATCATTGTCAACGTTTTGCCGCTTTTCATGTGCTTTAAAGGCGATTCGAATCTACCTCCTGAAATCTCTTTCCTGCAATTCTGCCTTGATTTCAAATCCTCTTCTTTGCCTTCCCTCAATATATTTGTGGACGAGAGTTATCATTTATAACTCTGCAGGTTTGTGAATTGCAGTGCCCTGAACCTCCATTTTACAACTCGCTTTTTTGGGAGCTGGCCGCAAAAGCGCAGGATGGCTTCAGGCCCTGTTCTGGTTCCGGGGGGGAGGATGAGCCTGTGGTTAATTCTTCTTCCTGATGGGAAAATAGAGTGACCTGTGCCTGTCCCAACACCAAGAGCTAGTCTCTCACTGGTTCCCCGTCTACCCGTTCATCCTCAGGACAAATTGCAACCTGTACGGAACAGGAGGTTAAAGGTGCTGATGCTCCAAGTAGGGAGATTGTTAGTAAAGCGGCTGGAATGGCGAACCCGGGCACAAGGAGAAGAGAAATGAGGTGCGTTTTAGAAACCTTTCCACATCACACGGTGTACCATCTTCTGGGTTTCTCATGCATGTTTTCGATGTAGGAAGATGCCCTTGAACCTGGAGATTTGGGACCCATGCGATGGGTACCACGCAGTATTACTTTAAAGGGTCTGCATTTGCTCACCCAACCTCACCAAACCTCTCAGCCCCAAGAGTGTCCACCCTTATGTCTCATCCAGCTGTGGGTCTAGATATGGTCAATCCAGGTTGCATCACAGCCCCTGAACGCATTGTGTAAGAATTTCTCTCTCTTTCACTGTCTTTGTTTCATGGGTTTGTAAAAGTAATTTATTTTTATAATGGGGTTTAGCTGCTTTTCACTGCTGTGTTTATGCCGCTTTTCACCCACTTGACACACTAACAGAGAGATATCAATACATAGGTTTTAAGATTATTACTAGTCAGATATATTCTTGTGCGGTGAATAGGGCGTGTTGAGTCCAGTTCTCTGAGCAAGGAGTAGGTCTTGTCTATTACATATTGGGTTTATGGAACGGTATCTGAGCTAATTTGAAACCCTTGTTTTATGTATCACCCCACCTCACCTTTCCCGTTAAGCAGCCATAGTGTGTTTTCTGCCTGTGTGACTCTGTTCTGTTTTGTAATTCAGTTCAAGTGTAACGGTTTTTACATTCCCTCTATAAGTGATACCTTATGAGAAGTGTCCTTTTCTGTGTGACTTATTTCACTTAGAATCGTCGTACCTAAATCCACTCATCATGCTGCTACTAGCCTTATGACATTGATTTCCTGGCTGAGTGATATTCCATTGTACATAAGGACCACAACTTCTTTATCCATTTTTCTCTTTCCTGGGATATTGAAGGTGGAATGAAGTGGAGGTCCTTGTCAACAGAGCAGCCCTAAACTTTGGGGTGCTTGTGTCTTGCTGAATTTTCATTTTCCCAATTTATACCCCCATGAGTGGAAGTGCCCTATGCTCTCTAAGCTGTGTTTTTTTAGATGTTTCAGGACACACCGTACACTTCTCCAGAGTGGCTGTTGGCAATTTATATCCCGCCCATCAGTGTAGCAAGGCTCCCATTTCTCCATGGCCTGTCCTGCATTTCTGGTTTTGAGACTTTTTTCAGCATGGCCCTTTTGACCGATGGGTAGCGAGTCTGCTTTGTCGCGCTGATTTGCCTTTCCAGGTTGCTTGGTTGGCCAAAAAGGGCGTATGCGTTTTTTCCTGAATATATTCAGGAAAAAACGCATACGCCCTTTTTGGCCAAGGGCATCATTGTCAACGTTTTGCCGCTTTTCATGTGCTTTAAAGGCGATTCGAATCTACCTCCTGAAATCTGTTTCCTACAATTCTGCCTTGATTTCAAATCCTCTTCTTTGCCTTCCCTCAATATATTTGTGGACGAGAGTTATCATTTATAACTCTGCAGGTTTGTGAATTGCAGTGCCCTGAACCTCCATTTTACAACTCGCTTTTTTGGGAGCTGGCCGCAAAAGCACAGGATGGCTTCAGGCCCTGTTCTGGTTCCGGGGGGGAGGATGAGCCTGTGGTTAATTCTTCTTCCTGATGGGAAAATAGAGTGACCTTTGCCTGTCCCAACACCAAGAGCTAGTCTCTCACTGGTTCCCCGTCTACCCGTTCATCCTCAGGACAAATTGCAACCTGTACGGAACAGGAGGTTAAAGGTGCTGATGCTCCAAGTAGGGAGATTGTTAGTAAAGCGGCTGGAATGGCGAACCCGGGCACAAGGAGAAGAGAAATGAGGTGCGTTTTAGAAACCTTTCCACATCACACAGTGTACCATCTTCTGGGTTTCTCATGCATGTTTTCGATGTAGGAAGATGCCCTTGAACCTGGAGATTTGGGACCCATGCGATGGGTACCACGCAGTATTACTTTAAAGGGTCTGCGTTTGCTCACCCAACCTCACCAAACCTCTCAGCCCCAAGAGTGTCCACCCTTATGTCTCATCCAGCTGTGGGTCTAGATATGGTCAATCCAGGTTGCATCACAGCCCCTGAACGCATTGTGTAAGAATTTCTCTCTCTTTCACTGTCTTTGTTTCATGGGTTTGTAAAAGTAATTTATTTTTATAATGGGGTTTAGCTGCTTTTCACTGCTGTGTTTATGCCGCTTTTCACCCACTTGACACACTAACAGAGAGATATCAATACATAGGTTTTAAGATTATTACTAGTCAGATATATTCTTGTGCGGTGAATAGGGCGTGTTGAGTCCAGTTCTCTGAGCAAGGAGTAGGTCTTGTCTATTACATATTGGGTTTATGGAACGGTATCTGAGCTAATTTGAAACCCTTGTTTTATGTATCACCCCACCTCACCTTTCCCGTTAAGCAGCCATAGTGTGTTTTCTGCCTGTGTGACTCTGTTCTGTTTTGTAATTCAGTTCAAGTGTAACGGTTTTTACATTCCCTCTATAAGTGATACCTTATGAGAAGTGTCCTTTTCTGTGTGACTTATTTCACTTAGAATCGTCGTACCTAAATCCACTCATCATGCTGCTACTAGCCTTATGACATTGATTTCATGGCTGAGTGATATTCCATTGTACATAAGGACCACAACTTCTTTATCCATTTTTCTCTTTCCTGGGATATTGAAGGTGGAATGAAGTGGAGGTCCTTGTCAACAGAGCAGCCCTAAACTTTGGGGTGCTTGTGTCTTGCTGAATTTTCATTTTCCCAATTTATACCCCCATGAGTGGAAGTGCCCTATGCTCTCTAAGCTGTGTTTTTTAGATGTTTCAGGACACACCGTACACTTCTCCAGAGTGGCTGTTGGCAATTTACATCCCGCCCATCAGTGTAGCAAGGCTCCCATTTCTCCATGGCCTGTCCTGCATTTCTGGTTTTGAGACTTTTTTCAGCATGGCCCTTTTGACCGATGGGTAGCGAGTCTGCTTTGTAGCGCTGATTTTCCTTTTCAGGTTGCTTGGTTGGCCAAAAAGGGCGTATGCGTTTTTTCCTGAATATATTCAGGAAAAAACGCATACGCCCTTTTTGGCCAAGGGCATCATTGTCAACGTTTTGCCGCTTTTCATGTGCTTTAAAGGCGATTCGAATCTACCTCCTGAAATCTCTTTCCTGCAATTCTGCCTTGATTTCAAATCCTCTTCTTTGCCTTCTCTCAATATATTTGTGGACGAGAGTTATCATTTATAACTCTGCAGGTTTGTGAATTGCAGTGCCCTGAACCTCCATTTTACAACTCGCTTTTTTGGGAGCTGGCCGCAAAAGCGCAGGATGGCTTCAGGCCCTGTTCTGGTTCCGGGGGGGAGGATGAGCCTGTGGTTAATTCTTCTTCCTGATGGGAAAATAGAGTGACCTGTGCCTGTCCCAACACCAAGAGCTAGTCTCTCACTGGTTCCCCGTCTACCCGTTCATCCTCAGGACAAATTGCAACCTGTACGGAACAGGAGGTTAAAGGTGCTGATGCTCCAAGTAGGGAGATTGTTAGTAAAGCGGCTGGAATGGCGAACCCGGGCACAAGGAGAAGAGAAATGAGGTGCGTTTTAGAAACCTTTCCACATCACACGGTGTACCATCTTCTGGGTTTCTCATGCATGTTTTCGATGTAGGAAGATGCCCTTGAACCTGGAGATTTGGGACCCATGCGATGGGTACCACGCAGTATTACTTTAAAGGGTCTGCGTTTGCTCACCCAACCTCACCAAACCTCTCAGCCCCAAGAGTGTCCACCCTTATGTCTCATCCAGCTGTGGGTCTAGATATGGTCAATCCAGGTTGCATCACAGCCCCTGAACGCATTGTGTAAGAATTTCTCTCTCTTTCACTGTCTTTGTTTCATGGGTTTGTAAAAGTAATTTATTTTTATAATGGGGTTTAGCTGCTTTTCACTGCTGTGTTTATGCCGCTTTTCACCCACTTGACACACTAACAGAGAGATATCAATACATAGGTTTTAAGATTATTACTAGTCAGATATATTCTTGTGCGGTGAATAGGGCGTGTTGAGTCCAGTTCTCTGAGCAAGGAGTAGGTCTTGTCTATTACATATTGGGTTTATGGAACGGTATCTGAGCTAATTTGAAACCCTTGTTTTATGTATCACCCCACCTCACCTTTCCCGTTAAGCAGCCATAGTGTGTTTTCTGCCTGTGTGACTCTGTTCTGTTTTGTAATTCAGTTCAAGTGTAACGGTTTTTACATTCCCTCTATAAGTGATACCTTATGAGAAGTGTCCTTTTCTGTGTGACTTATTTCACTTAGAATCGTCGTACCTAAATCCACTCATCATGCTGCTACTAGCCTTATGACATTGATTTCATGGCTGAGTGATATTCCATTGTACATAAGGACCACAACTTCTTTATCCATTTTTCTCTGTCCTGGGATATTGAAGGTGGAATGAAGTGGAGGTCCTTGTCAACAGAGCAGCCCTAAACTTTGGGGTGCTTGTGTCTTGCTGAATTTTCATTTTCCCAATTTATACCCCCATGAGTGGAAGTGCCCTATGCTCTCTAAGCTGTGTTTTTTAGATGTTTCAGGACACACCGTACACTTCTCCAGAGTGGCTGTTGGCAATTTACATCCCGCCCATCAGTGTAGCAAGGCTCCCATTTCTCCATGGCCTGTCCTGCATTTCTGGTTTTGAGACTTTTTTCAGCATGGCCCTTTTGACCGATGGGTAGCGAGTCTGCTTTGTAGCGCTGATTTGCCTTCTCAGGTTGCTTGGTTGGCCAAAAAGGGCGTATGCGTTTTTTCCTGAATATATTCAGGAAAAAACGCATACGCCCTTTTTGGCCAAGGGCATCATTGTCAACGTTTTGCCGCTTTTCATGTGCTTTAAAGGCGATTCGAATCTACCTCCTGAAATCTCTTTCCTGCAATTCTGCCTTGATTTCAAATCCTCTTCTTTGCCTTCTCTCAATATATTTGTGGACGAGAGTTATCATTTATAACTCTGCAGGTTTGTGAATTGCAGTGCCCTGAACCTCCATTTTACAACTCGCTTTTTTGGGAGCTGGCCGCAAAAGCGCAGGATGGCTTCAGGCCCTGTTCTGGTTCCGGGGGGGAGGATGAGCCTGTGGTTAATTCTTCTTCCTGATGGGAAAATAGAGTGACCTGTGCCTGTCCCAACACCAAGAGCTAGTCTCTCACTGGTTCCCCGTCTACCCGTTCATCCTCAGGACAAATTGCAACCTGTACGGAACAGGAGGTTAAAGGTGCTGATGCTCCAAGTAGGGAGATTGTTAGTAAAGCGGCTGGAATGGCGAACCCGGGCACAAGGAGAAGAGAAATTAGGTGCGTTTTAGAAACCTTTCCACATCACACGGTGTACCATCTTCTGGGTTTCTCATGCATGTTTTCGATGTAGGAAGATGCCCTTGAACCTGGAGATTTGGGACCCATGCGATGGGTACCACGCAGTATTACTTTAAAGGGTCTGCATTTGCTCACCCAACCTCACCAAACCTCTCAGCCCCAAGAGTGTCCACCCTTATGTCTCATCCAGCTGTGGGTCTAGATATGGTCAATCCAGGTTGCATCACAGCCCCTGAACGCATTGTGTAAGAATTTCTCTCTCTTTCACAGTCTTTGTTTCATGGGTTTGTAAAGGTAATTTATTTTTATAATGGGGTTTAGCTGCTTTTCACTGCTGTGTTTATGCCGCTTTTCACCCACTTGACACACTAACAGAGAGATATCAATACATAGGTTTTAAGATTATTACTAGTCAGATATATTCTTGTGCGGTGAATAGGGCGTGTTGAGTCCAGTTCTCTGAGCAAGGAGTAGGTCTTGTCTATTACATATTGGGTTTATGGAACGGTATCTGAGCTAATTTGAAACCCTTGTTTTATGTATCATCCCACCTCACCTTTCCCGTTAAGCAGCCATAGTGTGTTTTCTGCATGTGTGACTCTGTTCTGTTTTGTAATTCAGTTCAAGTGTAACGGTTTTTACAGTCCCTCTATAAGTGATACCTTATGAGAAGTGTCCTTTTCTGTGTGACTTATTTCACTTAGAATCGTCGTACCTAAATCCACTCATCATGCTGCTACTAGCCTTATGACATTGATTTCCTGGCTGAGTGATATTCCATTGTACATAAGGACCACAACTTCTTTATCCATTTTTCTCTTTCCTGGGATATTGAAGGTGGAATGAAGTGGAGGTCCTTGTCAACAGAGCAGCCCTAAACTTTGGGGTGCTTGTGTCTTGCTGATTTTTCATTTTCCCAATTTATACCCCCATGAGTGGAAGTGCCCTATGCTCTCTAAGCTGTGTTTTTTAGATGTTTCAGGACACACCGTACACTTCTCCAGAGTGGCTGTTGGCAATTTACATCCCGCCCATCAGTGTAGCAAGGCTCCCATTTCTCCATGGCCTGTCCTGCATTTCTGGTTTTGACACGTTTTTCAGCATGGCCCTTTTGACCAATGGGTAGCGAGTCTTCTTTGTCGCGCTGATTTGCCTTTCCAGGTTGCTTGGTTGGCCAAAAAGGGCGTATGCGTTTTTTCCTGAATATATTCAGGAAAAAACGCATACGCCCTTTTTGGCCAAGGGCATCATTGTCAACGTTTTGCCGCTTTTCATGTGCTTTAAAGGCGATTCGAATCTACCTCCTGAAATCTCTTTCCTGCAATTCTGCCTTGATTTCAAATCCTCTTCTGTGCCTTCCCTCAATATATTTGTGGACGAGAGTTATCATTTATAACTCTGCAGGTTTGGGAATTGCCGTGCCCTCAACCTCCATTTTACAACTCGCTTTTTTGGGAGCTGGCCGCAAAAGCGCAGGATGGCTTCAGGCCCTGTTCTGGTTCCGGGGGGGAGGATGAGCCTGTGGTTAATTCTTCTTCCTGATGGGAAAATAGAGTGACCTGTGCCTGTCCCAACACCAAGAGCTAGTCTCTCACTGGTTCCCCGTCTACCCGTTCATCCTCAGGACAAATTGCAACCTGTACGGAACAGGAGGTTAAAGGTGCTGATGCTCCAAGTAGGGAGATTGTTAGTAAAGCGGCTGGAATGGCGAACCCGGGCACAAGGAGAAGAGAAATTAGGTGCGTTTTAGAAACCTTTCCACATCACACGGTGTACCATCTTCTGGGTTTCTCATGCATGTTTTCGATGTAGGAAGATGCCCTTGAACCTGGAGATTTGGGACCCATGCGATGGGTACCACGCAGTATTACTTTAAAGGGTCTGCATTTGCTCACCCAACCTCACCAAACCTCTCAGCCCCAAGAGTGTCCACCCTTATGTCTCATCCAGCTGTGGGTCTAGATATGGTCAATCCAGGTTGCATCACAGCCCCTGAACGCATTGTGTAAGAATTTCTCTCTCTTTCACTGTCTTTGTTTCATGGGTTTGTAAAAGTAATTTATTTTTATAATGGGGTTTAGCTGCTTTTCACTGCTGTGTTTATGCCGCTTTTCACCCACTTGACACACTAACAGAGAGATATCAATACATAGGTTTTAAGATTATTACTAGTCAGATATATTCTTGTGCGGTGAATAGGGCGTGTTGAGTCCAGTTCTCTGAGCAAGGAGTAGGTCTTGTCTATTACATATTGGGTTTATGGAACGGTATCTGAGCTAATTTGAAACCCTTGTTTTATGTATCACCCCACCTCACCTTTCCCGTTAAGCAGCCATAGTGTGTTTTCTGCCTGTGTGACTCTGTTCTGTTTTGTAATTCAGTTCAAGTGTAACGGTTTTTACATTCCCTCTATAAGTGATACCTTATGAGAAGTGTCCTTTTCTGTGTGACTTATTTCACTTAGAATCGTCGTACCTAAATCCACTCATCATGCTGCTACTAGCCTTATGACATTGATTTCCTGGCTGAGTGATATTCCATTGTACATAAGGACCACAACTTCTTTATCCATTTTTCTCTTTCCTGGGATATTGAAGGTGGAATGAAGTGGAGGTCCTTGTCAACAGAGCAGCCCTAAACTTTGGGGTGCTTGTGTCTTGCTGAATTTTCATTTTCCCAATTTATACCCCCATGAGTGGAAGTGCCCTATGCTCTCTAAGCTGTGTTTTTTAGATGTTTCAGGACACACCGTACACTTCTCCAGAGTGGCTGTTGGCAATTTACATCCCGCCCATCAGTGTAGCAAGGCTCCCATTTCTCCATGGCCTGTCCTGCATTTCTGGTTTTGAGACTTTTTTCAGCATGGCCCTTTTGACCGATGGGTAGCGAGTCTGCTTTGTCGCGCTGATTTGCCTTTCCAGGTTGCTTGGTTGGCCAAAAAGGGCGTATGCGTTTTTTCCTGAATATATTCAGGAAAAAACGCATACGCCCTTTTTGGCCAAGGGCATCATTGTCAACGTTTTGCCGCTTTTCATGTGCTTTAAAGGCGATTCGAATCTACCTCCTGAAATCTGTTTCCTACAATTCTGCCTTGATTTCAAATCCTCTTCTTTGCCTTCCCTCAATATATTTGTGGACGAGAGTTATCATTTATAACTCTGCAGGTTTGTGAATTGCAGTGCCCTGAAGCTCCATTGTACAACTCGCTTTTTTGGGAGCTGGCCGCAAAAGCACAGGATGGCTTCAGGCCCTGTTCTGGTTCCGGGGGGGAGGATGAGCCTGTGGTTAATTCTTCTTCCTGATGGGAAAATAGAGTGACCTGTGCCTGTCCCAACACCAAGAGCTAGTCTCTCACTGGTTCCCCGTCTACCCGTTCATCCTCAGGACAAATTGCAACCTGTACGGAACAGGAGGTTAAAGGTGCTGATGCTCCAAGTAGGGAGATTGTTAGGAAAGCGGCTGGAATGGCGAACCCGGGCACAAGGAGAAGAGAAATGAGGTGCGTTTTAGAAACCTTTCCCCATCACATGGTGTACCATCTTTTTGTTTTCTCATGCATGTTTTCGATGTAGGAAGATGCCCTTGAACCTGGAGATTTGGGACCCATGCGATGGGTACCACGCAGTATTACTTTAAAGGGTCTGCGTTTGCTCACCCAACCTCACCAAACCTCTCAGCCCCAAGAGTGTCCACCCTTATGTCTCATCCAGCTGTGGGTCTAGATATGGTCAATCCAGGTTGCATCACAGCCCCTGAACGCATTGTGTAAGAATTTCTCTCTCTTTCACTGTCTTTGTTTCATGGGTTTTTCAAAGTAATTTATTTTTATAATGGGGTTTAGCTGCTTTTCACTGCTGTGTTTATGCCGCTTTACACCCACTTGACACACTAACAGAGAGATATCAATACATAGGTTTTAAGATTATTACTAGTCAGATATATTCTTGTGCGGTGAATAGGGCGTGTTGAGTCCAGTTCTCTGAGCAAGGAGTAGGTCTTGTCTATTACATATTGGGTTTATGGAACGGTATCTGAGCTAATTTGAAACCCTTGTTTTATGTATCACCCCACCTTACCTTTCCCGTTAAGCAGCCATAGTGTGTTTTCTGCATGTGTGACTCTGTTCTGTTTTGTAATTCAGTTCAAGTGTAACGGTTTTTACATTCCCTCTATAAGTGATACCTTATGAGAAGTGTCCTTTTCTGTGTGACTTATTTCACTTAGAATCGTCGTACCTAAATCCACTCATCATGCTGCTATTAGCCTTATGACATTGATTTCATGGCTGAGTGATATTCCATTGTACATAAGGACCACAACTTCTTTATCCATTTTTCTCCCTCCTGGGATATTGAAGGTGGAATGAAGTGGAGGTCCTTGTCAACAGAGCAGCCCTAAACTTTGGGGTGCTTGTGTCTTGCTGATTTTTCATTTTCCCAATTTATACCCCCATGAGTGGAAGTGCCCTATGCTCTCTAAGCTGTGTTTTTTAGATGTTTCAGGACACACCGTACACTTCTCCAGAGTGGCTGTTGGCAATTTACATCCCGCCCATCAGTGTAGCAAGGCTCCCATTTCTCCATGGCCTGTCCTGCATTTCTGGTTTTGAGACATTTTTCAGCATGGCCCTTTTGACCGATGGGTAGCGAGTCTTCTTTGTAGCCATGATTTGCCTTTCCAGGTTGCTTGGTTGGCCAAAAAGGGCGTATGCGTTTTTTCCTGAATATATTCAGGAAAAAACGCATACGCCCTTTTTGGCCAAGGGCATCATTGTCAACGTTTTGCCGCTTTTCATGTGCTTTAAAGGCGATTCGAATCTACCTCCTGAAATCTCTTTCCTGCATTTCTGCCTTGATTTCAAATCCTCTTCTTTGCCTTCCCTCAATATATTTGTGGACGAGAGTTATCATTTATAACTCTGCAGGTTTGTGAATTGCAGTGCCCTGAAGCTCCATTGTACAACTCGCTTTTTTGGGAGCTGGCCGCAAAAGCGCAGGATGGCTTCAGGCCCTGTTCTGGTTCCGGGGGGGAGGATGAGCCTGTGGTTAATTCTTCTTCCTGATGGGAAAATAGAGTGACCTGTGCCTGTCCCAACAACAAGAGCTAGTCTCTCACTGGTTCCCCGTATTCCCGTTCATCCTCAGGACAAATTGCAACCTGTACGGAACAGGAGGTTAAAGGTGCTGATGCTCCAAGTAGGGAGACTGTTAGTAAAGCGGCTGGAATGGCGACCCCGGGCACAAGGAGAAGAGAAATGAGGTGCGTTTTAGAAACCTTTCCCCATCACATGGTGTACCATCTTTTTTGTTTTCTCATGCATGTTTTCGATGTAGGAAGATGCCCTTGAACCTGGAGATTTGGGACCCATGCGATGGGTACCACGCAGTATTACTTTAAAGGGTCTGCGTTTGCTCACCCAACCTCACCAAACCTCTCAGCCCCAAGAGTGTCCACCCTTATGTCTCATCCAGCTGTGGGTCTAGAAATGGTCAATCCAGGTTGCATCACAGCCCCTGAACGCATTGTGTAAGAATTTCTCTCTCTTTCACTGTCTTTGTTTCATGGGTTTGTAAAAGTAATTTATTTTTATAATGGGGTTTAGCTGCTTTTCACTGCTGTGTTTATGCCGCTTTACACCCACTTGACACACTAACAGAGAGATATCAATACATAGGTTTTAAGATTATTACTAGTCAGATATATTCTTGTGCGGTGAATAGGGCGTGTTGAGTCCAGTTCTCTGAGCAAGGAGTAGGTCTTGTCTATTACATATTGGGTTTATGGAACGGTATCTGAGCTAATTTGAAACCCTTGTTTTATGTATCACCCCACCTCACCTTTCCCGTTAAGCAGCCATAGTGTGTTTTCTGCATGTGTGACTCTGTTCTGTTTTGTAATTCAGTTCAAGTGTAACGGTTTTTACATTCCCTCTATAAGTGATACCTTATGAGAAGTGTCCTTTTCTGTGTGACTTATTTCTCTTAGAATCGTCGTACCTAAATCCACTCATCATGCTGCTATTAGCCTTATGACATTGATTTCATGGCTGAGTGATATTCCATTGTACATAAGGACCACAACTTCTTTATCCATTTTTCTCCCTCCTGGGATATTGAAGGTGGAATGAAGTGGAGGTCCTTGTCAACAGAGCAGCCCTAAACTTTGGGGTGCTTGTGTCTTGCTGATTTTTCATTTTCCCAATTTATACCCCCATGAGTGGAAGTGCCCTATGCTCTCTAAGCTGTGTTTTTTAGATGTTTCAGGACACACCGTACACTTCTCCAGAGTGGCTGTTGGCAATTTACATCCCGCCCATCAGTGTAGCAAGGCTCCCATTTCTCCATGGCCTGTCCTGCATTTCTGGTTTTGAGACTTTTTTCAGCATGGCCCTTTTGACCGATGGGTAGCGAGTCTTCTTTGTAGCCCTGATTTGCCTTTCCAGGTTGCTTGGTTGGCCAAAAAGGGCGTATGCGTTTTTTCCTGAATATATTCAGGAAAAAACGCATACGCCCTTTTTGGCCAAGGGCATCATTGTCATCGTTTTGCCGCTTTTCATGTGCTTTAAAGGTGATTCGAATCTACCTCCTGAAATCTGTTTCCTGCATTTCTGCCTTGATTTCAAATCCTCTTCTTTGCCTTCCCTCAATATATTTGTGGACGAGAGTTATCATTTATAACTCTGCAGGTTTGTGAATTGCAGTGCCCTGAAGCTCCATTTTACAACTCGCTTTTTTGGGAGCTGGCCGCAAAAGCGCAGGATGGCTTCAGGCCCTGTTCTGGTTCCGGGGGGAGGATGAGCCTGTGGTTAATTCTTCTTCCTGATGGGAAAATAGAGTGACCTGTGCCTGTCCCAACACCAAGAGCTAGTCTCTCACTGGTACCCCGTCTACCCGTTCATCCTCAGGACAAATTGCAACCTGTACGGAACAGGAGGTTAAAGGTGCTGATGCTCCAAGTAGGGAGACTGTTAGTAAAGCGGCTGGAATGGCGACCCCGGGCACAAGGAGAAGAGAAATGAGGTGCGTTTTAGAAACCTTTCCCCATCACATGGTGTACCATCTTTTTTGTTTTCTCATGCATGTTTTCGATGTAGGAAGATGCCCTTGAACCTGGAGATTTGGGACCCATGCGATGGGTACCACGCAGTATTACTTTAAAGGGTCTGCGTTTGCTCACCCAACCTCACCAAACCTCTCAGCCCCAAGAGTGTCCACCCTTATGTCTCATCCAGCTGTGGGTCTAGAAATGGTCAATCCAGGTTGCATCACAGCCCCTGAACGCATTGTGTAAGAATTTCTCTCTCTTTCACTGTCTTTGTTTCATGGGTTTGTAAAAGTAATTTATTTTTATAATGGGGTTTAGCTGCTTTTCACTGCTGTGTTTATGCCGCTTTACACCCACTTGACACACTAACAGAGAGATATCAATACATAGGTTTTAAGATTATTACTAGTCAGATATATTCTTGTGCGGTGAATAGGGCGTGTTGAGTCCAGTTCTCTGAGCAAGGAGTAGGTCTTGTCTATTACATATTGGGTTTATGGAACGGTATCTGAGCTAATTTGAAACCCTTGTTTTATGTATCACCCCACCTCACCTTTCCCGTTAAGCAGCCATAGTGTGTTTTCTGCATGTGTGACTCTGTTCTGTTTTGTAATTCAGTTCAAGTGTAACGGTTTTTACATTCCCTCTATAAGTGATACCTTATGAGAAGTGTCCTTTTCTGTGTGACTTATTTCTCTTAGAATCGTCGTACCTAAATCCACTCATCATGCTGCTATTAGCCTTATGACATTGATTTCATGGCTGAGTGATATTCCATTGTACATAAGGACCACAACTTCTTTATCCATTTTTCTCCCTCCTGGGATATTGAAGGTGGAATGAAGTGGAGGTCCTTGTCAACAGAGCAGCCCTAAACTTTGGGGTGCTTGTGTCTTGCTGATTTTTCATTTTCCCAATTTATACCCCCATGAGTGGAAGTGCCCTATGCTCTCTAAGCTGTGTTTTTTAGATGTTTCAGGACACACCGTACACTTCTCCAGAGTGGCTGTTGGCAATTTACATCCCGCCCATCAGTGTAGCAAGGCTCCCATTTCTCCATGGCCTGTCCTGCATTTCTGGTTTTGAGACTTTTTTCAGCATGGCCCTTTTGACCGATGGGTAGCGAGTCTTCTTTGTAGCCCTGATTTGCCTTTCCAGGTTGCTTGGTTGGCCAAAAAGGGCGTATGCGTTTTTTCCTGAATATATTCAGGAAAAAACGCATACGCCCTTTTTGGCCAAGGGCATCATTGTCATCGTTTTGCCGCTTTTCATGTGCTTTAAAGGTGATTCGAATCTACCTCCTGAAATCTGTTTCCTGCATTTCTGCCTTGATTTCAAATCCTCTTCTTTGCCTTCCCTCAATATATTTGTGGACGAGAGTTATCATTTATAACTCTGCAGGTTTGTGAATTGCAGTGCCCTGAAGCTCCATTTTACAACTCGCTTTTTTGGGAGCTGGCCGCAAAAGCGCAGGATGGCTTCAGGCCCTGTTCTGGTTCCGGGGGGAGGATGAGCCTGTGGTTAATTCTTCTTCCTGATGGGAAAATAGAGTGACCTGTGCCTGTCCCAACACCAAGAGCTAGTCTCTCACTGGTACCCCGTCTACCCGTTCATCCTCAGGACAAATTGCAACCTGTACGGAACAGGAGGTTAAAGGTGCTGATGCTCCAAGTAGGGAGATTGTTAGTAAAGCGGATGGAATGGCGAACCCGGGCACAAGGAGAAGAGAAATGAGGTGCGTTTTAGAAACCTTTCCCCATCACATGGTGTACCATCTTTTTGTTTTCTCATGCATGTTTTCGATGTAGGAAGATGCCCTTGAACCTGGAGAGTTGGGACCCATGCGATGGGTACCACGCAGTATTACTTTAAAGGGTCTGCGTTTGCTCACCCAACCTCACCAAACCTCTCAGCCCCAAGAGTGTCCACCCTTATGTCTCATCCAGCTGTGGGTCTAGATATGGTCAATCCAGGTTGCATCACAGCCCCTGAACGCATTGTGTAAGAATTTCTCTATCTTTCACTGTCTTTGTTTCATGGGTTTTTCAAAGTAATTTATTTTTATAATGGGGTTTAGCTGCTTTTCACTGCTGTGTTTATGCCGCTTTACACCCACTTGACACACTAACAGAGAGATATCAATACATAGGTTTTAAGATTATTACTAGTCAGATATATTCTTGTGCGGTGAATAGGGCGTGTTGAGTCCAGTTCTCTGAGCAAGGAGTAGGTCTTGTCTATTAAATATTGGGTTTATGGAACGGTATCTGAGCTAATTTGAAACCCTTGTTTTATGTATCACCCCACCTCACCTTTCCCGTTAAGCAGCCATAGTGTGTTTTCTGCATGTGTGACTCTGTTCTGTTTTGTAATTCAGTTCAAGTGTAACGGTTTTTACATTCCCTCTATAAGTGATACCTTATGAGAAGTGTCCTTTTCTGTGTGACTTATTTCTCTTAGAATCGTCGTACCTAAATCCACTCATCATGCTGCTATTAGCCTTATGACATTGATTTCATGGCTGAGTGATATTCCATTGTACATAAGGACCACAACTTCTTTATCCATTTTTCTCCCTCCTGGGATATTGAAGGTGGAATGAAGTGGAGGTCCTTGTCAACAGAGCAGCCCTAAACTTTGGGGTGCTTGTGTCTTGCTGATTTTTCATTTTCCCAATTTATACCCCCATGAGTGGAAGTGCCCTATGCTCTCTAAGCTGTGTTTTTTAGATGTTTCAGGACACACCGTACACTTCTCCAGAGTGGCTGTTGGCAATTTACATCCCGCCCATCAGTGTAGCAAGGCTCCCATTTCTCCATGGCCTGTCCTGCATTTCTGGTTTTGAGACTTTTTTCAGCATGGCCCTTTTGACCGATGGGTAGCGAGTCTTCTTTGTAGCCCTGATTTGCCTTTCCAGGTTGCTTGGTTGGCCAAAAAGGGCGTATGCGTTTTTTCCTGAATATATTCAGGAAAAAACGCATACGCCCTTTTTGGCCAAGGGCATCATTGTCATCGTTTTGCCGCTTTTCATGTGCTTTAAAGGTGATTCGAATCTACCTCCTGAAATCTGTTTCCTGCATTTCTGCCTTGATTTCAAATCCTCTTCTTTGCCTTCCCTCAATATATTTGTGGACGAGAGTTATCATTTATAACTCTGCAGGTTTGTGAATTGCAGTGCCCTGAAGCTCCATTTTACAACTCGCTTTTTTGGGAGCTGGCCGCAAAAGCGCAGGATGGCTTCAGGCCCTGTTCTGGTTCCGGGGGGAGGATGAGCCTGTGGTTAATTCTTCTTCCTGATGGGAAAATAGAGTGACCTGTGCCTGTCCCAACACCAAGAGCTAGTCTCTCACTGGTACCCCGTCTACCCGTTCATCCTCAGGACAAATTGCAACCTGTACGGAACAGGAGGTTAAAGGTGCTGATGCTCCAAGTAGGGAGATTGTTAGTAAAGCGGATGGAATGGCGAACCCGGGCACAAGGAGAAGAGAAATGAGGTGCGTTTTAGAAACCTTTCCCCATCACATGGTGTACCATCTTTTTGTTTTCTCATGCATGTTTTCGATGTAGGAAGATGCCCTTGAACCTGGAGAGTTGGGACCCATGCGATGGGTACCACGCAGTATTACTTTAAAGGGTCTGCGTTTGCTCACCCAACCTCACCAAACCTCTCAGCCCCAAGAGTGTCCACCCTTATGTCTCATCCAGCTGTGGGTCTAGATATGGTCAATCCAGGTTGCATCACAGCCCCTGAACGCATTGTGTAAGAATTTCTCTATCTTTCACTGTCTTTGTTTCATGGGTTTTTCAAAGTAATTTATTTTTATAATGGGGTTTAGCTGCTTTTCACTGCTGTGTTTATGCCGCTTTACACCCACTTGACACACTAACAGAGAGATATCAATACATAGGTTTTAAGATTATTACTAGTCAGATATATTCTTGTGCGGTGAATAGGGCGTGTTGAGTCCAGTTCTCTGAGCAAGGAGTAGGTCTTGTCTATTAAATATTGGGTTTATGGAACGGTATCTGAGCTAATTTGAAACCCTTGTTTTATGTATCACCCCACCTCACCTTTCCCGTTAAGCAGCCATAGTGTGTTTTCTGCATGTGTGACTCTGTTCTGTTTTGTAATTCAGTTCAAGTGTAACGGTTTTTACATTCCCTCTATAAGTGATACCTTATGAGAAGTGTCCTTTTCTGTGTGACTTATTTCACTTAGAATCGTCGTACCTAAATCCACTCATCATGCTGCTACTAGCCTTATGACATTGATTTCATGGCTGAGTGATATTGCATTGTACATAAGGACCACAACTTCTTTATCCATTTCTCTCTTTCCTGGGATATTGAAGGTGGAATGAAGTGGAGGTCCTTGTCAACAGAGCAGCCCTCAACTTTGGGGTGCTTGTGTCTTGCTGATTTTTCATTTTCCCAATTTATACCCCCATGAGTGGAAGTGCCCTAAGCTCTCTAAGCTGTGTTTTTTAGATGTTTCAGGACACACCGTACACTTCTCCAGAGTGGCTGTTGGCAATTTACATCCCGCCCATCAGTGTAGCAAGGCTCCCATTTCTCCATGGCCTGTCCTGCATTTCTGGTTTTGAGACATTTTTCAGCATGGCCCTTTTGACCGATGGGTAGCGAGTCTTCTTTGTAGCCATGATTTGCCTTTCCAGGTTGCTTGGTTGGCCAAAAAGGGCGTATGCGTTTTTTCCTGAATATATTCAGGAAAAAACGCATACGCCCTTTTTGGCCAAGAGCATCATTGTCAACGTTTTGCCGCTTTTCATGTGCTTTAAAGGCGATTCGAATCTACCTCCTGAAATCTGTTTCCTGCATTTCTGCCTTGATTTCAAATCCTCTTCTTTGCCTTCCCTCAATATATTTGTGGACGAGAGTTATCATTTATAACTCTGCAGGTTTGTGAATTGCAGTGCCCTGAAGCTCCATTTTACAACTCGCTTTTTTGGGAGCTGGCCGCAAAAGCGCAGGATGGCTTCAGGCCCTGTTCTGGTTCCGGGGGGGAGGATGAGCCTGTGGTTAATTCTTCTTCCTGATGGGAAAATAGAGTGACCTGTGCCTGTCCCAACAACAAGAGCTAGTCTCTAACTGGTTCCCCGTATTCCCGTTCATCCTCAGGACAAATTGCAACCTGTACGGAACAGGAGGTTAAAGGTGCTGATGCTCCAAGTAGGGAGACTGTTAGTAAAGCGGCTGGAATGGCGACCCCGGGCACAAGGAGAAGAGAAATGAGGTGCGTTTTAGAAACCTTTCCCCATCACATGGTGTACCATCTTTTTTGTTTTCTCATGCATGTTTTCGATGTAGGAAGATGCCCTTGAACCTGGAGATTTGGGACCCATGCGATGGGTACCACGCAGTATTACTTTAAAGGGTCTGCGTTTGCTCACCCAACCTCACCAAACCTCTCAGCCCCAAGAGTGTCCACCCTTATGTCTCATCCAGCTGTGGGTCTAGAAATGGTCAATCCAGGTTGCATCACAGCCCCTGAACGCATTGTGTAAGAATTTCTCTCTCTTTCACTGTCTTTGTTTCATGGGTTTTTCAAAGTAATTTATTTTTATAATGGGGTTTAGCTGCTTTTCACTGCTGTGTTTATGCCGCTTTACACCCACTTGACACACTAACAGAGAGATATGAATACATAGGTTTTAAGATTATTACTAGTCAGATATATTCTTGTGCGGTGAATAGGGCGTGTTGAGTCCAGTTCTCTGAGCAAGGAGTAGGTCTTGTCTATTACATATTGGGTTTATGGAACGGTATCTGAGCTAATTTGAAACCCTTGTTTTATGTATCACCCCACCTCACCTTTCCCGTTAAGCAGCCATAGTGTGTTTTCTGCATGTGTGACTCTGTTCTGTTTTGTAATTCAGTTCAAGTGTAACGGTTTTTACATTCCCTCTATAAGTGATACCTTATGAGAAGTGTCCTTTTCTGTGTGACTTATTTCACTTAGAATCGTCGTACCTAAATCCACTCATCATGCTGCTACTAACCTTATGACATTGATTTCATGGCTGAGTGATATTCCATTGTACATAAGGACCACAACTTCTTTATCCATTTTTCTCTTTCCTGGGATATTGAAGGTGGAATGAAGTGGAGGTCCTTGTCAACAGAGCAGCCCTAAACTTTGGGGTGCTTGTGTCTTGCTGAATTTTCATTTTCCCAATTTATACCCCCATGAGTGGAAGTGCCCTATGCTCTCTAAGCTGTGTTTTTTAGATGTTTCAGGACACACCGTACACTTCTCCAGAGTGGCTGTTGGCAATTTACATCCCGCCCATCAGTGTAGCAAGGCTCCCATTTCTCCATGGCCTGTCCTGCATTTCTGGTTTTGAGACTTTTTTCAGCATGGCCCTTTTGACCGATGGGTAGCGAGTCTGCTTTGTCGCGCTGATTTGCCTTTCCAGGTTGCTTGGTTGGCCAAAAAGGGCGTATGCGTTTTTTCCTGAATATATTCAGGAAAAAACGCATACGCCCTTTTTGGCCAAGGGCATCATTGTCAACGTTTTGCCGCTTTTCATGTGCTTTAAAGGCGATTCGAATCTACCTCCTGAAATCTGTTTCCTACAATTCTGCCTTGATTTCAAATCCTCTTCTTTGCCTTCCCTCAATATATTTGTGGACGAGAGTTATCATTTATAACTCTGCAGGTTTGTGAATTGCAGTGCCCTGAAGCTCCATTTTACAACTCGCTTTTTTGGGAGCTGGCCGCAAAAGCACAGGATGGCTTCAGGCCCTGTTCTGGTTCCGGGGGGGAGGATGAGCCTGTGGTTAATTCTTCTTCCTGATGGGAAAATAGAGTGACCTTTGCCTGTCCCAACACCAAGAGCTAGTCTCTCACTGGTTCCCCGTCTACCCGTTCATCCTCAGGACAAATTGCAACCTGTACGGAACAGGAGGTTAAAGGTGCTGATGCTCCAAGTAGGGAGATTGTTAGTAAAGCGGCTGGAATGGCGAACCGGGCACAAGGAGAAGAGAAATGAGGTGCGTTTTAGAAACCTTTCCACATCACACGGTGTACCATCTTCTGGGTTTCTCATGCATGTTTTCGATGTAGGAAGATGCCCTTGAACCTGGAGATTTGGGACCCATGCGATGGGTACCACGCAGTATTACTTTAAAGGGTCTGCGTTTGCTCACCCAACCTCACCAAACCTCTCAGCCCCAAGAGTGTCCACCCTTATGTCTCATCCAGCTGTGGGTCTAGATATCGTCAATCCAGGTTGCATCACAGCCCCTGAACGCATTGTGTAAGAATTTCTCTCTCTTTCACTGTCTTTGTTTCATGGGTTTGTAAAAGTAATTTATTTTTATAATGGGGTTTAGCTGCTTTTCACTGCTGTGTTTATGCCGCTTTTCACCCACTTGACACACTAACAGAGAGATATCAATACATAGGTTTTAAGATTATTACTAGTCAGATATATTCTTGTGCGGTGAATAGGGCGTGTTGAGTCCAGTTCTCTGAGCAAGGAGTAGGTCTTGTCTATTACATATTGGGTTTATGGAACGGTATCTGAGCTAATTTGAAACCCTTGTTTTATGTATCACCCCACCTCACCTTTCCCGTTAAGCAGCCATAGTGTGTTTTCTGCCTGTGTGACTCTGTTCTGTTTTGTAATTCAGTTCAAGTGTAACGGTTTTTACATTCCCTCTATAAGTGATACCTTATGAGAAGTGTCCTTTTCTGTGTGACTTATTTCACTTAGAATCGTCGTACCTAAATCCACTCATCATGCTGCTACTAGCCTTATGACATTGATTTCATGGCTGAGTGATATTCCATTGTACATAAGGACCACAACTTCTTTATCCATTTTTCTCTTTCCTGGGATATTGAAGGTGGAATGAAGTGGAGGTCCTTGTCAACAGAGCAGCCCTAAACTTTGGGGTGCTTGTGTCTTGCTGAATTTTCATTTTCCCAATTTATACCCCCATGAGTGGAAGTGCCCTATGCTCTCTAAGCTGTGTTTTTTAGATGTTTCAGGACACACCGTACACTTCTCCAGAGTGGCTGTTGGCAATTTACATCCCGCCCATCAGTGTAGCAAGGCTCCCATTTCTCCATGGCCTGTCCTGCATTTCTGGTTTTGAGACTTTTTTCAGCATGGCCCTTTTGACCGATGGGTAGCGAGTCTGCTTTGTGGCGCTGATTTTCCTTTTCAGGTTGCTTGGTTGGCCAAAAAGGGCGTATGCGTTTTTTCCTGAATATATTCAGGAAAAAACGCATACGCCCTTTTTGGCCAAGGGCATCATTGTCAACGTTTTGCCGCTTTTCATGTGCTTTAAAGGCGATTCGAATCTACCTCCTGAAATCTCTTTCCTGCAATTCTGCCTTGATTTCAAATCCTCTTCTTTGCCTTCTCTCAATATATTTGTGGACGAGAGTTATCATTTATAACTCTGCAGGTTTGTGAATTGCAGTGCCCTGAACCTCCATTTTACAACTCGCTTTTTTGGGAGCTGGCCGCAAAAGCGCAGGATGGCTTCAGGCCCTGTTCTGGTTCCGGGGGGGAGGATGAGCCTGTGGTTAATTCTTCTTCCTGATGGGAAAATAGAGTGACCTGTGCCTGTCCCAACAACAAGAGCTAGTCTCTCACTGGTTCCCCGTATTCCCGTTCATCCTCAGGACACATTGCAACCTGTACGGAACAGGAGGTTAAAGGTGCTGATGCTCCAAGTAGGGAGATTGTTAGTAAAGCGGCTGGAATGGCGACCCCGGGCACAAGGAGAAGAGAAATGAGGTGCGTTTTAGAAACCTTTCCCCATCACATGGTGTACCATCTTTTTTGTTTTCTCATGCATGTTTTCGATGTAGGAAGATGCCCTTGAACCTGGAGATTTGGGACCCATGCGATGGGTACCACGCAGTATTACTTTAAAGGGTCTGCGTTTGCTCACCCAACCTCACCAAACCTCTCAGCCCCAAGAGTGTCCACCCTTATGTCTCATCCAGCTGTGGGTCTAGAAATGGTCAATCCAGGTTGCATCACAGCCCCTGAACGCATTGTGTAAGAATTTCTCTCTCTTTCACTGTCTTTGTTTCATGGGTTTGTAAAAGTAATTTATTTTTATAATGGGGTTTAGCTGCTTTTCACTGCTGTGTTTATGCCGCTTTACACCCACTTGACACACTAACAGAGAGATATCAATACATAGGTTTTAAGATTATTACTAGTCAGATATATTCTTGTGCGGTGAATAGGGCGTGTTGAGTCCAGTTCTCTGAGCAAGGAGTAGGTCTTGTCTATTACATATTGGGTTTATGGAACGGTATCTGAGCTAATTTGAAACCCTTGTTTTATGTATCACCCCACCTCACCTTTCCCGTTAAGCAGCCATAGTGTGTTCTCTGCATGTGTGACTCTGTTCTGTTTTGTAATTCAGTTCAAGTGTAACGGTTTTTACAGTCCCTCTATAAGTGATACCTTATGAGAAGTGTCCTTTTCTGTGTGACTTATTTCACTTAGAATCGTCGTACCTAAATCCACTCATCATGCTGCTATTAGCCTTATGACATTGATTTCATGGCTGAGTGATATTCCATTGTACATAAGGACCACAACTTCTTTATCCATTTTTCTCCCTCCTGGGATATTGAAGGTGGAATGAAGTGGAGGTCCTTGTCAACAGAGCAGCCCTAAACTTTGGGGTGCTTGTGTCTTGCTGAATTTTCATTTTCCCAATTTATACCCCCATGAGTGGAAGTGCCCTATGCTCTCTAAGCTGTGTTTTTTAGATGTTTCAGGACACACCGTACACTTCTCCAGAGTGGCTGTTGGCAATTTACATCCCGCCCATCAGTGTAGCAAGGCTCCCATTTCTCCATGGCCTGTCCTGCATTTCTGGTTTTGAGACTTTTTTCAGCATGGCCCTTTTGACCGATGGGTAGCGAGTCTTCTTTGTAGCCCTGATTTGCCTTTCCAGGTTGCTTGGTTGGCCAAAAAGGGCGTATGCGTTTTTTCCTGAATATATTCAGGAAAAAACGCATACGCCCTTTTTGGCCAAGGGCATCATTGTCAACGTTTTGCCGCTTTTCATGTGCTTTAAAGGTGATTCGAATCTACCTCCTGAAATCTGTTTCCTGCATTTCTGCCTTGATTTCAAATCCTCTTCTTTGCCTTCCCTCAATATATTTGTGGACGAGAGTTATCATTTATAACTCTGCACGTTTGTGAATTGCAGTGCCCTGAAGCTCCATTTTACAACTCGCTTTTTTGGGAGCTGGCCGCAAAAGCGCAGGATGGCTTCAGGCCCTGTTCTGGTTCCGGGGGGAGGATGAGCCTGTGGTTAATTCTTCTTCCTGATGGGAAAATAGAGTGACCTGTGCCTGTCCCAACACCAAGAGCTAGTCTCTCACTGGTTCCCCGTATTCCCGTTCATCCTCAGGACAAATTGCAACCTGTACGGAACAGGAGGTTAAAGGTGCTGATGCTCCAAGTAGGGAGATTGTTAGTAAAGCGGCTGGAATGGTGACCCCGGGCACAAGGAGAAGAGAAATGAGGTGCGTTTTAGAAACCTTTCCCCATCACATGGTGTACCATCTTTTTTGTTTTCTCATGCATGTTTTCGATGTAGGAAGATGCCCTTGAACCTGGAGATTTGGGACCCATGCGATGGGTACCACGCAGTATTACTTTAAAGGGTCTGCGTTTGCTCACCCAACCTCACCAAACCTCTCAGCCCCAAGATTGTCCACCCTTATGTCTCATCCAGCTGTGGGTCTAGAAATGGTCAATCCAGGTTGCATCACGGCCCCTGAACGCATTGTGTAAGAATTTCTCTCTCTTTCACTGTCTTTGTTTCATGGGTTTTTCAAAGTAATTTATTTTTATAATGGGGTTTAGCTGCTTTTCACTGCTGTGTTTATGCCGCTTTACACCCACTTGACACACTAACAGAGAGATATCAATACATAGGTTTTAAGATTATTACTAGTCAGATATATTCTTGTGCGGTGAATAGGGCGTGTTGAGTCCAGTTCTCTGAGCAAGGAGTAGGTCTTGTCTATTACATATTGGGTTTATGGAACGGTATCTGAGCTAATTTGAAACCCTTGTTTTATGTATCACCCCACCTCACCTTTCCCGTTAAGCAGCCATAGTGTGTTTTCTGCATGTGTGACTCTGTTCTGTTTTGTAATTCAGTTCAAGTGTAACGGTTTTTACATTCCCTCTATAAGTGATACCTTATGAGAAGTGTCCTTTTCTGTGTGACTTATTTCACTTAGAATCGTCGTACCTAAATCCACTCATCATGCTGCTACTAACCTTATGACATTGATTTCATGGCTGAGTGATATTCCATTGTACATAAGGACCACAACTTCTTTATCCATTTTTCTCTTTCCTGGGATATTGAAGGTGGAATGAAGTGGAGGTCCTTGTCAACAGAGCAGCCCTAAACTTTGGGGTGCTTGTGTCTTGCTGAATTTTCATTTTCCCAATTTATACCCCCATGAGTGGAAGTGCCCTATGCTCTCTAAGCTGTGTTTTTTAGATGTTTCAGGACACACCGTACACTTCTCCAGAGTGGCTGTTGGCAATTTACATCCCGCCCATCAGTGTAGCAAGGCTCCCATTTCTCCATGGCCTGTCCTGCATTTCTGGTTTTGAGACTTTTTTCAGCATGGCCCTTTTGACCGATGGGTAGCGAGTCTGCTTTGTCGCGCTGATTTGCCTTTCCAGGTTGCTTGGTTGGCCAAAAAGGGCATATGCGTTTTTTCCTGAATATATTCAGGAAAAAACGCATACGCCCTTTTTGGCCAAGGGCATCATTGTCAACGTTTTGCCGCTTTTCATGTGCTTTAAAGGCGATTCGAATCTACCTCCTGAAATCTGTTTCCTACAATTCTGCCTTGATTTCAAATCCTCTTCTTTGCCTTCCCTCAATATATTTGTGGACGAGAGTTATCATTTATAACTCTGCAGGTTTGTGAATTGCAGTGCCCTGAAGCTCCATTTTACAACTCGCTTTTTTGGGAGCTGGCCGCAAAAGCACAGGATGGCTTCAGGCCCTGTTCTGGTTCCGGGGGGGAGGATGAGCCTGTGGTTAATTCTTCTTCCTGATGGGAAAATAGAGTGACCTTTGCCTGTCCCAACACCAAGAGCTAGTCTCTCACTGGTTCCCCGTCTACCCGTTCATCCTCAGGACAAATTGCAACCTGTACGGAACAGGAGGTTAAAGGTGCTGATGCTCCAAGTAGGGAGATTGTTAGTAAAGCGGCTGGAATGGCGAACCCGGGCACAAGGAGAAGAGAAATGAGGTGCGTTTTAGAAACCTTTCCACATCACACGGTGTACCATCTTCTGGGTTTCTCATGCATGTTTTCGATGTAGGAAGATGCCCTTGAACCTGGAGATTTGGGACCCATGCGATGGGTACCACGCAGTATTACTTTAAAGGGTCTGCGTTTGCTCACCCAACCTCACCAAACCTCTCAGCCCCAAGAGTGTCCACCCTTATGTCTCATCCAGCTGTGGGTCTAGATATGGTCAATCCAGGTTGCATCACAGCCCCTGAACGCATTGTGTAAGAATTTCTCTCTCTTTCACTGTCTTTGTTTCATGGGTTTGTAAAAGTAATTTATTTTTATAATGGGGTTTAGCTGCTTTTCACTGCTGTGTTTATGCCGCTTTTCACCCACTTGACACACTAACAGAGAGATATCAATACATAGGTTTTAAGATTATTACTAGTCAGATATATTCTTGTGCGGTGAATAGGGCGTGTTGAGTCCAGTTCTCTGAGCAAGGAGTAGGTCTTGTCTATTACATATTGGGTTTATGGAACGGTATCTGAGCTAATTTGAAACCCTTGTTTTATGTATCACCCCACCTCACCTTTCCCGTTAAGCAGCCATAGTGTGTTTTCTGCATGTGTGACTCTGTTCTGTTTTGTAATTCAGTTCAAGTGTAACGGTTTTTACATTCCCTCTATAAGTGATACCTTATGAGAAGTGTCCTTTTCTGTGTGACTTATTTCACTTAGAATCGTCGTACCTAAATCCACTCATCATGCTGCTACTAACCTTATGACATTGATTTCATGGCTGAGTGATATTCCATTGTACATAAGGACCACAACTTCTTTATCCATTTTTCTCTTTCCTGGGATATTGAAGGTGGAATGAAGTGGAGGTCCTTGTCAACAGAGCAGCCCTAAACTTTGGGGTGCTTGTGTCTTGCTGAATTTTCATTTTCCCAATTTATACCCCCATGAGTGGAAGTGCCCTATGCTCTCTAAGCTGTGTTTTTTAGATGTTTCAGGACACACCGTACACTTCTCCAGAGTGGCTGTTGGCAATTTACATCCCGCCCATCAGTGTAGCAAGGCTCCCATTTCTCCATGGCCTGTCCTGCATTTCTGGTTTTGAGACATTTTTCAGCATGGCCCTTTTGACCGATGGGTAGCGAGTCTGCTTTGTCGCGCTGATTTGCCTTTCCAGGTTGCTTGGTTGGCCAAAAAGGGCATATGCGTTTTTTCCTGAATATATTCAGGAAAAAACGCATACGCCCTTTTTGGCCAAGGGCATCATTGTCAACGTTTTGCCGCTTTTCATGTGCTTTAAAGGCGATTCGAATCTACCTCCTGAAATCTGTTTCCTACAATTCTGCCTTGATTTCAAATCCTCTTCTTTGCCTTCCCTCAATATATTTGTGGACGAGAGTTATCATTTATAACTCTGCAGGTTTGTGAATTGCAGTGCCCTGAAGCTCCATTTTACAACTCGCTTTTTTGGGAGCTGGCCGCAAAAGCACAGGATGGCTTCAGGCCCTGTTCTGGTTCCGGGGGGGAGGATGAGCCTGTGGTTAATTCTTCTTCCTGATGGGAAAATAGAGTGACCTTTGCCTGTCCCAACACCAAGAGCTAGTCTCTCACTGGTTCCCCGTCTACCCGTTCATCCTCAGGACAAATTGCAACCTGTACGGAACAGGAGGTTAAAGGTGCTGATGCTCCAAGTAGGGAGATTGTTAGTAAAGCGGCTGGAATGGCGAACCCGGGCACAAGGAGAAGAGAAATGAGGTGCGTTTTAGAAACCTTTCCACATCACACGGTGTACCATCTTCTGGGTTTCTCATGCATGTTTTCGATGTAGGAAGATGCCCTTGAACCTGGAGATTTGGGACCCATGCGATGGGTACCACGCAGTATTACTTTAAAGGGTCTGCGTTTGCTCACCCAACCTCACCAAACCTCTCAGCCCCAAGAGTGTCCACCCTTATGTCTCATCCAGCTGTGGGTCTAGATATGGTCAATCCAGGTTGCATCACAGCCCCTGAACGCATTGTGTAAGAATTTCTCTCTCTTTCACTGTCTTTGTTTCATGGGTTTGTAAAAGTAATTTATTTTTATAATGGGGTTTAGCTGCTTTTCACTGCTGTGTTTATGCCGCTTTTCACCCACTTGACACACTAACAGAGAGATATCAATACATAGGTTTTAAGATTATTACTAGTCAGATATATTCTTGTGCGGTGAATAGGGCGTGTTGAGTCCAGTTCTCTGAGCAAGGAGTAGGTCTTGTCTATTACATATTGGGTTTATGGAACGGTATCTGAGCTAATTTGAAACCCTTGTTTTATGTATCACCCCACCTCACCTTTCCCGTTAAGCAGCCATAGTGTGTTTTCTGCCTGTGTGACTCTGTTCTGTTTTGTAATTCAGTTCAAGTGTAACGGTTTTTACATTCCCTCTATAAGTGATACCTTATGAGAAGTGTCCTTTTCTGTGTGACTTATTTCACTTAGAATCGTCGTACCTAAATCCACTCATCATGCTGCTACTAGCCTTATGACATTGATTTCATGGCTGAGTGATATTCCATTGTACATAAGGACCACAACTTCTTTATCCATTTTTCTCTGTCCTGGGATATTGAAGGTGGAATGAAGTGGAGGTCCTTGTCAACAGAGCAGCCCTAAACTTTGGGGTGCTTGTGTCTTGCTGAATTTTCATTTTCCCAATTTATACCCCCATGAGTGGAAGTGCCCTATGCTCTCTAAGCTGTGTTTTTTAGATGTTTCAGGACACACCGTACACTTCTCCAGAGTGGCTGTTGGCAATTTACATCCCGCCCATCAGTGTAGCAAGGCTCCCATTTCTCCATGGCCTGTCCTGCATTTCTGGTTTTGAGACTTTTTTCAGCATGGCCCTTTTGACCGATGGGTAGCGAGTCTGCTTTGTAGCGCTGATTTGCCTTCTCAGGTTGCTTGGTTGGCCAAAAAGGGCGTATGCGTTTTTTCCTGAATATATTCAGGAAAAAACGCATACGCCCTTTTTGGCCAAGGGCATCATTGTCAACGTTTTGCCGCTTTTCATGTGCTTTAAAGGCGATTCGAATCTACCTCCTGAAATCTCTTTCCTGCAATTCTGCCTTGATTTCAAATCCTCTTGTTTGCCTTCTCTCAATATATTTGTGGACGAGAGTTATCATTTATAACTCTGCAGGTTTGTGAATTGCAGTGCCCTGAACCTCCATTTTACAACTCGCTTTTTTGGGAGCTGGCCGCAAAAGCGCAGGATGGCTTCAGGCCCTGTTCTGGTTCCGGGGGGGAGGATGAGCCTGTGGTTAATTCTTCTTCCTGATGGGAAAATAGAGTGACCTGTGCCTGTCCCAACACCAAGAGCTAGTCTCTCACTGGTTCCCCGTCTACCCGTTCATCCTCAGGACAAATTGCAACCTGTACGGAACAGGAGGTTAAAGGTGCTGATGCTCCAAGTAGGGAGATTGTTAGTAAAGCGGCTGGAATGGCGAACCCGGGCACAAGGAGAAGAGAAATGAGGTGCGTTTTAGAAACCTTTCCACATCACACGGTGTACCATCTTCTGGGTTTCTCATGCATGTTTTCGATGTAGGAAGATGCCCTTGAACCTGGAGATTTGGGACCCATGCGATGGGTACCACGCAGTATTACTTTAAAGGGTCTGCGTTTGCTCACCCAACCTCACCAAACCTCTCAGCCCCAAGAGTGTCCACCCTTATGTCTCATCCAGCTGTGGGTCTAGATATGGTCAATCCAGGTTGCATCACAGCCCCTGAACGCATTGTGTAAGAATTTCTCTCTCTTTCACTGTCTTTGTTTCATGGGTTTGTAAAAGTAATTTATTTTTATAATGGGGTTTAGCTGCTTTTCACTGCTGTGTTTATGCCGCTTTACACCCACTTGACACACTAACAGAGAGATATCAATACATAGGTTTTAAGATTATTACTAGTCAGATATATTCTTGTGCGGTGAATAGGGCGTGTTGAGTCCAGTTCTCTGAGCAAGGAGTAGGTCTTGTCTATTACATATTGGGTTTATGGAACGGTATCTGAGCTAATTTGAAACCCTTGTTTTATGTATCACCCCACCTCACCTTTCCCGTTAAGCAGCCATAGTGTGTTTTCTGCATGTGTGACTCTGTTCTGTTTTGTAATTCAGTTCAAGTGTAACGGTTTTTACATTCCCTCTATAAGTGATACCTTATGAGAAGTGTCCTTTTCTGTGTGACTTATTTCACTTAGAATCGTCGTACCTAAATCCACTCATCATGCTGCTACTAACCTTATGACATTGATTTCATGGCTGAGTGATATTCCATTGTACATAAGGACCACAACTTCTTTATCCATTTTTCTCTTTCCTGGGATATTGAAGGTGGAATGAAGTGGAGGTCCTTGTCAACAGAGCAGCCCTAAACTTTGGGGTGCTTGTGTCTTGCTGAATTTTCATTTTCCCAATTTATACCCCCATGAGTGGAAGTGCCCTATGCTCTCTAAGCTGTGTTTTTTCGATGTTTCAGGACTCACCGTACACTTCTCCAGAGTGGCTGTTGGCAATTTACATCCCGCCCATCAGTGTAGCAAGGCTCCCATTTCTCCATGGCCTGTCCTGCATTTCTGGTTTTGAGACATTTTTCAGCATGGCCCTTTTGACCGATGGGTAGCGAGTCTGCTTTGTCGCGCTGATTTGCCTTTCCAGGTTGCTTGGTTGGCCAAAAAGGGCATATGCGTTTTTTCCTGAATATATTCAGGAAAAAACGCATACGCCCTTTTTGGCCAAGGGCATCATTGTCAACGTTTTGCCGCTTTTCATGTGCTTTAAAGGCGATTCGAATCTACCTCCTGAAATCTGTTTCCTACAATTCTGCCTTGATTTCAAATCCTCTTCTTTGCCTTCCCTCAATATATTTGTGGACGAGAGTTATCATTTATAACTCTGCAGGTTTGTGAATTGCAGTGCCCTGAAGCTCCATTTTACAACTCGCTTTTTTGGGAGCTGGCCGCAAAAGCACAGGATGGCTTCAGGCCCTGTTCTGGTTCCGGGGGGGAGGATGAGCCTGTGGTTAATTCTTCTTCCTGATGGGAAAATAGAGTGACCTTTGCCTGTCCCAACACCAAGAGCTAGTCTCTCACTGGTTCCCCGTCTACCCGTTCATCCTCAGGACAAATTGCAACCTGTACGGAACAGGAGGTTAAAGGTGCTGATGCTCCAAGTAGGGAGATTGTTAGTAAAGCGGCTGGAATGGCGAACCCGGGCACAAGGAGAAGAGAAATGAGGTGCGTTTTAGAAACCTTTCCACATCACACGGTGTACCATCTTCTGGGTTTCTCATGCATGTTTTCGATGTAGGAAGATGCCCTTGAACCTGGAGATTTGGGACCCATGCGATGGGTACCACGCAGTATTACTTTAAAGGGTCTGCGTTTGCTCACCCAACCTCACCAAACCTCTCAGCCCCAAGAGTGTCCACCCTTATGTCTCATCCAGCTGTGGGTCTAGATATGGTCAATCCAGGTTGCATCACAGCCCCTGAACGCATTGTGTAAGAATTTCTCTCTCTTTCACTGTCTTTGTTTCATGGGTTTGTAAAAGTAATTTATTTTTATAATGGGGTTTAGCTGCTTTTCACTGCTGTGTTTATGCCGCTTTTCACCCACTTGACACACTAACAGAGAGATATCAATACATAGGTTTTAAGATTATTATTAGTCAGATATATTCTTGTGCGGTGAATAGGGCGTGTTGAGTCCAGTTCTCTGAGCAAGGAGTAGGTCTTGTCTATTACATATTGGGTTTATGGAACGGTATCTGAGCTAATTTGAAACCCTTGTTTTATGTATCACCCCACCTCACCTTTCCCGTTAAGCAGCCATAGTGTGTTTTCTGCCTGTGTGACTCTGTTCTGTTTTGTAATTCAGTTCAAGTGTAACGGTTTTTACATTCCCTCTATAAGTGATACCTTATGAGAAGTGTCCTTTTCTGTGTGACTTATTTCACTTAGAATCGTCGTACCTAAATCCACTCATCATGCTGCTACTAGCCTTATGACATTGATTTCATGGCTGAGTGATATTCCATTGTACATAAGGACCACAACTTCTTTATCCATTTTTCTCTTTCCTGGGATATTGAAGGTGGAATGAAGTGGAGGTCCTTGTCAACAGAGCAGCCCTAAACTTTGGGGTGCTTGTGTCTTGCTGAATTTTCATTTTCCCAATTTATACCCCCATGAGTGGAAGTGCCCTATGCTCTCTAAGCTGTGTTTTTTAGATGTTTCAGGACACACCGTACACTTCTCCAGAGTGGCTGTTGGCAATTTACATCCCGCCCATCAGTGTAGCAAGGCTCCCATTTCTCCATGGCCTGTCCTGCATTTCTGGTTTTGAGACTTTTTTCAGCATGGCCCTTTTGACCGATGGGTAGCGAGTCTGCTTTGTAGCGCTGATTTTCCTTTTCAGGTTGCTTGGTTGGCCAAAAAGGGCGTATGCGTTTTTTCCTGAATATATTCAGGAAAAAACGCATACGCCCTTTTTGGCCAAGGGCATCATTGTCAACGTTTTGCCGCTTTTCATGTGCTTTAAAGGCGATTCGAATCTACCTCCTGAAATTTCTTTCCTGCAATTCTGCCTTGATTTCAAATCCTCTTCTTTGCCTTCTCTCAATATATTTGTGGACGAGAGTTATCATTTATAACTCTGCAGGTTTGTGAATTGCAGTGCCCTGAACCTCCATTTTACAACTCGCTTTTTTGGGAGCTGGCCGCAAAAGCGCAGGATGGCTTCAGGCCCTGTTCTGGTTCCGGGGGGGAGGATGAGCCTGTGGTTAATTCTTCTTCCTGATGGGAAAATAGAGTGACCTGTGCCTGTCCCAACACCAAGAGCTAGTCTCTCACTGGTTCCCCGTCTACCCGTTCATCCTCAGGACAAATTGCAACCTGTACGGAACAGGAGGTTAAAGGTGCTGATGCTCCAAGTAGGGAGATTGTTAGTAAAGCGGCTGGAATGGCGAACCCGGGCACAAGGAGAAGAGAAATGAGGTGCGTTTTAGAAACCTTTCCACATCACACGGTGTACCATCTTCTGGGTTTCTCATGCATGTTTTCGATGTAGGAAGATGCCCTTGAACCTGGAGATTTGGGACCCATGCGATGGGTACCACGCAGTATTACTTTAAAGGGTCTGCGTTTGCTCACCCAACCTCACCAAACCTCTCAGCCCCAAGAGTGTCCACCCTTATGTCTCATCCAGCTGTGGGTCTAGATATGGTCAATCCAGGTTGCATCACAGCCCCTGAACGCATTGTGTAAGAATTTCTCTCTCTTTCACTGTCTTTGTTTCATGGGTTTGTAAAAGTAATTTATTTTTATAATGGGGTTTAGCTGCTTTTCACTGCTGTGTTTATGCCGCTTTTCACCCACTTGACACACTAACAGAGAGATATCAATACATAGGTTTTAAGATTATTACTAGTCAGATATATTCTTGTGCGGTGAATAGGGCGTGTTGAGTCCAGTTCTCTGAGCAAGGAGTAGGTCTTGTCTATTACATATTGGGTTTATGGAACGGTATCTGAGCTAATTTGAAACCCTTGTTTTATGTATCACCCCACCTCACCTTTCCCGTTAAGCAGCCATAGTGTGTTTTCTGCCTGTGTGACTCTGTTCTGTTTTGTAATTCAGTTCAAGTGTAACGGTTTTTACATTCCCTCTATAAGTGATACCTTATGAGAAGTGTCCTTTTCTGTGTGACTTATTTCACTTAGAATCGTCGTACCTAAATCCACTCATCATGCTGCTACTAGCCTTATGACATTGATTTCATGGCTGAGTGATATTCCATTGTACATAAGGACCACAACTTCTTTATCCATTTCTCTCTTTCCTGGGATATTGAAGGTGGAATGAAGTGGAGGTCCTTGTCAACAGAGCAGCCCTCAACTTTGGGGTGCTTGTGTCTTGCTGATTTTTCATTTTCCCAATTTATACCCCCATGAGTGGAAGTGCCCTAAGCTCTCTAAGCTGTGTTTTTTAGATGTTTCAGGACACACCGTACACTTCTCCAGAGTGGCTGTTGGCAATTTACATCCCGCCCATCAGTGTAGCAAGGCTCCCATTTCTCCATGGCCTGTCCTGCATTTCTGGTTTTGAGACATTTTTCAGCATGGCCCTTTTGACCGATGGGTAGCGAGTCTTCTTTGTAGCCATGATTTGCCTTTCCAGGTTGCTTGGTTGGCCAAAAAGGGCGTATGCGTTTTTTCCTGAATATATTCAGGAAAAAACGCATACGCCCTTTTTGGCCAAGAGCATCATTGTCAACGTTTTGCCGCTTTTCATGTGCTTTAAAGGCGATTCGAATCTACCTCCTGAAATCTGTTTCCTGCATTTCTGCCTTGATTTCAAATCCTCTTCTTTGCCTTCCCTCAATATATTTGTGGACGAGAGTTATCATTTATAACTCTGCAGGTTTGTGAATTGCAGTGCCCTGAAGCTCCATTTTACAACTCGCTTTTTTGGGAGCTGGCCGCAAAAGCGCAGGATGGCTTCAGGCCCTGTTCTGGTTCCGGGGGGGAGGATGAGCCTGTGGTTAATTCTTCTTCCTGATGGGAAAATAGAGTGACCTGTGCCTGTCCCAACAACAAGAGCTAGTCTCTAACTGGTTCCCCGTATTCCCGTTCATCCTCAGGACAAATTGCAACCTGTACGGAACAGGAGGTTAAAGGTGCTGATGCTCCAAGTAGGGAGACTGTTAGTAAAGCGGCTGGAATGGCGACCCCGGGCACAAGGAGAAGAGAAATGAGGTGCGTTTTAGAAACCTTTCCCCATCACATGGTGTACCATCTTTTTTGTTTTCTCATGCATGTTTTCGATGTAGGAAGATGCCCTTGAACCTGGAGATTTGGGACCCATGCGATGGGTACCACGCAGTATTACTTTAAAGGGTCTGCGTTTGCTCACCCAACCTCACCAAACCTCTCAGCCCCAAGAGTGTCCACCCTTATGTCTCATCCAGCTGTGGGTCTAGAAATGGTCAATCCAGGTTGCATCACAGCCCCTGAACGCATTGTGTAAGAATTTCTCTCTCTTTCACTGTCTTTGTTTCATGGGTTTTTCAAAGTAATTTATTTTTATAATGGGGTTTAGCTGCTTTTCACTGCTGTGTTTATGCCGCTTTACACCCACTTGACACACTAACAGAGAGATATGAATACATAGGTTTTAAGATTATTACTAGTCAGATATATTCTTGTGCGGTGAATAGGGCGTGTTGAGTCCAGTTCTCTGAGCAAGGAGTAGGTCTTGTCTATTACATATTGGGTTTATGGAACGGTATCTGAGCTAATTTGAAACCCTTGTTTTATGTATCACCCCACCTCACCTTTCCCGTTAAGCAGCCATAGTGTGTTTTCTGCATGTGTGACTCTGTTCTGTTTTGTAATTCAGTTCAAGTGTAACGGTTTTTACATTCCCTCTATAAGTGATACCTTATGAGAAGTGTCCTTTTCTGTGTGACTTATTTCACTTAGAATCGTCGTACCTAAATCCACTCATCATGCTGCTACTAACCTTATGACATTGATTTCATGGCTGAGTGATATTCCATTGTACATAAGGACCACAACTTCTTTATCCATTTTTCTCTTTCCTGGGATATTGAAGGTGGAATGAAGTGGAGGTCCTTGTCAACAGAGCAGCCCTAAACTTTGGGGTGCTTGTGTCTTGCTGAATTTTCATTTTCCCAATTTATACCCCCATGAGTGGAAGTGCCCTATGCTCTCTAAGCTGTGTTTTTTAGATGTTTCAGGACACACCGTACACTTCTCCAGAGTGGCTGTTGGCAATTTACATCCCGCCCATCAGTGTAGCAAGGCTCCCATTTCTCCATGGCCTGTCCTGCATTTCTGGTTTTGAGACTTTTTTCAGCATGGCCCTTTTGACCGATGGGTAGCGAGTCTGCTTTGTCGCGCTGATTTGCCTTTCCAGGTTGCTTGGTTGGCCAAAAAGGGCGTATGCGTTTTTTCCTGAATATATTCAGGAAAAAACGCATACGCCCTTTTTGGCCAAGGGCATCATTGTCAACGTTTTGCCGCTTTTCATGTGCTTTAAAGGCGATTCGAATCTACCTCCTGAAATCTGTTTCCTACAATTCTGCCTTGATTTCAAATCCTCTTCTTTGCCTTCCCTCAATATATTTGTGGACGAGAGTTATCATTTATAACTCTGCAGGTTTGTGAATTGCAGTGCCCTGAAGCTCCATTTTACAACTCGCTTTTTTGGGAGCTGGCCGCAAAAGCACAGGATGGCTTCAGGCCCTGTTCTGGTTCCGGGGGGGAGGATGAGCCTGTGGTTAATTCTTCTTCCTGATGGGAAAATAGAGTGACCTTTGCCTGTCCCAACACCAAGAGCTAGTCTCTCACTGGTTCCCCGTCTACCCGTTCATCCTCAGGACAAATTGCAACCTGTACGGAACAGGAGGTTAAAGGTGCTGATGCTCCAAGTAGGGAGATTGTTAGTAAAGCGGCTGGAATGGCGAACCGGGCACAAGGAGAAGAGAAATGAGGTGCGTTTTAGAAACCTTTCCACATCACACGGTGTACCATCTTCTGGGTTTCTCATGCATGTTTTCGATGTAGGAAGATGCCCTTGAACCTGGAGATTTGGGACCCATGCGATGGGTACCACGCAGTATTACTTTAAAGGGTCTGCGTTTGCTCACCCAACCTCACCAAACCTCTCAGCCCCAAGAGTGTCCACCCTTATGTCTCATCCAGCTGTGGGTCTAGATATCGTCAATCCAGGTTGCATCACAGCCCCTGAACGCATTGTGTAAGAATTTCTCTCTCTTTCACTGTCTTTGTTTCATGGGTTTGTAAAAGTAATTTATTTTTATAATGGGGTTTAGCTGCTTTTCACTGCTGTGTTTATGCCGCTTTTCACCCACTTGACACACTAACAGAGAGATATCAATACATAGGTTTTAAGATTATTACTAGTCAGATATATTCTTGTGCGGTGAATAGGGCGTGTTGAGTCCAGTTCTCTGAGCAAGGAGTAGGTCTTGTCTATTACATATTGGGTTTATGGAACGGTATCTGAGCTAATTTGAAACCCTTGTTTTATGTATCACCCCACCTCACCTTTCCCGTTAAGCAGCCATAGTGTGTTTTCTGCCTGTGTGACTCTGTTCTGTTTTGTAATTCAGTTCAAGTGTAACGGTTTTTACATTCCCTCTATAAGTGATACCTTATGAGAAGTGTCCTTTTCTGTGTGACTTATTTCACTTAGAATCGTCGTACCTAAATCCACTCATCATGCTGCTACTAGCCTTATGACATTGATTTCATGGCTGAGTGATATTCCATTGTACATAAGGACCACAACTTCTTTATCCATTTTTCTCTTTCCTGGGATATTGAAGGTGGAATGAAGTGGAGGTCCTTGTCAACAGAGCAGCCCTAAACTTTGGGGTGCTTGTGTCTTGCTGAATTTTCATTTTCCCAATTTATACCCCCATGAGTGGAAGTGCCCTATGCTCTCTAAGCTGTGTTTTTTAGATGTTTCAGGACACACCGTACACTTCTCCAGAGTGGCTGTTGGCAATTTACATCCCGCCCATCAGTGTAGCAAGGCTCCCATTTCTCCATGGCCTGTCCTGCATTTCTGGTTTTGAGACTTTTTTCAGCATGGCCCTTTTGACCGATGGGTAGCGAGTCTGCTTTGTGGCGCTGATTTTCCTTTTCAGGTTGCTTGGTTGGCCAAAAAGGGCGTATGCGTTTTTTCCTGAATATATTCAGGAAAAAACGCATACGCCCTTTTTGGCCAAGGGCATCATTGTCAACGTTTTGCCGCTTTTCATGTGCTTTAAAGGCGATTCGAATCTACCTCCTGAAATCTCTTTCCTGCAATTCTGCCTTGATTTCAAATCCTCTTCTTTGCCTTCTCTCAATATATTTGTGGACGAGAGTTATCATTTATAACTCTGCAGGTTTGTGAATTGCAGTGCCCTGAACCTCCATTTTACAACTCGCTTTTTTGGGAGCTGGCCGCAAAAGCGCAGGATGGCTTCAGGCCCTGTTCTGGTTCCGGGGGGGAGGATGAGCCTGTGGTTAATTCTTCTTCCTGATGGGAAAATAGAGTGACCTGTGCCTGTCCCAACAACAAGAGCTAGTCTCTCACTGGTTCCCCGTATTCCCGTTCATCCTCAGGACACATTGCAACCTGTACGGAACAGGAGGTTAAAGGTGCTGATGCTCCAAGTAGGGAGATTGTTAGTAAAGCGGCTGGAATGGCGACCCCGGGCACAAGGAGAAGAGAAATGAGGTGCGTTTTAGAAACCTTTCCCCATCACATGGTGTACCATCTTTTTTGTTTTCTCATGCATGTTTTCGATGTAGGAAGATGCCCTTGAACCTGGAGATTTGGGACCCATGCGATGGGTACCACGCAGTATTACTTTAAAGGGTCTGCGTTTGCTCACCCAACCTCACCAAACCTCTCAGCCCCAAGAGTGTCCACCCTTATGTCTCATCCAGCTGTGGGTCTAGAAATGGTCAATCCAGGTTGCATCACAGCCCCTGAACGCATTGTGTAAGAATTTCTCTCTCTTTCACTGTCTTTGTTTCATGGGTTTGTAAAAGTAATTTATTTTTATAATGGGGTTTAGCTGCTTTTCACTGCTGTGTTTATGCCGCTTTACACCCACTTGACACACTAACAGAGAGATATCAATACATAGGTTTTAAGATTATTACTAGTCAGATATATTCTTGTGCGGTGAATAGGGCGTGTTGAGTCCAGTTCTCTGAGCAAGGAGTAGGTCTTGTCTATTACATATTGGGTTTATGGAACGGTATCTGAGCTAATTTGAAACCCTTGTTTTATGTATCACCCCACCTCACCTTTCCCGTTAAGCAGCCATAGTGTGTTCTCTGCATGTGTGACTCTGTTCTGTTTTGTAATTCAGTTCAAGTGTAACGGTTTTTACAGTCCCTCTATAAGTGATACCTTATGAGAAGTGTCCTTTTCTGTGTGACTTATTTCACTTAGAATCGTCGTACCTAAATCCACTCATCATGCTGCTATTAGCCTTATGACATTGATTTCATGGCTGAGTGATATTCCATTGTACATAAGGACCACAACTTCTTTATCCATTTTTCTCCCTCCTGGGATATTGAAGGTGGAATGAAGTGGAGGTCCTTGTCAACAGAGCAGCCCTAAACTTTGGGGTGCTTGTGTCTTGCTGAATTTTCATTTTCCCAATTTATACCCCCATGAGTGGAAGTGCCCTATGCTCTCTAAGCTGTGTTTTTTAGATGTTTCAGGACACACCGTACACTTCTCCAGAGTGGCTGTTGGCAATTTACATCCCGCCCATCAGTGTAGCAAGGCTCCCATTTCTCCATGGCCTGTCCTGCATTTCTGGTTTTGAGACTTTTTTCAGCATGGCCCTTTTGACCGATGGGTAGCGAGTCTTCTTTGTAGCCCTGATTTGCCTTTCCAGGTTGCTTGGTTGGCCAAAAAGGGCGTATGCGTTTTTTCCTGAATATATTCAGGAAAAAACGCATACGCCCTTTTTGGCCAAGGGCATCATTGTCAACGTTTTGCCGCTTTTCATGTGCTTTAAAGGTGATTCGAATCTACCTCCTGAAATCTGTTTCCTGCATTTCTGCCTTGATTTCAAATCCTCTTCTTTGCCTTCCCTCAATATATTTGTGGACGAGAGTTATCATTTATAACTCTGCACGTTTGTGAATTGCAGTGCCCTGAAGCTCCATTTTACAACTCGCTTTTTTGGGAGCTGGCCGCAAAAGCGCAGGATGGCTTCAGGCCCTGTTCTGGTTCCGGGGGGAGGATGAGCCTGTGGTTAATTCTTCTTCCTGATGGGAAAATAGAGTGACCTGTGCCTGTCCCAACACCAAGAGCTAGTCTCTCACTGGTTCCCCGTATTCCCGTTCATCCTCAGGACAAATTGCAACCTGTACGGAACAGGAGGTTAAAGGTGCTGATGCTCCAAGTAGGGAGATTGTTAGTAAAGCGGCTGGAATGGTGACCCCGGGCACAAGGAGAAGAGAAATGAGGTGCGTTTTAGAAACCTTTCCCCATCACATGGTGTACCATCTTTTTTGTTTTCTCATGCATGTTTTCGATGTAGGAAGATGCCCTTGAACCTGGAGATTTGGGACCCATGCGATGGGTACCACGCAGTATTACTTTAAAGGGTCTGCGTTTGCTCACCCAACCTCACCAAACCTCTCAGCCCCAAGATTGTCCACCCTTATGTCTCATCCAGCTGTGGGTCTAGAAATGGTCAATCCAGGTTGCATCACGGCCCCTGAACGCATTGTGTAAGAATTTCTCTCTCTTTCACTGTCTTTGTTTCATGGGTTTTTCAAAGTAATTTATTTTTATAATGGGGTTTAGCTGCTTTTCACTGCTGTGTTTATGCCGCTTTACACCCACTTGACACACTAACAGAGAGATATCAATACATAGGTTTTAAGATTATTACTAGTCAGATATATTCTTGTGCGGTGAATAGGGCGTGTTGAGTCCAGTTCTCTGAGCAAGGAGTAGGTCTTGTCTATTACATATTGGGTTTATGGAACGGTATCTGAGCTAATTTGAAACCCTTGTTTTATGTATCACCCCACCTCACCTTTCCCGTTAAGCAGCCATAGTGTGTTTTCTGCATGTGTGACTCTGTTCTGTTTTGTAATTCAGTTCAAGTGTAACGGTTTTTACATTCCCTCTATAAGTGATACCTTATGAGAAGTGTCCTTTTCTGTGTGACTTATTTCACTTAGAATCGTCGTACCTAAATCCACTCATCATGCTGCTACTAACCTTATGACATTGATTTCATGGCTGAGTGATATTCCATTGTACATAAGGACCACAACTTCTTTATCCATTTTTCTCTTTCCTGGGATATTGAAGGTGGAATGAAGTGGAGGTCCTTGTCAACAGAGCAGCCCTAAACTTTGGGGTGCTTGTGTCTTGCTGAATTTTCATTTTCCCAATTTATACCCCCATGAGTGGAAGTGCCCTATGCTCTCTAAGCTGTGTTTTTTAGATGTTTCAGGACACACCGTACACTTCTCCAGAGTGGCTGTTGGCAATTTACATCCCGCCCATCAGTGTAGCAAGGCTCCCATTTCTCCATGGCCTGTCCTGCATTTCTGGTTTTGAGACTTTTTTCAGCATGGCCCTTTTGACCGATGGGTAGCGAGTCTGCTTTGTCGCGCTGATTTGCCTTTCCAGGTTGCTTGGTTGGCCAAAAAGGGCATATGCGTTTTTTCCTGAATATATTCAGGAAAAAACGCATACGCCCTTTTTGGCCAAGGGCATCATTGTCAACGTTTTGCCGCTTTTCATGTGCTTTAAAGGCGATTCGAATCTACCTCCTGAAATCTGTTTCCTACAATTCTGCCTTGATTTCAAATCCTCTTCTTTGCCTTCCCTCAATATATTTGTGGACGAGAGTTATCATTTATAACTCTGCAGGTTTGTGAATTGCAGTGCCCTGAAGCTCCATTTTACAACTCGCTTTTTTGGGAGCTGGCCGCAAAAGCACAGGATGGCTTCAGGCCCTGTTCTGGTTCCGGGGGGGAGGATGAGCCTGTGGTTAATTCTTCTTCCTGATGGGAAAATAGAGTGACCTTTGCCTGTCCCAACACCAAGAGCTAGTCTCTCACTGGTTCCCCGTCTACCCGTTCATCCTCAGGACAAATTGCAACCTGTACGGAACAGGAGGTTAAAGGTGCTGATGCTCCAAGTAGGGAGATTGTTAGTAAAGCGGCTGGAATGGCGAACCCGGGCACAAGGAGAAGAGAAATGAGGTGCGTTTTAGAAACCTTTCCACATCACACGGTGTACCATCTTCTGGGTTTCTCATGCATGTTTTCGATGTAGGAAGATGCCCTTGAACCTGGAGATTTGGGACCCATGCGATGGGTACCACGCAGTATTACTTTAAAGGGTCTGCGTTTGCTCACCCAACCTCACCAAACCTCTCAGCCCCAAGAGTGTCCACCCTTATGTCTCATCCAGCTGTGGGTCTAGATATGGTCAATCCAGGTTGCATCACAGCCCCTGAACGCATTGTGTAAGAATTTCTCTCTCTTTCACTGTCTTTGTTTCATGGGTTTGTAAAAGTAATTTATTTTTATAATGGGGTTTAGCTGCTTTTCACTGCTGTGTTTATGCCGCTTTTCACCCACTTGACACACTAACAGAGAGATATCAATACATAGGTTTTAAGATTATTACTAGTCAGATATATTCTTGTGCGGTGAATAGGGCGTGTTGAGTCCAGTTCTCTGAGCAAGGAGTAGGTCTTGTCTATTACATATTGGGTTTATGGAACGGTATCTGAGCTAATTTGAAACCCTTGTTTTATGTATCACCCCACCTCACCTTTCCCGTTAAGCAGCCATAGTGTGTTTTCTGCATGTGTGACTCTGTTCTGTTTTGTAATTCAGTTCAAGTGTAACGGTTTTTACATTCCCTCTATAAGTGATACCTTATGAGAAGTGTCCTTTTCTGTGTGACTTATTTCACTTAGAATCGTCGTACCTAAATCCACTCATCATGCTGCTACTAACCTTATGACATTGATTTCATGGCTGAGTGATATTCCATTGTACATAAGGACCACAACTTCTTTATCCATTTTTCTCTTTCCTGGGATATTGAAGGTGGAATGAAGTGGAGGTCCTTGTCAACAGAGCAGCCCTAAACTTTGGGGTGCTTGTGTCTTGCTGAATTTTCATTTTCCCAATTTATACCCCCATGAGTGGAAGTGCCCTATGCTCTCTAAGCTGTGTTTTTTAGATGTTTCAGGACACACCGTACACTTCTCCAGAGTGGCTGTTGGCAATTTACATCCCGCCCATCAGTGTAGCAAGGCTCCCATTTCTCCATGGCCTGTCCTGCATTTCTGGTTTTGAGACATTTTTCAGCATGGCCCTTTTGACCGATGGGTAGCGAGTCTGCTTTGTCGCGCTGATTTGCCTTTCCAGGTTGCTTGGTTGGCCAAAAAGGGCATATGCGTTTTTTCCTGAATATATTCAGGAAAAAACGCATACGCCCTTTTTGGCCAAGGGCATCATTGTCAACGTTTTGCCGCTTTTCATGTGCTTTAAAGGCGATTCGAATCTACCTCCTGAAATCTGTTTCCTACAATTCTGCCTTGATTTCAAATCCTCTTCTTTGCCTTCCCTCAATATATTTGTGGACGAGAGTTATCATTTATAACTCTGCAGGTTTGTGAATTGCAGTGCCCTGAAGCTCCATTTTACAACTCGCTTTTTTGGGAGCTGGCCGCAAAAGCACAGGATGGCTTCAGGCCCTGTTCTGGTTCCGGGGGGGAGGATGAGCCTGTGGTTAATTCTTCTTCCTGATGGGAAAATAGAGTGACCTTTGCCTGTCCCAACACCAAGAGCTAGTCTCTCACTGGTTCCCCGTCTACCCGTTCATCCTCAGGACAAATTGCAACCTGTACGGAACAGGAGGTTAAAGGTGCTGATGCTCCAAGTAGGGAGATTGTTAGTAAAGCGGCTGGAATGGCGAACCCGGGCACAAGGAGAAGAGAAATGAGGTGCGTTTTAGAAACCTTTCCACATCACACGGTGTACCATCTTCTGGGTTTCTCATGCATGTTTTCGATGTAGGAAGATGCCCTTGAACCTGGAGATTTGGGACCCATGCGATGGGTACCACGCAGTATTACTTTAAAGGGTCTGCGTTTGCTCACCCAACCTCACCAAACCTCTCAGCCCCAAGAGTGTCCACCCTTATGTCTCATCCAGCTGTGGGTCTAGATATGGTCAATCCAGGTTGCATCACAGCCCCTGAACGCATTGTGTAAGAATTTCTCTCTCTTTCACTGTCTTTGTTTCATGGGTTTGTAAAAGTAATTTATTTTTATAATGGGGTTTAGCTGCTTTTCACTGCTGTGTTTATGCCGCTTTTCACCCACTTGACACACTAACAGAGAGATATCAATACATAGGTTTTAAGATTATTACTAGTCAGATATATTCTTGTGCGGTGAATAGGGCGTGTTGAGTCCAGTTCTCTGAGCAAGGAGTAGGTCTTGTCTATTACATATTGGGTTTATGGAACGGTATCTGAGCTAATTTGAAACCCTTGTTTTATGTATCACCCCACCTCACCTTTCCCGTTAAGCAGCCATAGTGTGTTTTCTGCCTGTGTGACTCTGTTCTGTTTTGTAATTCAGTTCAAGTGTAACGGTTTTTACATTCCCTCTATAAGTGATACCTTATGAGAAGTGTCCTTTTCTGTGTGACTTATTTCACTTAGAATCGTCGTACCTAAATCCACTCATCATGCTGCTACTAGCCTTATGACATTGATTTCATGGCTGAGTGATATTCCATTGTACATAAGGACCACAACTTCTTTATCCATTTTTCTCTGTCCTGGGATATTGAAGGTGGAATGAAGTGGAGGTCCTTGTCAACAGAGCAGCCCTAAACTTTGGGGTGCTTGTGTCTTGCTGAATTTTCATTTTCCCAATTTATACCCCCATGAGTGGAAGTGCCCTATGCTCTCTAAGCTGTGTTTTTTAGATGTTTCAGGACACACCGTACACTTCTCCAGAGTGGCTGTTGGCAATTTACATCCCGCCCATCAGTGTAGCAAGGCTCCCATTTCTCCATGGCCTGTCCTGCATTTCTGGTTTTGAGACTTTTTTCAGCATGGCCCTTTTGACCGATGGGTAGCGAGTCTGCTTTGTAGCGCTGATTTGCCTTCTCAGGTTGCTTGGTTGGCCAAAAAGGGCGTATGCGTTTTTTCCTGAATATATTCAGGAAAAAACGCATACGCCCTTTTTGGCCAAGGGCATCATTGTCAACGTTTTGCCGCTTTTCATGTGCTTTAAAGGCGATTCGAATCTACCTCCTGAAATCTCTTTCCTGCAATTCTGCCTTGATTTCAAATCCTCTTGTTTGCCTTCTCTCAATATATTTGTGGACGAGAGTTATCATTTATAACTCTGCAGGTTTGTGAATTGCAGTGCCCTGAACCTCCATTTTACAACTCGCTTTTTTGGGAGCTGGCCGCAAAAGCGCAGGATGGCTTCAGGCCCTGTTCTGGTTCCGGGGGGGAGGATGAGCCTGTGGTTAATTCTTCTTCCTGATGGGAAAATAGAGTGACCTGTGCCTGTCCCAACACCAAGAGCTAGTCTCTCACTGGTTCCCCGTCTACCCGTTCATCCTCAGGACAAATTGCAACCTGTACGGAACAGGAGGTTAAAGGTGCTGATGCTCCAAGTAGGGAGATTGTTAGTAAAGCGGCTGGAATGGCGAACCCGGGCACAAGGAGAAGAGAAATGAGGTGCGTTTTAGAAACCTTTCCACATCACACGGTGTACCATCTTCTGGGTTTCTCATGCATGTTTTCGATGTAGGAAGATGCCCTTGAACCTGGAGATTTGGGACCCATGCGATGGGTACCACGCAGTATTACTTTAAAGGGTCTGCGTTTGCTCACCCAACCTCACCAAACCTCTCAGCCCCAAGAGTGTCCACCCTTATGTCTCATCCAGCTGTGGGTCTAGATATGGTCAATCCAGGTTGCATCACAGCCCCTGAACGCATTGTGTAAGAATTTCTCTCTCTTTCACTGTCTTTGTTTCATGGGTTTGTAAAAGTAATTTATTTTTATAATGGGGTTTAGCTGCTTTTCACTGCTGTGTTTATGCCGCTTTACACCCACTTGACACACTAACAGAGAGATATCAATACATAGGTTTTAAGATTATTACTAGTCAGATATATTCTTGTGCGGTGAATAGGGCGTGTTGAGTCCAGTTCTCTGAGCAAGGAGTAGGTCTTGTCTATTACATATTGGGTTTATGGAACGGTATCTGAGCTAATTTGAAACCCTTGTTTTATGTATCACCCCACCTCACCTTTCCCGTTAAGCAGCCATAGTGTGTTTTCTGCATGTGTGACTCTGTTCTGTTTTGTAATTCAGTTCAAGTGTAACGGTTTTTACATTCCCTCTATAAGTGATACCTTATGAGAAGTGTCCTTTTCTGTGTGACTTATTTCACTTAGAATCGTCGTACCTAAATCCACTCATCATGCTGCTACTAACCTTATGACATTGATTTCATGGCTGAGTGATATTCCATTGTACATAAGGACCACAACTTCTTTATCCATTTTTCTCTTTCCTGGGATATTGAAGGTGGAATGAAGTGGAGGTCCTTGTCAACAGAGCAGCCCTAAACTTTGGGGTGCTTGTGTCTTGCTGAATTTTCATTTTCCCAATTTATACCCCCATGAGTGGAAGTGCCCTATGCTCTCTAAGCTGTGTTTTTTCGATGTTTCAGGACTCACCGTACACTTCTCCAGAGTGGCTGTTGGCAATTTACATCCCGCCCATCAGTGTAGCAAGGCTCCCATTTCTCCATGGCCTGTCCTGCATTTCTGGTTTTGAGACATTTTTCAGCATGGCCCTTTTGACCGATGGGTAGCGAGTCTGCTTTGTCGCGCTGATTTGCCTTTCCAGGTTGCTTGGTTGGCCAAAAAGGGCATATGCGTTTTTTCCTGAATATATTCAGGAAAAAACGCATACGCCCTTTTTGGCCAAGGGCATCATTGTCAACGTTTTGCCGCTTTTCATGTGCTTTAAAGGCGATTCGAATCTACCTCCTGAAATCTGTTTCCTACAATTCTGCCTTGATTTCAAATCCTCTTCTTTGCCTTCCCTCAATATATTTGTGGACGAGAGTTATCATTTATAACTCTGCAGGTTTGTGAATTGCAGTGCCCTGAAGCTCCATTTTACAACTCGCTTTTTTGGGAGCTGGCCGCAAAAGCACAGGATGGCTTCAGGCCCTGTTCTGGTTCCGGGGGGGAGGATGAGCCTGTGGTTAATTCTTCTTCCTGATGGGAAAATAGAGTGACCTTTGCCTGTCCCAACACCAAGAGCTAGTCTCTCACTGGTTCCCCGTCTACCCGTTCATCCTCAGGACAAATTGCAACCTGTACGGAACAGGAGGTTAAAGGTGCTGATGCTCCAAGTAGGGAGATTGTTAGTAAAGCGGCTGGAATGGCGAACCCGGGCACAAGGAGAAGAGAAATGAGGTGCGTTTTAGAAACCTTTCCACATCACACGGTGTACCATCTTCTGGGTTTCTCATGCATGTTTTCGATGTAGGAAGATGCCCTTGAACCTGGAGATTTGGGACCCATGCGATGGGTACCACGCAGTATTACTTTAAAGGGTCTGCGTTTGCTCACCCAACCTCACCAAACCTCTCAGCCCCAAGAGTGTCCACCCTTATGTCTCATCCAGCTGTGGGTCTAGATATGGTCAATCCAGGTTGCATCACAGCCCCTGAACGCATTGTGTAAGAATTTCTCTCTCTTTCACTGTCTTTGTTTCATGGGTTTGTAAAAGTAATTTATTTTTATAATGGGGTTTAGCTGCTTTTCACTGCTGTGTTTATGCCGCTTTTCACCCACTTGACACACTAACAGAGAGATATCAATACATAGGTTTTAAGATTATTATTAGTCAGATATATTCTTGTGCGGTGAATAGGGCGTGTTGAGTCCAGTTCTCTGAGCAAGGAGTAGGTCTTGTCTATTACATATTGGGTTTATGGAACGGTATCTGAGCTAATTTGAAACCCTTGTTTTATGTATCACCCCACCTCACCTTTCCCGTTAAGCAGCCATAGTGTGTTTTCTGCCTGTGTGACTCTGTTCTGTTTTGTAATTCAGTTCAAGTGTAACGGTTTTTACATTCCCTCTATAAGTGATACCTTATGAGAAGTGTCCTTTTCTGTGTGACTTATTTCACTTAGAATCGTCGTACCTAAATCCACTCATCATGCTGCTACTAGCCTTATGACATTGATTTCATGGCTGAGTGATATTCCATTGTACATAAGGACCACAACTTCTTTATCCATTTTTCTCTTTCCTGGGATATTGAAGGTGGAATGAAGTGGAGGTCCTTGTCAACAGAGCAGCCCTAAACTTTGGGGTGCTTGTGTCTTGCTGAATTTTCATTTTCCCAATTTATACCCCCATGAGTGGAAGTGCCCTATGCTCTCTAAGCTGTGTTTTTTAGATGTTTCAGGACACACCGTACACTTCTCCAGAGTGGCTGTTGGCAATTTACATCCCGCCCATCAGTGTAGCAAGGCTCCCATTTCTCCATGGCCTGTCCTGCATTTCTGGTTTTGAGACTTTTTTCAGCATGGCCCTTTTGACCGATGGGTAGCGAGTCTGCTTTGTAGCGCTGATTTTCCTTTTCAGGTTGCTTGGTTGGCCAAAAAGGGCGTATGCGTTTTTTCCTGAATATATTCAGGAAAAAACGCATACGCCCTTTTTGGCCAAGGGCATCATTGTCAACGTTTTGCCGCTTTTCATGTGCTTTAAAGGCGATTCGAATCTACCTCCTGAAATTTCTTTCCTGCAATTCTGCCTTGATTTCAAATCCTCTTCTTTGCCTTCTCTCAATATATTTGTGGACGAGAGTTATCATTTATAACTCTGCAGGTTTGTGAATTGCAGTGCCCTGAACCTCCATTTTACAACTCGCTTTTTTGGGAGCTGGCCGCAAAAGCGCAGGATGGCTTCAGGCCCTGTTCTGGTTCCGGGGGGGAGGATGAGCCTGTGGTTAATTCTTCTTCCTGATGGGAAAATAGAGTGACCTGTGCCTGTCCCAACACCAAGAGCTAGTCTCTCACTGGTTCCCCGTCTACCCGTTCATCCTCAGGACAAATTGCAACCTGTACGGAACAGGAGGTTAAAGGTGCTGATGCTCCAAGTAGGGAGATTGTTAGTAAAGCGGCTGGAATGGCGAACCCGGGCACAAGGAGAAGAGAAATGAGGTGCGTTTTAGAAACCTTTCCACATCACACGGTGTACCATCTTCTGGGTTTCTCATGCATGTTTTCGATGTAGGAAGATGCCCTTGAACCTGGAGATTTGGGACCCATGCGATGGGTACCACGCAGTATTACTTTAAAGGGTCTGCGTTTGCTCACCCAACCTCACCAAACCTCTCAGCCCCAAGAGTGTCCACCCTTATGTCTCATCCAGCTGTGGGTCTAGATATGGTCAATCCAGGTTGCATCACAGCCCCTGAACGCATTGTGTAAGAATTTCTCTCTCTTTCACTGTCTTTGTTTCATGGGTTTGTAAAAGTAATTTATTTTTATAATGGGGTTTAGCTGCTTTTCACTGCTGTGTTTATGCCGCTTTTCACCCACTTGACACACTAACAGAGAGATATCAATACATAGGTTTTAAGATTATTACTAGTCAGATATATTCTTGTGCGGTGAATAGGGCGTGTTGAGTCCAGTTCTCTGAGCAAGGAGTAGGTCTTGTCTATTACATATTGGGTTTATGGAACGGTATCTGAGCTAATTTGAAACCCTTGTTTTATGTATCACCCCACCTCACCTTTCCCGTTAAGCAGCCATAGTGTGTTTTCTGCCTGTGTGACTCTGTTCTGTTTTGTAATTCAGTTCAAGTGTAACGGTTTTTACATTCCCTCTATAAGTGATACCTTATGAGAAGTGTCCTTTTCTGTGTGACTTATTTCACTTAGAATCGTCGTACCTAAATCCACTCATCATGCTGCTACTAGCCTTATGACATTGATTTCATGGCTGAGTGATATTCCATTGTACATAAGGACCACAACTTCTTTATCCATTTCTCTCTTTCCTGGGATATTGAAGGTGGAATGAAGTGGAGGTCCTTGTCAACAGAGCAGCCCTCAACTTTGGGGTGCTTGTGTCTTGCTGATTTTTCATTTTCCCAATTTATACCCCCATGAGTGGAAGTGCCCTAAGCTCTCTAAGCTGTGTTTTTTAGATGTTTCAGGACACACCGTACACTTCTCCAGAGTGGCTGTTGGCAATTTACATCCCGCCCATCAGTGTAGCAAGGCTCCCATTTCTCCATGGCCTGTCCTGCATTTCTGGTTTTGAGACATTTTTCAGCATGGCCCTTTTGACCGATGGGTAGCGAGTCTTCTTTGTAGCCATGATTTGCCTTTCCAGGTTGCTTGGTTGGCCAAAAAGGGCGTATGCGTTTTTTCCTGAATATATTCAGGAAAAAACGCATACGCCCTTTTTGGCCAAGAGCATCATTGTCAACGTTTTGCCGCTTTTCATGTGCTTTAAAGGCGATTCGAATCTACCTCCTGAAATCTGTTTCCTGCATTTCTGCCTTGATTTCAAATCCTCTTCTTTGCCTTCCCTCAATATATTTGTGGACGAGAGTTATCATTTATAACTCTGCAGGTTTGTGAATTGCAGTGCCCTGAAGCTCCATTTTACAACTCGCTTTTTTGGGAGCTGGCCGCAAAAGCGCAGGATGGCTTCAGGCCCTGTTCTGGTTCCGGGGGGGAGGATGAGCCTGTGGTTAATTCTTCTTCCTGATGGGAAAATAGAGTGACCTGTGCCTGTCCCAACAACAAGAGCTAGTCTCTAACTGGTTCCCCGTATTCCCGTTCATCCTCAGGACAAATTGCAACCTGTACGGAACAGGAGGTTAAAGGTGCTGATGCTCCAAGTAGGGAGACTGTTAGTAAAGCGGCTGGAATGGCGACCCCGGGCACAAGGAGAAGAGAAATGAGGTGCGTTTTAGAAACCTTTCCCCATCACATGGTGTACCATCTTTTTTGTTTTCTCATGCATGTTTTCGATGTAGGAAGATGCCCTTGAACCTGGAGATTTGGGACCCATGCGATGGGTACCACGCAGTATTACTTTAAAGGGTCTGCGTTTGCTCACCCAACCTCACCAAACCTCTCAGCCCCAAGAGTGTCCACCCTTATGTCTCATCCAGCTGTGGGTCTAGAAATGGTCAATCCAGGTTGCATCACAGCCCCTGAACGCATTGTGTAAGAATTTCTCTCTCTTTCACTGTCTTTGTTTCATGGGTTTTTCAAAGTAATTTATTTTTATAATGGGGTTTAGCTGCTTTTCACTGCTGTGTTTATGCCGCTTTACACCCACTTGACACACTAACAGAGAGATATGAATACATAGGTTTTAAGATTATTACTAGTCAGATATATTCTTGTGCGGTGAATAGGGCGTGTTGAGTCCAGTTCTCTGAGCAAGGAGTAGGTCTTGTCTATTACATATTGGGTTTATGGAACGGTATCTGAGCTAATTTGAAACCCTTGTTTTATGTATCACCCCACCTCACCTTTCCCGTTAAGCAGCCATAGTGTGTTTTCTGCATGTGTGACTCTGTTCTGTTTTGTAATTCAGTTCAAGTGTAACGGTTTTTACATTCCCTCTATAAGTGATACCTTATGAGAAGTGTCCTTTTCTGTGTGACTTATTTCACTTAGAATCGTCGTACCTAAATCCACTCATCATGCTGCTACTAACCTTATGACATTGATTTCATGGCTGAGTGATATTCCATTGTACATAAGGACCACAACTTCTTTATCCATTTTTCTCTTTCCTGGGATATTGAAGGTGGAATGAAGTGGAGGTCCTTGTCAACAGAGCAGCCCTAAACTTTGGGGTGCTTGTGTCTTGCTGAATTTTCATTTTCCCAATTTATACCCCCATGAGTGGAAGTGCCCTATGCTCTCTAAGCTGTGTTTTTTAGATGTTTCAGGACACACCGTACACTTCTCCAGAGTGGCTGTTGGCAATTTACATCCCGCCCATCAGTGTAGCAAGGCTCCCATTTCTCCATGGCCTGTCCTGCATTTCTGGTTTTGAGACTTTTTTCAGCATGGCCCTTTTGACCGATGGGTAGCGAGTCTGCTTTGTCGCGCTGATTTGCCTTTCCAGGTTGCTTGGTTGGCCAAAAAGGGCGTATGCGTTTTTTCCTGAATATATTCAGGAAAAAACGCATACGCCCTTTTTGGCCAAGGGCATCATTGTCAACGTTTTGCCGCTTTTCATGTGCTTTAAAGGCGATTCGAATCTACCTCCTGAAATCTGTTTCCTACAATTCTGCCTTGATTTCAAATCCTCTTCTTTGCCTTCCCTCAATATATTTGTGGACGAGAGTTATCATTTATAACTCTGCAGGTTTGTGAATTGCAGTGCCCTGAAGCTCCATTTTACAACTCGCTTTTTTGGGAGCTGGCCGCAAAAGCACAGGATGGCTTCAGGCCCTGTTCTGGTTCCGGGGGGGAGGATGAGCCTGTGGTTAATTCTTCTTCCTGATGGGAAAATAGAGTGACCTTTGCCTGTCCCAACACCAAGAGCTAGTCTCTCACTGGTTCCCCGTCTACCCGTTCATCCTCAGGACAAATTGCAACCTGTACGGAACAGGAGGTTAAAGGTGCTGATGCTCCAAGTAGGGAGATTGTTAGTAAAGCGGCTGGAATGGCGAACCGGGCACAAGGAGAAGAGAAATGAGGTGCGTTTTAGAAACCTTTCCACATCACACGGTGTACCATCTTCTGGGTTTCTCATGCATGTTTTCGATGTAGGAAGATGCCCTTGAACCTGGAGATTTGGGACCCATGCGATGGGTACCACGCAGTATTACTTTAAAGGGTCTGCGTTTGCTCACCCAACCTCACCAAACCTCTCAGCCCCAAGAGTGTCCACCCTTATGTCTCATCCAGCTGTGGGTCTAGATATCGTCAATCCAGGTTGCATCACAGCCCCTGAACGCATTGTGTAAGAATTTCTCTCTCTTTCACTGTCTTTGTTTCATGGGTTTGTAAAAGTAATTTATTTTTATAATGGGGTTTAGCTGCTTTTCACTGCTGTGTTTATGCCGCTTTTCACCCACTTGACACACTAACAGAGAGATATCAATACATAGGTTTTAAGATTATTACTAGTCAGATATATTCTTGTGCGGTGAATAGGGCGTGTTGAGTCCAGTTCTCTGAGCAAGGAGTAGGTCTTGTCTATTACATATTGGGTTTATGGAACGGTATCTGAGCTAATTTGAAACCCTTGTTTTATGTATCACCCCACCTCACCTTTCCCGTTAAGCAGCCATAGTGTGTTTTCTGCCTGTGTGACTCTGTTCTGTTTTGTAATTCAGTTCAAGTGTAACGGTTTTTACATTCCCTCTATAAGTGATACCTTATGAGAAGTGTCCTTTTCTGTGTGACTTATTTCACTTAGAATCGTCGTACCTAAATCCACTCATCATGCTGCTACTAGCCTTATGACATTGATTTCATGGCTGAGTGATATTCCATTGTACATAAGGACCACAACTTCTTTATCCATTTTTCTCTTTCCTGGGATATTGAAGGTGGAATGAAGTGGAGGTCCTTGTCAACAGAGCAGCCCTAAACTTTGGGGTGCTTGTGTCTTGCTGAATTTTCATTTTCCCAATTTATACCCCCATGAGTGGAAGTGCCCTATGCTCTCTAAGCTGTGTTTTTTAGATGTTTCAGGACACACCGTACACTTCTCCAGAGTGGCTGTTGGCAATTTACATCCCGCCCATCAGTGTAGCAAGGCTCCCATTTCTCCATGGCCTGTCCTGCATTTCTGGTTTTGAGACTTTTTTCAGCATGGCCCTTTTGACCGATGGGTAGCGAGTCTGCTTTGTGGCGCTGATTTTCCTTTTCAGGTTGCTTGGTTGGCCAAAAAGGGCGTATGCGTTTTTTCCTGAATATATTCAGGAAAAAACGCATACGCCCTTTTTGGCCAAGGGCATCATTGTCAACGTTTTGCCGCTTTTCATGTGCTTTAAAGGCGATTCGAATCTACCTCCTGAAATCTCTTTCCTGCAATTCTGCCTTGATTTCAAATCCTCTTCTTTGCCTTCTCTCAATATATTTGTGGACGAGAGTTATCATTTATAACTCTGCAGGTTTGTGAATTGCAGTGCCCTGAACCTCCATTTTACAACTCGCTTTTTTGGGAGCTGGCCGCAAAAGCGCAGGATGGCTTCAGGCCCTGTTCTGGTTCCGGGGGGGAGGATGAGCCTGTGGTTAATTCTTCTTCCTGATGGGAAAATAGAGTGACCTGTGCCTGTCCCAACAACAAGAGCTAGTCTCTCACTGGTTCCCCGTATTCCCGTTCATCCTCAGGACACATTGCAACCTGTACGGAACAGGAGGTTAAAGGTGCTGATGCTCCAAGTAGGGAGATTGTTAGTAAAGCGGCTGGAATGGCGACCCCGGGCACAAGGAGATGAGAAATGAGGTGCGTTTTAGAAACCTTTCCCCATCACATGGTGTACCATCTTTTTTGTTTTCTCATGCATGTTTTCGATGTAGGAAGATGCCCTTGAACCTGGAGATTTGGGACCCATGCGATGGGTACCACGCAGTATTACTTTAAAGGGTCTGCGTTTGCTCACCCAACCTCACCAAACATCTCAGCCCCAAGAGTGTCCACCCTTATGTCTCATCCAGCTGTGGGTCTAGAAATGGTCAATCCAGGTTGCATCACAGCCCCTGAACGCATTGTGTAAGAATTTCTCTCTCTTTCACTGTCTTTGTTTCATGGGTTTGTAAAAGTAATTTATTTTTATAATGGGGTTTAGCTGCTTTTCACTGCTGTGTTTATGCCGCTTTACACCCACTTGACACACTAACAGAGAGATATCAATACATAGGTTTTAAGATTATTACTAGTCAGATATATTCTTGTGCGGTGAATAGGGCGTGTTGAGTCCAGTTCTCTGAGCAAGGAGTAGGTCTTGTCTATTACATATTGGGTTTATGGAACGGTATCTGAGCTAATTTGAAACCCTTGTTTTATGTATCACCCCACCTCACCTTTCCCGTTAAGCAGCCATAGTGTGTTCTCTGCATGTGTGACTCTGTTCTGTTTTGTAATTCAGTTCAAGTGTAACGGTTTTTACAGTCCCTCTATAAGTGATACCTTATGAGAAGTGTCCTTTTCTGTGTGACTTATTTCACTTAGAATCGTCGTACCTAAATCCACTCATCATGCTGCTATTAGCCTTATGACATTGATTTCATGGCTGAGTGATATTCCATTGTACATAAGGACCACAACTTCTTTATCCATTTTTCTCCCTCCTGGGATATTGAAGGTGGAATGAAGTGGAGGTCCTTGTCAACAGAGCAGCCCTAAACTTTGGGGTGCTTGTGTCTTGCTGAATTTTCATTTTCCCAATTTATACCCCCATGAGTGGAAGTGCCCTATGCTCTCTAAGCTGTGTTTTTTAGATGTTTCAGGACACACCGTACACTTCTCCAGAGTGGCTGTTGGCAATTTACATCCCGCCCATCAGTGTAGCAAGGCTCCCATTTCTCCATGGCCTGTCCTGCATTTCTGGTTTTGAGACTTTTTTCAGCATGGCCCTTTTGACCGATGGGTAGCGAGTCTTCTTTGTAGCCCTGATTTGCCTTTCCAGGTTGCTTGGTTGGCCAAAAAGGGCGTATGCGTTTTTTCCTGAATATATTCAGGAAAAAACGCATACGCCCTTTTTGGCCAAGGGCATCATTGTCAACGTTTTGCCGCTTTTCATGTGCTTTAAAGGTGATTCGAATCTACCTCCTGAAATCTGTTTCCTGCATTTCTGCCTTGATTTCAAATCCTCTTCTTTGCCTTCCCTCAATATATTTGTGGACGAGAGTTATCATTTATAACTCTGCACGTTTGTGAATTGCAGTGCCCTGAAGCTCCATTTTACAACTCGCTTTTTTGGGAGCTGGCCGCAAAAGCGCAGGATGGCTTCAGGCCCTGTTCTGGTTCCGGGGGGAGGATGAGCCTGTGGTTAATTCTTCTTCCTGATGGGAAAATAGAGTGACCTGTGCCTGTCCCAACACCAAGAGCTAGTCTCTCACTGGTTCCCCGTATTCCCGTTCATCCTCAGGACAAATTGCAACCTGTACGGAACAGGAGGTTAAAGGTGCTGATGCTCCAAGTAGGGAGATTGTTAGTAAAGCGGCTGGAATGGTGACCCCGGGCACAAGGAGAAGAGAAATGAGGTGCGTTTTAGAAACCTTTCCCCATCACATGGTGTACCATCTTTTTTGTTTTCTCATGCATGTTTTCGATGTAGGAAGATGCCCTTGAACCTGGAGATTTGGGACCCATGCGATGGGTACCACGCAGTATTACTTTAAAGGGTCTGCGTTTGCTCACCCAACCTCACCAAACCTCTCAGCCCCAAGATTGTCCACCCTTATGTCTCATCCAGCTGTGGGTCTAGAAATGGTCAATCCAGGTTGCATCACGGCCCCTGAACGCATTGTGTAAGAATTTCTCTCTCTTTCACTGTCTTTGTTTCATGGGTTTTTCAAAGTAATTTATTTTTATAATGGGGTTTAGCTGCTTTTCACTGCTGTGTTTATGCCGCTTTACACCCACTTGACACACTAACAGAGAGATATCAATACATAGGTTTTAAGATTATTACTAGTCAGATATATTCTTGTGCGGTGAATAGGGCGTGTTGAGTCCAGTTCTCTGAGCAAGGAGTAGGTCTTGTCTATTACATATTGGGTTTATGGAACGGTATCTGAGCTAATTTGAAACCCTTGTTTTATGTATCACCCCACCTCACCTTTCCCGTTAAGCAGCCATAGTGTGTTTTCTGCATGTGTGACTCTGTTCTGTTTTGTAATTCAGTTCAAGTGTAACGGTTTTTACATTCCCTCTATAAGTGATACCTTATGAGAAGTGTCCTTTTCTGTGTGACTTATTTCACTTAGAATCGTCGTACCTAAATCCACTCATCATGCTGCTACTAACCTTATGACATTGATTTCATGGCTGAGTGATATTCCATTGTACATAAGGACCACAACTTCTTTATCCATTTTTCTCTTTCCTGGGATATTGAAGGTGGAATGAAGTGGAGGTCCTTGTCAACAGAGCAGCCCTAAACTTTGGGGTGCTTGTGTCTTGCTGAATTTTCATTTTCCCAATTTATACCCCCATGAGTGGAAGTGCCCTATGCTCTCTAAGCTGTGTTTTTTAGATGTTTCAGGACACACCGTACACTTCTCCAGAGTGGCTGTTGGCAATTTACATCCCGCCCATCAGTGTAGCAAGGCTCCCATTTCTCCATGGCCTGTCCTGCATTTCTGGTTTTGAGACTTTTTTCAGCATGGCCCTTTTGACCGATGGGTAGCGAGTCTGCTTTGTCGCGCTGATTTGCCTTTCCAGGTTGCTTGGTTGGCCAAAAAGGGCATATGCGTTTTTTCCTGAATATATTCAGGAAAAAACGCATACGCCCTTTTTGGCCAAGGGCATCATTGTCAACGTTTTGCCGCTTTTCATGTGCTTTAAAGGCGATTCGAATCTACCTCCTGAAATCTGTTTCCTACAATTCTGCCTTGATTTCAAATCCTCTTCTTTGCCTTCCCTCAATATATTTGTGGACGAGAGTTATCATTTATAACTCTGCAGGTTTGTGAATTGCAGTGCCCTGAAGCTCCATTTTACAACTCGCTTTTTTGGGAGCTGGCCGCAAAAGCACAGGATGGCTTCAGGCCCTGTTCTGGTTCCGGGGGGGAGGATGAGCCTGTGGTTAATTCTTCTTCCTGATGGGAAAATAGAGTGACCTTTGCCTGTCCCAACACCAAGAGCTAGTCTCTCACTGGTTCCCCGTCTACCCGTTCATCCTCAGGACAAATTGCAACCTGTACGGAACAGGAGGTTAAAGGTGCTGATGCTCCAAGTAGGGAGATTGTTAGTAAAGCGGCTGGAATGGCGAACCCGGGCACAAGGAGAAGAGAAATGAGGTGCGTTTTAGAAACCTTTCCACATCACACGGTGTACCATCTTCTGGGTTTCTCATGCATGTTTTCGATGTAGGAAGATGCCCTTGAACCTGGAGATTTGGGACCCATGCGATGGGTACCACACAGTATTACTTTAAAGGGTCTGCGTTTGCTCACCCAACCTCACCAAACCTCTCAGCCCCAAGAGTGTCCACCCTTATGTCTCATCCAGCTGTGGGTCTAGATATGGTCAATCCAGGTTGCATCACAGCCCCTGAACGCATTGTGTAAGAATTTCTCTCTCTTTCACTGTCTTTGTTTCATGGGTTTGTAAAAGTAATTTATTTTTATAATGGGGTTTAGCTGCTTTTCACTGCTGTGTTTATGCCGCTTTTCACCCACTTGACACACTAACAGAGAGATATCAATACATAGGTTTTAAGATTATTACTAGTCAGATATATTCTTGTGCGGTGAATAGGGCGTGTTGAGTCCAGTTCTCTGAGCAAGGAGTAGGTCTTGTCTATTACATATTGGGTTTATGGAACGGTATCTGAGCTAATTTGAAACCCTTGTTTTATGTATCACCCCACCTCACCTTTCCCGTTAAGCAGCCATAGTGTGTTTTCTGCATGTGTGACTCTGTTCTGTTTTGTAATTCAGTTCAAGTGTAACGGTTTTTACATTCCCTCTATAAGTGATACCTTATGAGAAGTGTCCTTTTCTGTGTGACTTATTTCACTTAGAATCGTCGTACCTAAATCCACTCATCATGCTGCTACTAACCTTATGACATTGATTTCATGGCTGAGTGATATTCCATTGTACATAAGGACCACAACTTCTTTATCCATTTTTCTCTTTCCTGGGATATTGAAGGTGGAATGAAGTGGAGGTCCTTGTCAACAGAGCAGCCCTAAACTTTGGGGTGCTTGTGTCTTGCTGAATTTTCATTTTCCCAATTTATACCCCCATGAGTGGAAGTGCCCTATGCTCTCTAAGCTGTGTTTTTTAGATGTTTCAGGACACACCGTACACTTCTCCAGAGTGGCTGTTGGCAATTTACATCCCGCCCATCAGTGTAGCAAGGCTCCCATTTCTCCATGGCCTGTCCTGCATTTCTGGTTTTGAGACATTTTTCAGCATGGCCCTTTTGACCGATGGGTAGCGAGTCTGCTTTGTCGCGCTGATTTGCCTTTCCAGGTTGCTTGGTTGGCCAAAAAGGGCATATGCGTTTTTTCCTGAATATATTCAGGAAAAAACGCATACGCCCTTTTTGGCCAAGGGCATCATTGTCAACGTTTTGCCGCTTTTCATGTGCTTTAAAGGCGATTCGAATCTACCTCCTGAAATCTGTTTCCTACAATTCTGCCTTGATTTCAAATCCTCTTCTTTGCCTTCCCTCAATATATTTGTGGACGAGAGTTATCATTTATAACTCTGCAGGTTTGTGAATTGCAGTGCCCTGAAGCTCCATTTTACAACTCGCTTTTTTGGGAGCTGGCCGCAAAAGCACAGGATGGCTTCAGGCCCTGTTCTGGTTCCGGGGGGGAGGATGAGCCTGTGGTTAATTCTTCTTCCTGATGGGAAAATAGAGTGACCTTTGCCTGTCCCAACACCAAGAGCTAGTCTCTCACTGGTTCCCCGTCTACCCGTTCATCCTCAGGACAAATTGCAACCTGTACGGAACAGGAGGTTAAAGGTGCTGATGCTCCAAGTAGGGAGATTGTTAGTAAAGCGGCTGGAATGGCGAACCCGGGCACAAGGAGAAGAGAAATGAGGTGCGTTTTAGAAACCTTTCCACATCACACGGTGTACCATCTTCTGGGTTTCTCATGCATGTTTTCGATGTAGGAAGATGCCCTTGAACCTGGAGATTTGGGACCCATGCGATGGGTACCACGCAGTATTACTTTAAAGGGTCTGCGTTTGCTCACCCAACCTCACCAAACCTCTCAGCCCCAAGAGTGTCCACCCTTATGTCTCATCCAGCTGTGGGTCTAGATATGGTCAATCCAGGTTGCATCACAGCCCCTGAACGCATTGTGTAAGAATTTCTCTCTCTTTCACTGTCTTTGTTTCATGGGTTTGTAAAAGTAATTTATTTTTATAATGGGGTTTAGCTGCTTTTCACTGCTGTGTTTATGCCGCTTTTCACCCACTTGACACACTAACAGAGAGATATCAATACATAGGTTTTAAGATTATTACTAGTCAGATATATTCTTGTGCGGTGAATAGGGCGTGTTGAGTCCAGTTCTCTGAGCAAGGAGTAGGTCTTGTCTATTACATATTGGGTTTATGGAACGGTATCTGAGCTAATTTGAAACCCTTGTTTTATGTATCACCCCACCTCACCTTTCCCGTTAAGCAGCCATAGTGTGTTTTCTGCCTGTGTGACTCTGTTCTGTTTTGTAATTCAGTTCAAGTGTAACGGTTTTTACATTCCCTCTATAAGTGATACCTTATGAGAAGTGTCCTTTTCTGTGTGACTTATTTCACTTAGAATCGTCGTACCTAAATCCACTCATCATGCTGCTACTAGCCTTATGACATTGATTTCCTGGCTGAGTGATATTCCATTGTACATAAGGACCACAACTTCTTTATCCATTTTTCTCTTTCCTGGGATATTGAAGGTGGAATGAAGTGGAGGTCCTTGTCAACAGAGCAGCCCTAAACTTTGGGGTGCTTGTGTCTTGCTGAATTTTCATTTTCCCAATTTATACCCCCATGAGTGGAAGTGCCCTATGCTCTCTAAGCTGTGTTTTTTAGATGTTTCAGGACACACCGTACACTTCTCCAGAGTGGCTGTTGGCAATTTACATCCCGCCCATCAGTGTAGCAAGGCTCCCATTTCTCCATGGCCTGTCCTGCATTTCTGGTTTTGAGACTTTTTTCAGCATGGCCCTTTTGACCGATGGGTAGCGAGTCTGCTTTGTAGCGCTGATTTGCCTTCTCAGGTTGCTTGGTTGGCCAAAAAGGGCGTATGCGTTTTTTCCTGAATATATTCAGGAAAAAACGCATACGCCCTTTTTGGCCAAGGGCATCATTGTCAACGTTTTGCCGCTTTTCATGTGCTTTAAATGCGATTCGAATCTACCTCCTGAAATCTCTTTCCTGCAATTCTGCCTTGATTTCAAATCCTCTTGTTTGCCTTCTCTCAATATATTTGTGGACGAGAGTTATCATTTATAACTCTGCAGGTTTGTGAATTGCAGTGCCCTGAACCTCCATTTTACAACTCGCTTTTTTGGGAGCTGGCCGCAAAAGCGCAGGATGGCTTCAGGCCCTGTTCTGGTTCCGGGGGGGAGGATGAGCCTGTGGTTAATTCTTCTTCCTGATGGGAAAATAGAGTGACCTGTGCCTGTCCCAACACCAAGAGCTAGTCTCTCACTGGTTCCCCGTCTACCCGTTCATCCTCAGGACAAATTGCAACCTGTACGGAACAGGAGGTTAAAGGTGCTGATGCTCCAAGTAGGGAGATTGTTAGTAAAGCGGCTGGAATGGCGAACCCGGGCACAAGGAGAAGAGAAATGAGGTGCGTTTTAGAAACCTTTCCACATCACACGGTGTACCATCTTCTGGGTTTCTCATGCATGTTTTCGATGTAGGAAGATGCCCTTGAACCTGGAGATTTGGGACCCATGCGATGGGTACCACGCAGTATTACTTTAAAGGGTCTGCGTTTGCTCACCCAACCTCACCAAACCTCTCAGCCCCAAGAGTGTCCACCCTTATGTCTCATCCAGCTGTGGGTCTAGATATGGTCAATCCAGGTTGCATCACAGCCCCTGAACGCATTGTGTAAGAATTTCTCTCTCTTTCACTGTCTTTGTTTCATGGGTTTGTAAAAGTAATTTATTTTTATAATGGGGTTTAGCTGCTTTTCACTGCTGTGTTTATGCCGCTTTACACCCACTTGACACACTAACAGAGAGATATCAATACATAGGTTTTAAGATTATTACTAGTCAGATATATTCTTGTGCGGTGAATAGGGCGTGTTGAGTCCAGTTCTCTGAGCAAGGAGTAGGTCTTGTCTATTACATATTGGGTTTATGGAACGGTATCTGAGCTAATTTGAAACCCTTGTTTTATGTATCACCCCACCTCACCTTTCCCGTTAAGCAGCCATAGTGTGTTTTCTGCATGTGTGACTCTGTTCTGTTTTGTAATTCAGTTCAAGTGTAACGGTTTTTACATTCCCTCTATAAGTGATACCTTATGAGAAGTGTCCTTTTCTGTGTGACTTATTTCACTTAGAATCGTCGTACCTAAATCCACTCATCATGCTGCTACTAACCTTATGACATTGATTTCATGGCTGAGTGATATTCCATTGTACATAAGGACCACAACTTCTTTATCCATTTTTCTCTTTCCTGGGATATTGAAGGTGGAATGAAGTGGAGGTCCTTGTCAACAGAGCAGCCCTAAACTTTGGGGTGCTTGTGTCTTGCTGAATTTTCATTTTCCCAATTTATACCCCCATGAGTGGAAGTGCCCTATGCTCTCTAAGCTGTGTTTTTTAGATGTTTCAGGACACACCGTACACTTCTCCAGAGTGGCTGTTGGCAATTTACATCCCGCCCATCAGTGTAGCAAGGCTCCCATTTCTCCATGGCCTGTCCTGCATTTCTGGTTTTGAGACATTTTTCAGCATGGCCCTTTTGACCGATGGGTAGCGAGTCTGCTTTGTCGCGCTGATTTGCCTTTCCAGGTTGCTTGGTTGGCCAAAAAGGGCATATGCGTTTTTTCCTGAATATATTCAGGAAAAAACGCATACGCCCTTTTTGGCCAAGGGCATCATTGTCAACGTTTTGCCGCTTTTCATGTGCTTTAAAGGCGATTCGAATCTACCTCCTGAAATCTGTTTCCTACAATTCTGCCTTGATTTCAAATCCTCTTCTTTGCCTTCCCTCAATATATTTGTGGACGAGAGTTATCATTTATAACTCTGCAGGTTTGTGAATTGCAGTGCCCTGAAGCTCCATTTTACAACTCGCTTTTTTGGGAGCTGGCCGCAAAAGCACAGGATGGCTTCAGGCCCTGTTCTGGTTCCGGGGGGGAGGATGAGCCTGTGGTTAATTCTTCTTCCTGATGGGAAAATAGAGTGACCTTTGCCTGTCCCAACACCAAGAGCTAGTCTCTCACTGGTTCCCCGTCTACCCGTTCATCCTCAGGACAAATTGCAACCTGTACGGAACAGGAGGTTAAAGGTGCTGATGCTCCAAGTAGGGAGATTGTTAGTAAAGCGGCTGGAATGGCGAACCCGGGCACAAGGAGAAGAGAAATGAGGTGCGTTTTAGAAACCTTTCCACATCACACGGTGTACCATCTTCTGGGTTTCTCATGCATGTTTTCGATGTAGGAAGATGCCCTTGAACCTGGAGATTTGGGACCCATGCGATGGGTACCACGCAGTATTACTTTAAAGGGTCTGCGTTTGCTCACCCAACCTCACCAAACCTCTCAGCCCCAAGAGTGTCCACCCTTATGTCTCATCCAGCTGTGGGTCTAGATATGGTCAATCCAGGTTGCATCACAGCCCCTGAACGCATTGTGTAAGAATTTCTCTCTCTTTCACTGTCTTTGTTTCATGGGTTTGTAAAAGTAATTTATTTTTATAATGGGGTTTAGCTGCTTTTCACTGCTGTGTTTATGCCGCTTTTCACCCACTTGACACACTAACAGAGAGATATCAATACATAGGTTTTAAGATTATTACTAGTCAGATATATTCTTGTGCGGTGAATAGGGCGTGTTGAGTCCAGTTCTCTGAGCAAGGAGTAGGTCTTGTCTATTACATATTGGGTTTATGGAACGGTATCTGAGCTAATTTGAAACCCTTGTTTTATGTATCACCCCACCTCACCTTTCCCGTTAAGCAGCCATAGTGTGTTTTCTGCCTGTGTGACTCTGTTCTGTTTTGTAATTCAGTTCAAGTGTAACGGTTTTTACATTCCCTCTATAAGTGATACCTTATGAGAAGTGTCCTTTTCTGTGTGACTTATTTCACTTAGAATCGTCGTACCTAAATCCACTCATCATGCTGCTACTAGCCTTATGACATTGATTTCATGGCTGAGTGATATTCCATTGTACATAAGGACCACAACTTCTTTATCCATTTTTCTCTTTCCTGGGATATTGAAGGTGGAATGAAGTGGAGGTCCTGGTCAACAGAGCAGCCCTAAACTTTGGGGTGCTTGTGTCTTGCTGAATTTTCATTTTCCCAATTTATACCCCCATGAGTGGAAGTGCCCTATGCTCTCTAAGCTGTGTTTTTTAGATGTTTCAGGACACACCGTACACTTCTCCAGAGTGGCTGTTGGCAATTTACATCCCGCCCATCAGTGTAGCAAGGCTCCCATTTCTCCATGGCCTGTCCTGCATTTCTGGTTTTGAGACTTTTTTCAGCATGGCCCTTTTGACCGATGGGTAGCGAGTCTGCTTTGTAGCGCTGATTTTCCTTTTCAGGTTGCTTGGTTGGCCAAAAAGGGCGTATGCGTTTTTTCCTGAATATATTCAGGAAAAAACGCATACGCCCTTTTTGGCCAAGGGCATCATTGTCAACGTTTTGCCGCTTTTCATGTGCTTTAAAGGCGATTCGAATCTACCTCCTGAAATTTCTTTCCTGCAATTCTGCCTTGATTTCAAATCCTCTTCTTTGCCTTCTCTCAATATATTTGTGGACGAGAGTTATCATTTATAACTCTGCAGGTTTGTGAATTGCAGTGCCCTGAACCTCCATTTTACAACTCGCTTTTTTGGGAGCTGGCCGCAAAAGCGCAGGATGGCTTCAGGCCCTGTTCTGGTTCCGGGGGGGAGGATGAGCCTGTGGTTAATTCTTCTTCCTGATGGGAAAATAGAGTGACCTGTGCCTGTCCCAACACCAAGAGCTAGTCTCTCACTGGTTCCCCGTCTACCCGTTCATCCTCAGGACAAATTGCAACCTGTACGGAACAGGAGGTTAAAGGTGCTGATGCTCCAAGTAGGGAGATTGTTAGTAAAGCGGCTGGAATGGCGAACCCGGGCACAAGGAGAAGAGAAATGAGGTGCGTTTTAGAAACCTTTCCACATCACACGGTGTACCATCTTCTGGGTTTCTCATGCATGTTTTCGATGTAGGAAGATGCCCTTGAACCTGGAGATTTGGGACCCATGCGATGGGTACCACGCAGTATTACTTTAAAGGGTCTGCGTTTGCTCACCCAACCTCACCAAACCTCTCAGCCCCAAGAGTGTCCACCCTTATGTCTCATCCAGCTGTGGGTCTAGATATGGTCAATCCAGGTTGCATCACAGCCCCTGAACGCATTGTGTAAGAATTTCTCTCTCTTTCACTGTCTTTGTTTCATGGGTTTGTAAAAGTAATTTATTTTTATAATGGGGTTTAGCTGCTTTTCACTGCTGTGTTTATGCCGCTTTTCACCCACTTGACACACTAACAGAGAGATATCAATACATAGGTTTTAAGATTATTACTAGTCAGATATATTCTTGTGCGGTGAATAGGGCGTGTTGAGTCCAGTTCTCTGAGCAAGGAGTAGGTCTTGTCTATTACATATTGGGTTTATGGAACGGTATCTGAGCTAATTTGAAACCCTTGTTTTATGTATCACCCCACCTCACCTTTCCCGTTAAGCAGCCATAGTGTGTTTTCTGCCTGTGTGACTCTGTTCTGTTTTGTAATTCAGTTCAAGTGTAACGGTTTTTACATTCCCTCTATAAGTGATACCTTATGAGAAGTGTCCTTTTCTGTGTGACTTATTTCACTTAGAATCGTCGTACCTAAATCCACTCATCATGCTGCTACTAGCCTTATGACATTGATTTCATGGCTGAGTGATATTCCATTGTACATAAGGACCACAACTTCTTTATCCATTTTTCTCTTTCCTGGGATATTGAAGGTGGAATGAAGTGGAGGTCCTTGTCAACAGAGCAGCCCTAAACTTTGGGGTGCTTGTGTCTTGCTGAATTTTCATTTTCCCAATTTATACCCCCATGAGTGGAAGTGCCCTATGCTCTCTAAGCTGTGTTTTTTAGATGTTTCAGGACACACCGTACACTTCTCCAGAGTGGCTGTTGGCAATTTACATCCCGCCCATCAGTGTAGCAAGGCTCCCATTTCTCCATGGCCTGTCCTGCATTTCTGGTTTTGAGACTTTTTTCAGCATGGCCCTTTTGACCGATGGGTAGCGAGTCTTCTTTGTAGCCCTGATTTGCCTTTCCAGGTTGCTTGGTTGGCCAAAAAGGGCGTATGCGTTTTTTCCTGAATATATTCAGGAAAAAACGCATACGCCCTTTTTGGCCAAGGGCATCATTGTCATCGTTTTGCCGCTTTTCATGTGCTTTAAAGGTGATTCGAATCTACCTCCTGAAATCTGTTTCCTGCATTTCTGCCTTGATTTCAAATCCTCTTCTTTGCCTTCCCTCAATATATTTGTGGACGAGAGTTATCATTTATAACTCTGCAGGTTTGTGAATTGCAGTGCCCTGAAGCTCCATTTTACAACTCGCTTTTTTGGGAGCTGGCCGCAAAAGCGCAGGATGGCTTCAGGCCCTGTTCTGGTTCCGGGGGGAGGATGAGCCTGTGGTTAATTCTTCTTCCTGATGGGAAAATAGAGTGACCTGTGCCTGTCCCAACACCAAGAGCTAGTCTCTCACTGGTACCCCGTCTACCCGTTCATCCTCAGGACAAATTGCAACCTGTACGGAACAGGAGGTTAAAGGTGCTGATGCTCCAATTAGGGAGATTGTTAGTAAAGCGGATGGAATGGCGAACCCGGGCACAAGGAGAAGAGAAATGAGGTGCGTTTTAGAAACCTTTCCCCATCACATGGTGTACCATCTTTTTGTTTTCTCATGCATGTTTTCGATGTAGGAAGATGCCCTTGAACCTGGAGAGTTGGGACCCATGCGATGGGTACCACGCAGTATTACTTTAAAGGGTCTGCGTTTGCTCACCCAACCTCACCAAACCTCTCAGCCCCAAGAGTGTCCACCCTTATGTCTCATCCAGCTGTGGGTCTAGATATGGTCAATCCAGGTTGCATCACAGCCCCTGAACGCATTGTGTAAGAATTTCTCTATCTTTCACTGTCTTTGTTTCATGGGTTTTTCAAAGTAATTTATTTTTATAATGGGGTTTAGCTGCTTTTCACTGCTGTGTTTATGCCGCTTTACACCCACTTGACACACTAACAGAGAGATATCAATACATAGGTTTTAAGATTATTACTAGTCAGATATATTCTTGTGCGGTGAATAGGGCGAGTTGAGTCCAGTTCTCTGAGCAAGGAGTAGGTCTTGTCTATTAAATATTGGGTTTATGGAACGGTATCTGAGCTAATTTGAAACCCTTGTTTTATGTATCACCCCACCTCACCTTTCCCGTTAAGCAGCCATAGTGTGTTTTCTGCATGTGTGACTCTGTTCTGTTTTGTAATTCAGTTCAAGTGTAACGGTTTTTACATTCCCTCTATAAGTGATACCTTATGAGAAGTGTCCTTTTCTGTGTGACTTATTTCACTTAGAATCGTCGTACCTAAATCCACTCATCATGCTGCTACTAGCCTTATGACATTGATTTCATGGCTGAGTGATATTGCATTGTACATAAGGACCACAACTTCTTTATCCATTTCTCTCTTTCCTGGGATATTGAAGGTGGAATGAAGTGGAGGTCCTTGTCAACAGAGCAGCCCTCAACTTTGGGGTGCTTGTGTCTTGCTGATTTTTCATTTTCCCAATTTATACCCCCATGAGTGGAAGTGCCCTAAGCTCTCTAAGCTGTGTTTTTTAGATGTTTCAGGACACACCGTACACTTCTCCAGAGTGGCTGTTGGCAATTTACATCCCGCCCATCAGTGTAGCAAGGCTCCCATTTCTCCATGGCCTGTCCTGCATTTCTGGTTTTGAGACATTTTTCAGCATGGCCCTTTTGACCGATGGGTAGCGAGTCTTCTTTGTAGCCATGATTTGCCTTTCCAGGTTGCTTGGTTGGCCAAAAAGGGCGTATGCGTTTTTTCCTGAATATATTCAGGAAAAAACGCATACGCCCTTTTTGGCCAAGAGCATCATTGTCAACGTTTTGCCGCTTTTCATGTGCTTTAAAGGCGATTCGAATCTACCTCCTGAAATCTGTTTCCTGCATTTCTGCCTTGATTTCAAATCCTCTTCTTTGCCTTCCCTCAATATATTTGTGGACGAGAGTTATCATTTATAACTCTGCAGGTTTGTGAATTGCAGTGCCCTGAAGCTCCATTTTACAACTCGCTTTTTTGGGAGCTGGCCGCAAAAGCGCAGGATGGCTTCAGGCCCTGTTCTGGTTCCGGGGGGGAGGATGAGCCTGTGGTTAATTCTTCTTCCTGATGGGAAAATAGAGTGACCTGTGCCTGTCCCAACAACAAGAGCTAGTCTCTAACTGGTTCCCCGTATTCCCGTTCATCCTCAGGACAAATTGCAACCTGTACGGAACAGGAGGTTAAAGGTGCTGATGCTCCAAGTAGGGAGACTGTTAGTAAAGCGGCTGGAATAGCGACCCCGGGCACAAGGAGAAGAGAAATGAGGTGCGTTTTAGAAACCTTTCCCCATCACATGGTGTACCATCTTTTTTGTTTTCTCATGCATGTTTTCGATGTAGGAAGATGCCCTTGAACCTGGAGATTTGGGACCCATGCGATGGGTACCACGCAGTATTACTTTAAAGGGTCTGCGTTTGCTCACCCAACCTCACCAAACCTCTCAGCCCCAAGAGTGTCCACCCTTATGTCTCATCCAGCTGTGGGTCTAGAAATGGTCAATCCAGGTTGCATCACAGCCCCTGAACGCATTGTGTAAGAATTTCTCTCTCTTTCACTGTCTTTGTTTCATGGGTTTTTCAAAGTAATTTATTTTTATAATGGGGTTTAGCTGCTTTTCACTGCTGTGTTTATGCCGCTTTACACCCACTTGACACACTAACAGAGAGATATGAATACATAGGTTTTAAGATTATTACTAGTCAGATATATTCTTGTGCGGTGAATAGGGCGTGTTGAGTCCAGTTCTCTGAGCAAGGAGTAGGTCTTGTCTATTACATATTGGGTTTATGGAACGGTATCTGAGCTAATTTGAAACCCTTGTTTTATGTATCACCCCACCTCACCTTTCCCGTTAAGCAGCCATAGTGTGTTTTCTGCATGTGTGACTCTGTTCTGTTTTGTAATTCAGTTCAAGTGTAACGGTTTTTACATTCCCTCTATAAGTGATACCTTATGAGAAGTGTCCTTTTCTGTGTGACTTATTTCACTTAGAATCGTCGTACCTAAATCCACTCATCATGCTGCTACTAACCTTATGACATTGATTTCATGGCTGAGTGATATTCCATTGTACATAAGGACCACAACTTCTTTATCCATTTTTCTCTTTCCTGGGATATTGAAGGTGGAATGAAGTGGAGGTCCTTGTCAACAGAGCAGCCCTAAACTTTGGGGTGCTTGTGTCTTGCTGAATTTTCATTTTCCCAATTTATACCCCCATGAGTGGAAGTGCCCTATGCTCTCTAAGCTGTGTTTTTTAGATGTTTCAGGACACACCGTACACTTCTCCAGAGTGGCTGTTGGCAATTTACATCCCGCCCATCAGTGTAGCAAGGCTCCCATTTCTCCATGGCCTGTCCTGCATTTCTGGTTTTGAGACTTTTTTCAGCATGGCCCTTTTGACCGATGGGTAGCGAGTCTGCTTTGTCGCGCTGATTTGCCTTTCCAGGTTGCTTGGTTGGCCAAAAAGGGCGTATGCGTTTTTTCCTGAATATATTCAGGAAAAAACGCATACGCCCTTTTTGGCCAAGGGCATCATTGTCAACGTTTTGCCGCTTTTCATGTGCTTTAAAGGCGATTCGAATCTACCTCCTGAAATCTGTTTCCTACAATTCTGCCTTGATTTCAAATCCTCTTCTTTGCCTTCCCTCAATATATTTGTGGACGAGAGTTATCATTTATAACTCTGCAGGTTTGTGAATTGCAGTGCCCTGAAGCTCCATTTTACAACTCGCTTTTTTGGGAGCTGGCCGCAAAAGCACAGGATGGCTTCAGGCCCTGTTCTGGTTCCGGGGGGGAGGATGAGCCTGTGGTTAATTCTTCTTCCTGATGGGAAAATAGAGTGACCTTTGCCTGTCCCAACACCAAGAGCTAGTCTCTCACTGGTTCCCCGTCTACCCGTTCATCCTCAGGACAAATTGCAACCTGTACGGAACAGGAGGTTAAAGGTGCTGATGCTCCAAGTAGGGAGATTGTTAGTAAAGCGGCTGGAATGGCGAACCGGGCACAAGGAGAAGAGAAATGAGGTGCGTTTTAGAAACCTTTCCACATCACACGGTGTACCATCTTCTGGGTTTCTCATGCATGTTTTCGATGTAGGAAGATGCCCTTGAACCTGGAGATTTGGGACCCATGCGATGGGTACCACGCAGTATTACTTTAAAGGGTCTGCGTTTGCTCACCCAACCTCACCAAACCTCTCAGCCCCAAGAGTGTCCACCCTTATGTCTCATCCAGCTGTGGGTCTAGATATCGTCAATCCAGGTTGCATCACAGCCCCTGAACGCATTGTGTAAGAATTTCTCTCTCTTTCACTGTCTTTGTTTCATGGGTTTGTAAAAGTAATTTATTTTTATAATGGGGTTTAGCTGCTTTTCACTGCTGTGTTTATGCCGCTTTTCACCCACTTGACACACTAACAGAGAGATATCAATACATAGGTTTTAAGATTATTACTAGTCAGATATATTCTTGTGCGGTGAATAGGGCGTGTTGAGTCCAGTTCTCTGAGCAAGGAGTAGGTCTTGTCTATTACATATTGGGTTTATGGAACGGTATCTGAGCTAATTTGAAACCCTTGTTTTATGTATCACCCCACCTCACCTTTCCCGTTAAGCAGCCATAGTGTGTTTTCTGCCTGTGTGACTCTGTTCTGTTTTGTAATTCAGTTCAAGTGTAACGGTTTTTACATTCCCTCTATAAGTGATACCTTATGAGAAGTGTCCTTTTCTGTGTGACTTATTTCACTTAGAATCGTCGTACCTAAATCCACTCATCATGCTGCTACTAGCCTTATGACATTGATTTCATGGCTGAGTGATATTCCATTGTACATAAGGACCACAACTTCTTTATCCATTTTTCTCTTTCCTGGGATATTGAAGGTGGAATGAAGTGGAGGTCCTTGTCAACAGAGCAGCCCTAAACTTTGGGGTGCTTGTGTCTTGCTGAATTTTCATTTTCCCAATTTATACCCCCATGAGTGGAAGTGCCCTATGCTCTCTAAGCTGTGTTTTTTAGATGTTTCAGGACACACCGTACACTTCTCCAGAGTGGCTGTTGGCAATTTACATCCCGCCCATCAGTGTAGCAAGGCTCCCATTTCTCCATGGCCTGTCCTGCATTTCTGGTTTTGAGACTTTTTTCAGCATGGCCCTTTTGACCGATGGGTAGCGAGTCTGCTTTGTGGCGCTGATTTTCCTTTTCAGGTTGCTTGGTTGGCCAAAAAGGGCGTATGCGTTTTTTCCTGAATATATTCAGGAAAAAACGCATACGCCCTTTTTGGCCAAGGGCATCATTGTCAACGTTTTGCCGCTTTTCATGTGCTTTAAAGGCGATTCGAATCTACCTCCTGAAATCTCTTTCCTGCAATTCTGCCTTGATTTCAAATCCTCTTCTTTGCCTTCTCTCAATATATTTGTGGACGAGAGTTATCATTTATAACTCTGCAGGTTTGTGAATTGCAGTGCCCTGAACCTCCATTTTACAACTCGCTTTTTTGGGAGCTGGCCGCAAAAGCGCAGGATGGCTTCAGGCCCTGTTCTGGTTCCGGGGGGGAGGATGAGCCTGTGGTTAATTCTTCTTCCTGATGGGAAAATAGAGTGACCTGTGCCTGTCCCAACAACAAGAGCTAGTCTCTCACTGGTTCCCCGTATTCCCGTTCATCCTCAGGACACATTGCAACCTGTACGGAACAGGAGGTTAAAGGTGCTGATGCTCCAAGTAGGGAGATTGTTAGTAAAGCGGCTGGAATGGCGACCCCGGGCACAAGGAGAAGAGAAATGAGGTGCGTTTTAGAAACCTTTCCCCATCACATGGTGTACCATCTTTTTTGTTTTCTCATGCATGTTTTCGATGTAGGAAGATGCCCTTGAACCTGGAGATTTGGGACCCATGCGATGGGTACCACGCAGTATTACTTTAAAGGGTCTGCGTTTGCTCACCCAACCTCACCAAACCTCTCAGCCCCAAGAGTGTCCACCCTTATGTCTCATCCAGCTGTGGGTCTAGAAATGGTCAATCCAGGTTGCATCACAGCCCCTGAACGCATTGTGTAAGAATTTCTCTCTCTTTCACTGTCTTTGTTTCATGGGTTTGTAAAAGTAATTTAATTTTATAATGGGGTTTAGCTGCTTTTCACTGCTGTGTTTATGCCGCTTTACACCCACTTGACACACTAACAGAGAGATATGAATACATAGGTTTTAAGATTATTACTAGTCAGATATATTCTTGTGCGGTGAATAGGGCGTGTTGAGTCCAGTTCTCTGAGCAAGGAGTAGGTCTTGTCTATTACATATTGGGTTTATGGAACGGTATCTGAGCTAATTTGAAACCCTTGTTTTATGTATCACCCCACCTCACCTTTCCCGTTAAGCAGCCATAGTGTGTTCTCTGCATGTGTGACTCTGTTCTGTTTTGTAATTCAGTTCAAGTGTAACGGTTTTTACAGTCCCTCTATAAGTGATACCTTATGAGAAGTGTCCTTTTCTGTGTGACTTATTTCACTTAGAATCGTCGTACCTAAATCCACTCATCATGCTGCTATTAGCCTTATGACATTGATTTCATGGCTGAGTGATATTCCATTGTACATAAGGACCACAACTTCTTTATCCATTTTTCTCCCTCCTGGGATATTGAAGGTGGAATGAAGTGGAGGTCCTTGTCAACAGAGCAGCCCTAAACTTTGGGGTGCTTGTGTCTTGCTGAATTTTCATTTTCCCAATTTATACCCCCATGAGTGGAAGTGCCCTATGCTCTCTAAGCTGTGTTTTTTAGATGTTTCAGGACACACCGTACACTTCTCCAGAGTGGCTGTTGGCAATTTACATCCCGCCCATCAGTGTAGCAAGGCTCCCATTTCTCCATGGCCTGTCCTGCATTTCTGGTTTTGAGACTTTTTTCAGCATGGCCCTTTTGACCGATGGGTAGCGAGTCTTCTTTGTAGCCCTGATTTGCCTTTCCAGGTTGCTTGGTTGGCCAAAAAGGGCGTATGCGTTTTTTCCTGAATATATTCAGGAAAAAACGCATACGCCCTTTTTGGCCAAGGGCATCATTGTCAACGTTTTGCCGCTTTTCATGTGCCTTAAAAGTGATTCGAATCTACCTCCTGAAATCTGTTTCCTGCATTTCTGCCTTGATTTCAAATCCTCTTCTTTGCCTTCCCTCAATATATTTGTAGACGAGAGTTATCATTTATAACTCTGCACGTTTGTGAATTGCAGTGCCCTGAAGCTCCATTTTACAACTCGCTTTTTTGGGAGCTGGCCGCAAAAGCGCAGGATGGCTTCAGGCCCTGTTCTGGTTCCGGGGGGAGGATGAGCCTGTGGTTAATTCTTCTTCCTGATGGGAAAATAGAGTGACCTGTGCCTGTCCCAACACCAAGAGCTAGTCTCTCACTGGTTCCCCGTATTCCCGTTCATCCTCAGGACAAATTGCAACCTGTACGGAACAGGAGGTTAAAGGTGCTGATGCTCCAAGTAGGGAGATTGTTAGTAAAGCGGCTGGAATGGTGACCCCGGGCACAAGGAGAAGAGAAATGAGGTGCGTTTTAGAAACCTTTCCCCATCACATGGTGTACCATCTTTTTTGTTTTCTCATGCATGTTTTCGATGTAGGAAGATGCCCTTGAACCTGGAGATTTGGGACCCATGCGATGGGTACCACGCAGTATTACTTTAAAGGGTCTGCGTTTGCTCACCCAACCTCACCAAACCTCTCAGCCCCAAGATTGTCCACCCTTATGTCTCATCCAGCTGTGGGTCTAGAAATGGTCAATCCAGGTTGCATCACGGCCCCTGAACGCATTGTGTAAGAATTTCTCTCTCTTTCACTGTCTTTGTTTCATGGGTTTTTCAAAGTAATTTATTTTTATAATGGGGTTTAGCTGCTTTTCACTGCTGTGTTTATGCCGCTTTACACCCACTTGACACACTAACAGAGAGATATCAATACATAGGTTTTAAGATTATTACTAGTCAGATATATTCTTGTGCGGTGAATAGGGCGTGTTGAGTCCAGTTCTCTGAGCAAGGAGTAGGTCTTGTCTATTACATATTGGGTTTATGGAACGGTATCTGAGCTAATTTGAAACCCTTGTTTTATGTATCACCCCACCTCACCTTTCCCGTTAAGCAGCCATAGTGTGTTTTCTGCATGTGTGACTCTGTTCTGTTTTGTAATTCAGTTCAAGTGTAACGGTTTTTACATTCCCTCTATAAGTGATACCTTATGAGAAGTGTCCTTTTCTGTGTGACTTATTTCACTTAGAATCGTCGTACCTAAATCCACTCATCATGCTGCTACTAACCTTATGACATTGATTTCATGGCTGAGTGATATTCCATTGTACATAAGGACCACAACTTCTTTATCCATTTTTCTCTTTCCTGGGATATTGAAGGTGGAATGAAGTGGAGGTCCTTGTCAACAGAGCAGCCCTAAACTTTGGGGTGCTTGTGTCTTGCTGAATTTTCATTTTCCCAATTTATACCCCCATGAGTGGAAGTGCCCTATGCTCTCTAAGCTGTGTTTTTTAGATGTTTCAGGACACACCGTACACTTCTCCAGAGTGGCTGTTGGCAATTTACATCCCGCCCATCAGTGTAGCAAGGCTCCCATTTCTCCATGGCCTGTCCTGCATTTCTGGTTTTGAGACTTTTTTCAGCATGGCCCTTTTGACCGATGGGTAGCGAGTCTGCTTTGTCGCGCTGATTTGCCTTTCCAGGTTGCTTGGTTGGCCAAAAAGGGCGTATGCGTTTTTTCCTGAATATATTCAGGAAAAAACGCATACGCCCTTTTTGGCCAAGGGCATCATTGTCAACGTTTTGCCGCTTTTCATGTGCTTTAAAGGCGATTCGAATCTACCTCCTGAAATCTGTTTCCTACAATTCTGCCTTGATTTCAAATCCTCTTCTTTGCCTTCCCTCAATATATTTGTGGACGAGAGTTATCATTTATAACTCTGCAGGTTTGTGAATTGCAGTGCCCTGAAGCTCCATTTTACAACTCGCTTTTTTGGGAGCTGGCCGCAAAAGCACAGGATGGCTTCAGGCCCTGTTCTGGTTCCGGGGGGGAGGATGAGCCTGTGGTTAATTCTTCTTCCTGATGGGAAAATAGAGTGACCTTTGCCTGTCCCAACACCAAGAGCTAGTCTCTCACTGGTTCCCCGTCTACCCGTTCATCCTCAGGACAAATTGCAACCTGTACGGAACAGGAGGTTAAAGGTGCTGATGCTCCAAGTAGGGAGATTGTTAGTAAAGCGGCTGGAATGGCGAACCCGGGCACAAGGAGAAGAGAAATGAGGTGCGTTTTAGAAACCTTTCCACATCACACGGTGTACCATCTTCTGGGTTTCTCATGCATGTTTTCGATGTAGGAAGATGCCCTTGAACCTGGAGATTTGGGACCCATGCGATGGGTACCACGCAGTATTACTTTAAAGGGTCTGCGTTTGCTCACCCAACCTCACCAAACCTCTCAGCCCCAAGAGTGTCCACCCTTATGTCTCATCCAGCTGTGGGTCTAGATATGGTCAATCCAGGTTGCATCACAGCCCCTGAACGCATTGTGTAAGAATTTCTCTCTCTTTCACTGTCTTTGTTTCATGGGTTTGTAAAAGTAATTTATTTTTATAATGGGGTTTAGCTGCTTTTCACTGCTGTGTTTATGCCGCTTTTCACCCACTTGACACACTAACAGAGAGATATCAATACATAGGTTTTAAGATTATTACTAGTCAGATATATTCTTGTGCGGTGAATAGGGCGTGTTGAGTCCAGTTCTCTGAGCAAGGAGTAGGTCTTGTCTATTACATATTGGGTTTATGGAACGGTATCTGAGCTAATTTGAAACCCTTGTTTTATGTATCACCCCACCTCACCTTTCCCGTTAAGCAGCCATAGTGTGTTTTCTGCATGTGTGACTCTGTTCTGTTTTGTAATTCAGTTCAAGTGTAACGGTTTTTACATTCCCTCTATAAGTGATACCTTATGAGAAGTGTCCTTTTCTGTGTGACTTATTTCACTTAGAATCGTCGTACCTAAATCCACTCATCATGCTGCTACTAACCTTATGACATTGATTTCATGGCTGAGTGATATTCCATTGTACATAAGGACCACAACTTCTTTATCCATTTTTCTCTTTCCTGGGATATTGAAGGTGGAATGAAGTGGAGGTCCTTGTCAACAGAGCAGCCCTAAACTTTGGGGTGCTTGTGTCTTGCTGAATTTTCATTTTCCCAATTTATACCCCCATGAGTGGAAGTGCCCTATGCTCTCTAAGCTGTGTTTTTTAGATGTTTCAGGACACACCGTACACTTCTCCAGAGTGGCTGTTGGCAATTTACATCCCGCCCATCAGTGTAGCAAGGCTCCCATTTCTCCATGGCCTGTCCTGCATTTCTGGTTTTGAGACTTTTTTCAGCATGGCCCTTTTGACCGATGGGTAGCGAGTCTGCTTTGTCGCGCTGATTTGCCTTTCCAGGTTGCTTGGTTGGCCAAAAAGGGCATATGCGTTTTTTCCTGAATATATTCAGGAAAAAACGCATACGCCCTTTTTGGCCAAGGGCATCATTGTCAACGTTTTGCCGCTTTTCATGTGCTTTAAAGGCGATTCGAATCTACCTCCTGAAATCTGTTTCCTACAATTCTGCCTTGATTTCAAATCCTCTTCTTTGCCTTCCCTCAATATATTTGTGGACGAGAGTTATCATTTATAACTCTGCAGGTTTGTGAATTGCAGTGCCCTGAAGCTCCATTTTACAACTCGCTTTTTTGGGAGCTGGCCGCAAAAGCACAGGATGGCTTCAGGCCCTGTTCTGGTTCCGGGGGGGAGGATGAGCCTGTGGTTAATTCTTCTTCCTGATGGGAAAATAGAGTGACCTTTGCCTGTCCCAACACCAAGAGCTAGTCTCTCACTGGTTCCCCGTCTACCCGTTCATCCTCAGGACAAATTGCAACCTGTACGGAACAGGAGGTTAAAGGTGCTGATGCTCCAAGTAGGGAGATTGTTAGTAAAGCGGCTGGAATGGCGAACCCGGGCACAAGGAGAAGAGAAATGAGGTGCGTTTTAGAAACCTTTCCACATCACACGGTGTACCATCTTCTGGGTTTCTCATGCATGTTTTCGATGTAGGAAGATGCCCTTGAACCTGGAGATTTGGGACCCATGCGATGGGTACCACGCAGTATTACTTTAAAGGGTCTGCGTTTGCTCACCCAACCTCACCAAACCTCTCAGCCCCAAGAGTGTCCACCCTTATGTCTCATCCAGCTGTGGGTCTAGATATGGTCAATCCAGGTTGCATCACAGCCCCTGAACGCATTGTGTAAGAATTTCTCTCTCTTTCACTGTCTTTGTTTCATGGGTTTGTAAAAGTAATTTATTTTTATAATGGGGTTTAGCTGCTTTTCACTGCTGTGTTTATGCCGCTTTTCACCCACTTGACACACTAACAGAGAGATATCAATACATAGGTTTTAAGATTATTACTAGTCAGATATATTCTTGTGCGGTGAATAGGGCGTGTTGAGTCCAGTTCTCTGAGCAAGGAGTAGGTCTTGTCTATTACATATTGGGTTTATGGAACGGTATCTGAGCTAATTTGAAACCCTTGTTTTATGTATCACCCCACCTCACCTTTCCCGTTAAGCAGCCATAGTGTGTTTTCTGCCTGTGTGACTCTGTTCTGTTTTGTAATTCAGTTCAAGTGTAACGGTTTTTACATTCCCTCTATAAGTGATACCTTATGAGAAGTGTCCTTTTCTGTGTGACTTATTTCACTTAGAATCGTCGTACCTAAATCCACTCATCATGCTGCTACTAGCCTTATGACATAGATTTCATGGCTGAGTGATATTCCATTGTACATAAGGACCACAACTTCTTTATCCATTTTTCTCTTTCCTGGGATATTGAAGGTGGAATGAAGTGGAGGTCCTTGTCAACAGAGCAGCCCTAAACTTTGGGGTGCTTGTGTCTTGCTGAATTTTCATTTTCCCAATTTATACCCCCATGAGTGGAAGTGCCCTATGCTCTCTAAGCTGTGTTTTTTAGATGTTTCAGGACACACCGTACACTTCTCCAGAGTGGCTGTTGGCAATTTACATCCCGCCCATCAGTGTAGCAAGGCTCCCATTTCTCCATGGCCTGTCCTGCATTTCTGGTTTTGAGACTTTTTTCAGCATGGCCCTTTTGACCGATGGGTAGCGAGTCTGCTTTGTAGCGCTGATTTTCCTTTTCAGGTTGCTTGGTTGGCCAAAAAGGGCGTATGCGTTTTTTCCTGAATATATTCAGGAAAAAACGCATACGCCCTTTTTGGCCAAGGGCATCATTGTCAACGTTTTGCCGCTTTTCATGTGCTTTAAAGGCGATTCGAATCTACCTCCTGAAATCTCTTTCCTGCAATTCTGCCTTGATTTCAAATCCTCTTGTTTGCCTTCTCTCAATATATTTGTGGACGAGAGTTATCATTTATAACTCTGCAGGTTTGTGAATTGCAGTGCCCTGAACCTCCATTTTACAACTCGCTTTTTTGGGAGCTGGCCGCAAAAGCGCAGGATGGCTTCAGGCCCTGTTCTGGTTCCGGGGGGGAGGATGAGCCTGTGGTTAATTCTTCTTCCTGATGGGAAAATAGAGTGACCTGTGCCTGTCCCAACACCAAGAGCTAGTCTCTCACTGGTTCCCCGTCTACCCGTTCATCCTCAGGACAAATTGCAACCTGTACGGAACAGGAGGTTAAAGGTGCTGATGCTCCAAGTAGGGAGATTGTTAGTAAAGCGGCTGGAATGGCGAACCCGGGCACAAGGAGAAGAGAAATGAGGTGCGTTTTAGAAACCTTTCCACATCACACGGTGTACCATCTTCTGGGTTTCTCATGCATGTTTTCGATGTAGGAAGATGCCCTTGAACCTGGAGATTTGGGACCCATGCGATGGGTACCACGCAGTATTACTTTAAAGGGTCTGCGTTTGCTCACCCAACCTCACCAAACCTCTCAGCCCCAAGAGTGTCCACCCTTATGTCTCATCCAGCTGTGGGTCTAGATATGGTCAATCCAGGTTGCATCACAGCCCCTGAACGCATTGTGTAAGAATTTCTCTCTCTTTCACTGTCTTTGTTTCATGGGTTTGTAAAAGTAATTTATTTTTATAATGGGGTTTAGCTGCTTTTCACTGCTGTGTTTATGCCGCTTTACACCCACTTGACACACTAACAGAGAGATATCAATACATAGGTTTTAAGATTATTACTAGTCAGATATATTCTTGTGCGGTGAATAGGGCGTGTTGAGTCCAGTTCTCTGAGCAAGGAGTAGGTCTTGTCTATTACATATTGGGTTTATGGAACGGTATCTGAGCTAATTTGAAACCCTTGTTTTATGTATCACCCCACCTCACCTTTCCCGTTAAGCAGCCATAGTGTGTTTTCTGCATGTGTGACTCTGTTCTGTTTTGTAATTCAGTTCAAGTGTAACGGTTTTTACATTCCCTCTATAAGTGATACCTTATGAGAAGTGTCCTTTTCTGTGTGACTTATTTCACTTAGAATCGTCGTACCTAAATCCACTCATCATGCTGCTACTAACCTTATGACATTGATTTCATGGCTGAGTGATATTCCATTGTACATAAGGACCACAACTTCTTTATCCATTTTTCTCTTTCCTGGGATATTGAAGGTGGAATGAAGTGGAGGTCCTTGTCAACAGAGCAGCCCTAAACTTTGGGGTGCTTGTGTCTTGCTGAATTTTCATTTTCCCAATTTATACCCCCATGAGTGGAAGTGCCCTATGCTCTCTAAGCTGTGTTTTTTAGATGTTTCAGGACACACCGTACACTTCTCCAGAGTGGCTGTTGGCAATTTACATCCCGCCCATCAGTGTAGCAAGGCTCCCATTTCTCCATGGCCTGTCCTGCATTTCTGGTTTTGAGACATTTTTCAGCATGGCCCTTTTGACCGATGGGTAGCGAGTCTGCTTTGTCGCGCTGATTTGCCTTTCCAGGTTGCTTGGTTGGCCAAAAAGGGCATATGCGTTTTTTCCTGAATATATTCAGGAAAAAACGCATACGCCCTTTTTGGCCAAGGGCATCATTGTCAACGTTTTGCCGCTTTTCATGTGCTTTAAAGGCGATTCGAATCTACCTCCTGAAATCTGTTTCCTACAATTCTGCCTTGATTTCAAATCCTCTTCTTTGCCTTCCCTCAATATATTTGTGGACGAGAGTTATCATTTATAACTCTGCAGGTTTGTGAATTGCAGTGCCCTGAAGCTCCATTTTACAACTCGCTTTTTTGGGAGCTGGCCGCAAAAGCACAGGATGGCTTCAGGCCCTGTTCTGGTTCCGGGGGGGAGGATGAGCCTGTGGTTAATTCTTCTTCCTGATGGGAAAATAGAGTGACCTTTGCCTGTCCCAACACCAAGAGCTAGTCTCTCACTGGTTCCCCGTCTACCCGTTCATCCTCAGGACAAATTGCAACCTGTACGGAACAGGAGGTTAAAGGTGCTGATGCTCCAAGTAGGGAGATTGTTAGTAAAGCGGCTGGAATGGCGAACCCGGGCACAAGGAGAAGAGAAATGAGGTGCGTTTTAGAAACCTTTCCACATCACACGGTGTACCATCTTCTGGGTTTCTCATGCATGTTTTCGATGTAGGAAGATGCCCTTGAACCTGGAGATTTGGGACCCATGCGATGGGTACCACGCAGTATTACTTTAAAGGGTCTGCGTTTGCTCACCCAACCTCACCAAACCTCTCAGCCCCAAGAGTGTCCACCCTTATGTCTCATCCAGCTGTGGGTCTAGATATGGTCAATCCAGGTTGCATCACAGCCCCTGAACGCATTGTGTAAGAATTTCTCTCTCTTTCACTGTCTTTGTTTCATGGGTTTGTAAAAGTAATTTATTTTTATAATGGGGTTTAGCTGCTTTTCACTGCTGTGTTTATGCCGCTTTTCACCCACTTGACACACTAACAGAGAGATATCAATACATAGGTTTTAAGATTATTACTAGTCAGATATATTCTTGTGCGGTGAATAGGGCGTGTTGAGTCCAGTTCTCTGAGCAAGGAGTAGGTCTTGTCTATTACATATTGGGTTTATGGAACGGTATCTGAGCTAATTTGAAACCCTTGTTTTATGTATCACCCCACCTCACCTTTCCCGTTAAGCAGCCATAGTGTGTTTTCTGCCTGTGTGACTCTGTTCTGTTTTGTAATTCAGTTCAAGTGTAACGGTTTTTACATTCCCTCTATAAGTGATACCTTATGAGAAGTGTCCTTTTCTGTGTGACTTATTTCACTTAGAATCGTCGTACCTAAATCCACTCATCATGCTGCTACTAGCCTTATGACATTGATTTCATGGCTGAGTGATATTCCATTGTACATAAGGACCACAACTTCTTTATCCATTTTTCTCTTTCCTGGGATATTGAAGGTGGAATGAAGTGGAGGTCCTTGTCAACAGAGCAGCCCTAAACTTTGGGGTGCTTGTGTCTTGCTGAATTTTCATTTTCCCAATTTATACCCCCATGAGTGGAAGTGCCCTATGCTCTCTAAGCTGTGTTTTTTAGATGTTTCAGGACACACCGTACACTTCTCCAGAGTGGCTGTTGGCAATTTACATCCCGCCCATCAGTGTAGCAAGGCTCCCATTTCTCCATGGCCTGTCCTGCATTTCTGGTTTTGAGACTTTTTTCAGCATGGCCCTTTTGACCGATGGGTAGCGAGTCTGCTTTGTAGCGCTGATTTTCCTTTTCAGGTTGCTTGGTTGGCCAAAAAGGGCGTATGCGTTTTTTCCTGAATATATTCAGGAAAAAACGCATACGCCCTTTTTGGCCAAGGGCATCATTGTCAACGTTTTGCCGCTTTTCATGTGCTTTAAAGGCGATTCGAATCTACCTCCTGAAATTTCTTTCCTGCAATTCTGCCTTGATTTCAAATCCTCTTCTTTGCCTTCTCTCAATATATTTGTGGACGAGAGTTATCATTTATAACTCTGCAGGTTTGTGAATTGCAGTGCCCTGAACCTCCATTTTACAACTCGCTTTTTTGGGAGCTGGCCGCAAAAGCGCAGGATGGCTTCAGGCCCTGTTCTGGTTCCGGGGGGGAGGATGAGCCTGTGGTTAATTCTTCTTCCTGATGGGAAAATAGAGTGACCTGTGCCTGTCCCAACACCAAGAGCTAGTCTCTCACTGGTTCCCCGTCTACCCGTTCATCCTCAGGACAAATTGCAACCTGTACGGAACAGGAGGTTAAAGGTGCTGATGCTCCAAGTAGGGAGATTGTTAGTAAAGCGGCTGGAATGGCGAACCCGGGCACAAGGAGAAGAGAAATGAGGTGCGTTTTAGAAACCTTTCCACATCACACGGTGTACCATCTTCTGGGTTTCTCATGCATGTTTTCGATGTAGGAAGATGCCCTTGAACCTGGAGATTTGGGACCCATGCGATGGGTACCACGCAGTATTACTTTAAAGGGTCTGCGTTTGCTCACCCAACCTCACCAAACCTCTCAGCCCCAAGAGTGTCCACCCTTATGTCTCATCCAGCTGTGGGTCTAGATATGGTCAATCCAGGTTGCATCACAGCCCCTGAACGCATTGTGTAAGAATTTCTCTCTCTTTCACTGTCTTTGTTTCATGGGTTTGTAAAAGTAATTTATTTTTATAATGGGGTTTAGCTGCTTTTCACTGCTGTGTTTATGCCGCTTTTCACCCACTTGACACACTAACAGAGAGATATCAATACATAGGTTTTAAGATTATTACTAGTCAGATATATTCTTGTGCGGTGAATAGGGCGTGTTGAGTCCAGTTCTCTGAGCAAGGAGTAGGTCTTGTCTATTACATATTGGGTTTATGGAACGGTATCTGAGCTAATTTGAAACCCTTGTTTTATGTATCACCCCACCTCACCTTTCCCGTTAAGCAGCCATAGTGTGTTTTCTGCCTGTGTGACTCTGTTCTGTTTTGTAATTCAGTTCAAGTGTAACGGTTTTTACATTCCCTCTATAAGTGATACCTTATGAGAAGTGTCCTTTTCTGTGTGACTTATTTCACTTAGAATCGTCGTACCTAAATCCACTCATCATGCTGCTACTAGCCTTATGACATTGATTTCATGGCTGAGTGATATTCCATTGTACATAAGGACCACAACTTCTTTATCCATTTTTCTCTTTCCTGGGATATTGAAGGTGGAATGAAGTGGAGGTCCTTGTCAACAGAGCAGCCCTAAACTTTGGGGTGCTTGTGTCTTGCTGAATTTTCATTTTCCCAATTTATACCCCCATGAGTGGAAGTGCCCTATGCTCTCTAAGCTGTGTTTTTTAGATGTTTCAGGACACACCGTACACTTCTCCAGAGTGGCTGTTGGCAATTTACATCCCGCCCATCAGTGTAGCAAGGCTCCCATTTCTCCATGGCCTGTCCTGCATTTCTGGTTTTGAGACTTTTTTCAGCATGGCCCTTTTGACCGATGGGTAGCGAGTCTGCTTTGTAGCGCTGATTTTCCTTTTCAGGTTGCTTGGTTGGCCAAAAAGGGCGTATGCGTTTTTTCCTGAATATATTCAGGAAAAAACGCATACGCCCTTTTTGGCCAAGGGCATCATTGTCAACGTTTTGCCGCTTTTCATGTGCTTTAAAGGCGATTCGAATCTACCTCCTGAAATCTCTTTCCTGCAATTCTGCCTTGATTTCAAATCCTCTTCTTTGCCTTCTCTCAATATATTTGTGGACGAGAGTTATCATTTATAACTCTGCAGGTTTGTGAATTGCAGTGCCCTGAACCTCCATTTTACAACTCGCTTTTTTGGGAGCTGGCCGCAAAAGCGCAGGATGGCTTCAGGCCCTGTTCTGGTTCCGGGGGGGAGGATGAGCCTGTGGTTAATTCTTCTTCCTGATGGGAAAATAGAGTGACCTGTGCCTGTCCCAACAACAAGAGCTAGTCTCTCACTGGTTCCCCGTATTCCCGTTCATCCTCAGGACAAATTGCAACCTGTACGGAACAGGAGGTTAAAGGTGCTGATGCTCCAAGTAGGGAGACTGTTAGTAAAGCGGCTGGAATGGCGACCCCGGGCACAAGGAGAAGAGAAATGAGGTGCGTTTTAGAAACCTTTCCCCATCACATGGTGTACCATCTTTTTTGTTTTCTCATGCATGTTTTCGATGTAGGAAGATGCCCTTGAACCTGGAGATTTGGGACCCATGCGATGGGTACCACGCAGTATTACTTTAAAGGGTCTGCGTTTGCTCACCCAACCTCACCAAACCTCTCAGCCCCAAGAGTGTCCACCCTTATGTCTCATCCAGCTGTGGGTCTAGAAATGGTCAATCCAGGTTGCATCACAGCCCCTGAACGCATTGTGTAAGAATTTCTCTCTCTTTCACTGTCTTTGTTTCATGGGTTTTTCAAAGTAATTTATTTTTATAATGGGGTTTAGCTGCTTTTCACTGCTGTGTTTATGCCGCTTTACACCCACTTGACACACTAACAGAGAGATATCAATACATAGGTTTTAAGATTATTACTAGTCAGATATATTCTTGTGCGGTGAATAGGGCGTGTTGAGTCCAGTTCTCTGAGCAAGGAGTAGGTCTTGTCTATTACATATTGGGTTTATGGAACGGTATCTGAGCTAATTTGAAACCCTTGTTTTATGTATCACCCCACCTCACCTTTCCCGTTAAGCAGCCATAGTGTGTTCTCTGCATGTGTGACTCTGTTCTGTTTTGTAATTCAGTTCAAGTGTAACGGTTTTTACAGTCCCTCTATAAGTGATACCTTATGAGAAGTGTCCTTTTCTGTGTGACTTATTTCACTTAGAATCGTCGTACCTAAATCCACTCATCATGCTGCTATTAGCCTTATGACATTGATTTCATGGCTGAGTGATATTCCATTGTACATAAGGACCACAACTTCTTTATCCATTTTTCTCCCTCCTGGGATATTGAAGGTGGAATGAAGTGGAGGTCCTTGTCAACAGAGCAGCCCTAAACTTTGGGGTGCTTGTGTCTTGCTGATTTTTCATTTTCCCAATTTATACCCCCATGAGTGGAAGTGCCCTATGCTCTCTACGCTGTGTTTTTTAGATGTTTCAGGACACACCGTACACTTCTCCAGAGTGGCTGTTGGCAATTTACATCCCGCCCATCAGTGTAGCAAGGCTCCCATTTCTCCATGGCCTGTCCTGCATTTCTGGTTTTGAGACTTTTTTCAGCATGGCCCTTTTGACCGATGGGTAGCGAGTCTTCTTTGTAGCCCTGATTTGCCTTTCCAGGTTGCTTGGTTGGCCAAAAAGGGCGTATGCGTTTTTTCCTGAATATATTCAGGAAAAAACGCATACGCCCTTTTTGGCCAAGGGCATCATTGTCAACGTTTTGCCGCTTTTCATGTGCTTTAAAGGTGATTCGAATCTACCTCCTGAAATCTGTTTCCTGCATTTCTGCCTTGATTTCAAATCCTCTTCTTTGCCTTCCCTCAATATATTTGTGGACGAGGGTTATCATTTATAACTCTGCACGTTTGTGAATTGCAGTGCCCTGAAGCTCCATTTTACAACTCGCTTTTTTGGGAGCTGGCCGCAAAAGCGCAGGATGGCTTCAGGCCCTGTTCTGGTTCCGGGGGGAGGATGAGCCTGTGGTTAATTCTTCTTCCTGATGGGAAAATAGAGTGACCTGTGCCTGTCCCAACACCAAGAGCTAGTCTCTCACTGGTTCCCCGTATTCCCGTTCATCCTCAGGACAAATTGCAACCTGTACGGAACAGGAGGTTAAAGGTGCTGATGCTCCAAGTAGGGAGATTGTTAGTAAAGCGGCTGGAATGGTGACCCCGGGCACAAGGAGAAGAGAAATGAGGTGCGTTTTAGAAACCTTTCCCCATCACATGGTGTACCATCTTTTTTGTTTTCTCATGCATGTTTTCGATGTAGGAAGATGCCCTTGAACCTGGAGATTTGGGACCCATGCGATGGGTACCACGCAGTATTACTTTAAAGGGTCTGCGTTTGCTCACCCAACCTCACCAAACCTCTCAGCCCCAAGATTGTCCACCCTTATGTCTCATCCAGCTGTGGGTCTAGAAATGGTCAATCCAGGTTGCATCACGGCCCCTGAACGCATTGTGTAAGAATTTCTCTCTCTTTCACTGTCTTTGTTTCATGGGTTTTTCAAAGTAATTTATTTTTATAATGGGGTTTAGCTGCTTTTCACTGCTGTGTTTATGCCGCTTTACACCCACTTGACACACTAACAGAGAGATATCAATACATAGGTTTTAAGATTATTACTAGTCAGATATATTCTTGTGCGGTGAATAGGGCGTGTTGAGTCCAGTTCTCTGAGCAAGGAGTAGGTCTTGTCTATTACATATTGGGTTTATGGAACGGTATCTGAGCTAATTTGAAACCCTTGTTTTATGTATCACCCCACCTCACCTTTCCCGTTAAGCAGCCATAGTGTGTTTTCTGCATGTGTGACTCTGTTCTGTTTTGTAATTCAGTTCAAGTGTAACGGTTTTTACATTCCCTCTATAAGTGATACCTTATGAGAAGTGTCCTTTTCTGTGTGACTTATTTCACTTAGAATCGTCGTACCTAAATCCACTCATCATGCTGCTACTAACCTTATGACATTGATTTCATGGCTGAGTGATATTCCATTGTACATAAGGACCACAACTTCTTTATCCATTTTTCTCTTTCCTGGGATATTGAAGGTGGAATGAAGTGGAGGTCCTTGTCAACAGAGCAGCCCTAAACTTTGGGGTGCTTGTGTCTTGCTGAATTTTCATTTTCCCAATTTATACCCCCATGAGTGGAAGTGCCCTATGCTCTCTAAGCTGTGTTTTTTAGATGTTTCAGGACACACCGTACACTTCTCCAGAGTGGCTGTTGGCAATTTACATCCCGCCCATCAGTGTAGCAAGGCTCCCATTTCTCCATGGCCTGTCCTGCATTTCTGGTTTTGAGACTTTTTTCAGCATGGCCCTTTTGACCGATGGGTAGCGAGTCTGCTTTGTCGCGCTGATTTGCCTTTCCAGGTTGCTTGGTTGGCCAAAAAGGGCATATGCGTTTTTTCCTGAATATATTCAGGAAAAAACGCATACGCCCTTTTTGGCCAAGGGCATCATTGTCAACGTTTTGCCGCTTTTCATGTGCTTTAAAGGCGATTCGAATCTACCTCCTGAAATCTGTTTCCTACAATTCTGCCTTGATTTCAAATCCTCTTCTTTGCCTTCCCTCAATATATTTGTGGACGAGAGTTATCATTTATAACTCTGCAGGTTTGTGAATTGCAGTGCCCTGAAGCTCCATTTTACAACTCGCTTTTTTGGGAGCTGGCCGCAAAAGCACAGGATGGCTTCAGGCCCTGTTCTGGTTCCGGGGGGGAGGATGAGCCTGTGGTTAATTCTTCTTCCTGATGGGAAAATAGAGTGACCTTTGCCTGTCCCAACACCAAGAGCTAGTCTCTCACTGGTTCCCCGTCTACCCGTTCATCCTCAGGACAAATTGCAACCTGTACGGAACAGGAGGTTAAAGGTGCTGATGCTCCAAGTAGGGAGATTGTTAGTAAAGCGGCTGGAATGGCGAACCCGGGCACAAGGAGAAGAGAAATGAGGTGCGTTTTAGAAACCTTTCCACATCACACGGTGTACCATCTTCTGGGTTTCTCATGCATGTTTTCGATGTAGGAAGATGCCCTTGAACCTGGAGATTTGGGACCCATGCGATGGGTACCACGCAGTATTACTTTAAAGGGTCTGCGTTTGCTCACCCAACCTCACCAAACCTCTCAGCCCCAAGAGTGTCCACCCTTATGTCTCATCCAGCTGTGGGTCTAGATATGGTCAATCCAGGTTGCATCACAGCCCCTGAACGCATTGTGTAAGAATTTCTCTCTCTTTCACTGTCTTTGTTTCATGGGTTTGTAAAAGTAATTTATTTTTATAATGGGGTTTAGCTGCTTTTCACTGCTGTGTTTATGCCGCTTTTCACCCACTTGACACACTAACAGAGAGATATCAATACATAGGTTTTAAGATTATTACTAGTCAGATATATTCTTGTGCGGTGAATAGGGCGTGTTGAGTCCAGTTCTCTGAGCAAGGAGTAGGTCTTGTCTATTACATATTGGGTTTATGGAACGGTATCTGAGCTAATTTGAAACCCTTGTTTTATGTATCACCCCACCTCACCTTTCCCGTTAAGCAGCCATAGTGTGTTTTCTGCCTGTGTGACTCTGTTCTGTTTTGTAATTCAGTTCAAGTGTAACGGTTTTTACATTCCCTCTATAAGTGATACCTTATGAGAAGTGTCCTTTTCTGTGTGACTTATTTCACTTAGAATCGTCGTACCTAAATCCACTCATCATGCTGCTACTAGCCTTATGACATTGATTTCATGGCTGAGTGATATTCCATTGTACATAAGGACCACAACTTCTTTATCCATTTTTCTCTTTCCTGGGATATTGAAGGTGGAATGAAGTGGAGGTCCTTGTCAACAGAGCAGCCCTAAACTTTGGGGTGCTTGTGTCTTGCTGAATTTTCATTTTCCCAATTTATACCCCCATGAGTGGAAGTGCCCTATGCTCTCTAAGCTGTGTTTTTTAGATGTTTCAGGACACACCGTACACTTCTCCAGAGTGGCTGTTGGCAATTTACATCCCGCCCATCAGTGTAGCAAGGCTCCCATTTCTCCATGGCCTGTCCTGCATTTCTGGTTTTGAGACTTTTTTCAGCATGGCCCTTTTGACCGATGGGTAGCGAGTCTGCTTTGTAGCGCTGATTTGCCTTTCCAGGTTGCTTGGTTGGCCAAAAAGGGCATATGCGTTTTTTCCTGAATATATTCAGGAAAAAACGCATACGCCCTTTTTGGCCAAGGGCATCATTGTCAACGTTTTGCCGCTTTTCATGTGCTTTAAAGGCGATTCGAATCTACCTCCTGAAATCTGTTTCCTACAATTCTGCCTTGATTTCAAATCCTCTTCTTTGCCTTCCCTCAATATATTTGTGGACGAGAGTTATCATTTATAACTCTGCAGGTTTGTGAATTGCAGTGCCCTGAAGCTCCATTTTACAACTCGCTTTTTTGGGAGCTGGCCGCAAAAGCACAGGATGGCTTCAGGCCCTGTTCTGGTTCCGGGGGGGAGGATGAGCCTGTGGTTAATTCTTCTTCCTGATGGGAAAATAGAGTGACCTTTGCCTGTCCCAACACCAAGAGCTAGTCTCTCACTGGTTCCCCGTCTACCCGTTCATCCTCAGGACAAATTGCAACCTGTACGGAACAGGAGGTTAAAGGTGCTGATGCTCCAAGTAGGGAGATTGTTAGTAAAGCGGCTGGAATGGCGAACCCGGGCACAAGGAGAAGAGAAATGAGGTGCGTTTTAGAAACCTTTCCACATCACACGGTGTACCATCTTCTGGGTTTCTCATGCATGTTTTCGATGTAGGAAGATGCCCTTGAACCTGGAGATTTGGGACCCATGCGATGGGTACCACGCAGTATTACTTTAAAGGGTCTGCGTTTGCTCACCCAACCTCACCAAACCTCTCAGCCCCAAGAGTGTCCACCCTTATGTCTCATCCAGCTGTGGGTCTAGATATGGTCAATCCAGGTTGCATCACAGCCCCTGAACGCATTGTGTAAGAATTTCTCTCTCTTTCACTGTCTTTGTTTCATGGGTTTGTAAAAGTAATTTATTTTTATAATGGGGTTTAGCTGCTTTTCACTGCTGTGTTTATGCCGCTTTTCACCCACTTGACACACTAACAGAGAGATATCAATACATAGGTTTTAAGATTATTACTAGTCAGATATATTCTTGTGCGGTGAATAGGGCGTGTTGAGTCCAGTTCTCTGAGCAAGGAGTAGGTCTTGTCTATTACATATTGGGTTTATGGAACGGTATCTGAGCTAATTTGAAACCCTTGTTTTATGTATCACCCCACCTCACCTTTCCCGTTAAGCAGCCATAGTGTGTTTTCTGCCTGTGTGACTCTGTTCTGTTTTGTAATTCAGTTCAAGTGTAACGGTTTTTACATTCCCTCTATAAGTGATACCTTATGAGAAGTGTCCTTTTCTGTGTGACTTATTTCACTTAGAATCGTCGTACCTAAATCCACTCATCATGCTGCTACTAGCCTTATGACATTGATTTCATGGCTGAGTGATATTCCATTGTACATAAGGACCACAACTTCTTTATCCATTTTTCTCTTTCCTGGGATATTGAAGGTGGAATGAAGTGGAGGTCCTTGTCAACAGAGCAGCCCTAAACTTTGGGGTGCTTGTGTCTTGCTGAATTTTCATTTTCCCAATTTATACCCCCATGAGTGGAAGTGCCCTATGCTCTCTAAGCTGTGTTTTTTAGATGTTTCAGGACACACCGTACACTTCTCCAGAGTGGCTGTTGGCAATTTACATCCCGCCCATCAGTGTAGCAAGGCTCCCATTTCTCCATGGCCTGTCCTGCATTTCTGGTTTTGAGACTTTTTTCAGCATGGCCCTTTTGACCGATGGGTAGCGAGTCTGCTTTGTAGCGCTGATTTTCCTTTTCAGGTTGCTTGGTTGGCCAAAAAGGGCGTATGCGTTTTTTCCTGAATATATTCAGGAAAAAACGCATACGCCCTTTTTGGCCAAGGGCATCATTGTCAACGTTTTGCCGCTTTTCATGTGCTTTAAAGGCGATTCGAATCTACCTCCTGAAATTTCTTTCCTGCAATTCTGCCTTGATTTCAAATCCTCTTCTTTGCCTTCTCTCAATATATTTGTGGACGAGAGTTATCATTTATAACTCTGCAGGTTTGGGAATTGCAGTGCCCTGAACCTCCATTTTACAACTCGCTTTTTTGGGAGCTGGCCGCAAAAGCGCAGGATGGCTTCAGGCCCTGTTCTGGTTCCGGGGGGGAGGATGAGCCTGTGGTTAATTCTTCTTCCTGATGGGAAAATAGAGTGACCTGTGCCTGTCCCAACACCAAGAGCTAGTCTCTCACTGGTTCCCCGTCTACCCGTTCATCCTCAGGACAAATTGCAACCTGTACGGAACAGGAGGTTAAAGGTGCTGATGCTCCAAGTAGGGAGATTGTTAGTAAAGCGGCTGGAATGGCGAACCCGGGCACAAGGAGAAGAGAAATGAGGTGCGTTTTAGAAACCTTTCCACATCACACGGTGTACCATCTTCTGGGTTTCTCATGCATGTTTTCGATGTAGGAAGATGCCCTTGAACCTGGAGATTTGGGACCCATGCGATGGGTACCACGCAGTATTACTTTAAAGGGTCTGCGTTTGCTCACCCAACCTCACCAAACCTCTCAGCCCCAAGAGTGTCCACCCTTATGTCTCATCCAGCTGTGGGTCTAGATATGGTCAATCCAGGTTGCATCACAGCCCCTGAACGCATTGTGTAAGAATTTCTCTCTCTTTCACTGTCTTTGTTTCATGGGTTTGTAAAAGTAATTTATTTTTATAATGGGGTTTAGCTGCTTTTCACTGCTGTGTTTATGCCGCTTTTCACCCACTTGACACACTAACAGAGAGATATCAATACATAGGTTTTAAGATTATTACTAGTCAGATATATTCTTGTGCGGTGAATAGGGCGTGTTGAGTCCAGTTCTCTGAGCAAGGAGTAGGTCTTGTCTATTACATATTGGGTTTATGGAACGGTATCTGAGCTAATTTGAAACCCTTGTTTTATGTATCACCCCACCTCACCTTTCCCGTTAAGCAGCCATAGTGTGTTTTCTGCCTGTGTGACTCTGTTCTGTTTTGTAATTCAGTTCAAGTGTAACGGTTTTTACATTCCCTCTATAAGTGATACCTTATGAGAAGTGTCCTTTTCTGTGTGACTTATTTCACTTAGAATCGTCGTACCTAAATCCACTCATCATGCTGCTACTAGCCTTATGACATTGATTTCATGGCTGAGTGATATTCCATTGTACATAAGGACCACAACTTCTTTATCCATTTTTCTCTTTCCTGGGATATTGAAGGTGGAATGAAGTGGAGGTCCTTGTCAACAGAGCAGCCCTAAACTTTGGGGTGCTTGTGTCTTGCTGAATTTTCATTTTCCCAATTTATACCCCCATGAGTGGAAGTGCCCTATGCTCTCTAAGCTGTGTTTTTTAGATGTTTCAGGACACACCGTACACTTCTCCAGAGTGGCTGTTGGCAATTTACATCCCGCCCATCAGTGTAGCAAGGCTCCCATTTCTCCATGGCCTGTCCTGCATTTCTGGTTTTGAGACTTTTTTCAGCATGGCCCTTTTGACCGATGGGTAGCGAGTCTGCTTTGTAGCGCTGATTTTCCTTTTCAGGTTGCTTGGTTGGCCAAAAAGGGCGTATGCGTTTTTTCCTGAATATATTCAGGAAAAAACGCATACGCCCTTTTTGGCCAAGGGCATCATTGTCAACGTTTTGCCGCTTTTCATGTGCTTTAAAGGCGATTCGAATCTACCTCCTGAAATTTCTTTCCTGCAATTCTGCCTTGATTTCAAATCCTCTTCTTTGCCTTCTCTCAATATATTTGTGGACGAGAGTTATCATTTATAACTCTGCAGGTTTGTGAATTGCAGTGCCCTGAACCTCCATTTTACAACTCGCTTTTTTGGGAGCTGGCCGCAAAAGCGCAGGATGGCTTCAGGCCCTGTTCTGGTTCCGGGGGGGAGGATGAGCCTGTGGTTAATTCTTCTTCCTGATGGGAAAATAGAGTGACCTGTGCCTGTCCCAACACCAAGAGCTAGTCTCTCACTGGTTCCCCGTCTACCCGTTCATCCTCAGGACAAATTGCAACCTGTACGGAACAGGAGGTTAAAGGTGCTGATGCTCCAAGTAGGGAGATTGTTAGTAAAGCGGCTGGAATGGCGAACCCGGGCACAAGGAGAAGAGAAATGAGGTGCGTTTTAGAAACCTTTCCACATCACACGGTGTACCATCTTCTGGGTTTCTCATGCATGTTTTCGATGTAGGAAGATGCCCTTGAACCTGGAGATTTGGGACCCATGCGATGGGTACCACGCAGTATTACTTTAAAGGGTCTGCGTTTGCTCACCCAACCTCACCAAACCTCTCAGCCCCAAGAGTGTCCACCCTTATGTCTCATCCAGCTGTGGGTCTAGATATGGTCAATCCAGGTTGCATCACAGCCCCTGAACGCATTGTGTAAGAATTTCTCTCTCTTTCACTGTCTTTGTTTCATGGGTTTGTAAAAGTAATTTATTTTTATAATGGGGTTTAGCTGCTTTTCACTGCTGTGTTTATGCCGCTTTTCACCCACTTGACACACTAACAGAGAGATATCAATACATAGGTTTTAAGATTATTACTAGTCAGATATATTCTTGTGCGGTGAATAGGGCGTGTTGAGTCCAGTTCTCTGAGCAAGGAGTAGGTCTTGTCTATTACATATTGGGTTTATGGAACGGTATCTGAGCTAATTTGAAACCCTTGTTTTATGTATCACCCCACCTCACCTTTCCCGTTAAGCAGCCATAGTGTGTTTTCTGCCTGTGTGACTCTGTTCTGTTTTGTAATTCAGTTCAAGTGTAACGGTTTTTACATTCCCTCTATAAGTGATACCTTATGAGAAGTGTCCTTTTCTGTGTGACTTATTTCACTTAGAATCGTCGTACCTAAATCCACTCATCATGCTGCTACTAGCCTTATGACATTGATTTCATGGCTGAGTGATATTCCATTGTACATAAGGACCACAACTTCTTTATCCATTTTTCTCTTTCCTGGGATATTGAAGGTGGAATGAAGTGGAGGTCCTTGTCAACAGAGCAGCCCTAAACTTTGGGGTGCTTGTGTCTTGCTGAATTTTCATTTTCCCAATTTATACCCCCATGAGTGGAAGTGCCCTATGCTCTCTAAGCTGTGTTTTTTAGATGTTTCAGGACACACCGTACACTTCTCCAGAGTGGCTGTTGGCAATTTACATCCCGCCCATCAGTGTAGCAAGGCTCCCATTTCTCCATGGCCTGTCCTGCATTTCTGGTTTTGAGACTTTTTTCAGCATGGCCCTTTTGACCGATGGGTAGCGAGTCTGCTTTGTAGCGCTGATTTTCCTTTTCAGGTTGCTTGGTTGGCCAAAAAGGGCGTATGCGTTTTTTCCTGAATATATTCAGGAAAAAACGCATACGCCCTTTTTGGCCAAGGGCATCATTGTCAACGTTTTGCCGCTTTTCATGTGCTTTAAAGGCGATTCGAATCTACCTCCTGAAATCTCTTTCCTGCAATTCTGCCTTGATTTCAAATCCTCTTCTTTGCCTTCTCTCAATATATTTGTGGACGAGAGTTATCATTTATAACTCTGCAGGTTTGTGAATTGCAGTGCCCTGAACCTCCATTTTACAACTCGCTTTTTTGGGAGCTGGCCGCAAAAGCGCAGGATGGCTTCAGGCCCTGTTCTGGTTCCGGGGGGGAGGATGAGCCTGTGGTTAATTCTTCTTCCTGATGGGAAAATAGAGTGACCTGTGCCTGTCCCAACAACAAGAGCTAGTCTCTCACTGGTTCCCCGTATTCCCGTTCATCCTCAGGACAAATTGCAACCTGTACGGAACAGGAGGTTAAAGGTGCTGATGCTCCAAGTAGGGAGACTGTTAGTAAAGCGGCTGGAATGGCGACCCCGGGCACAAGGAGAAGAGAAATGAGGTGCGTTTTAGAAACCTTTCCCCATCACATGGTGTACCATCTTTTTTGTTTTCTCATGCATGTTTTCGATGTAGGAAGATGCCCTTGAACCTGGAGATTTGGGACCCATGCGATGGGTACCACGCAGTATTACTTTAAAGGGTCTGCGTTTGCTCACCCAACCTCACCAAACCTCTCAGCCCCAAGAGTGTCCACCCTTATGTCTCATCCAGCTGTGGGTCTAGAAATGGTCAATCCAGGTTGCATCACAGCCCCTGAACGCATTGTGTAAGAATTTCTCTCTCTTTCACTGTCTTTGTTTCATGGGTTTTTCAAAGTAATTTATTTTTATAATGGGGTTTAGCTGCTTTTCACTGCTGTGTTTATGCCGCTTTACACCCACTTGACACACTAACAGAGAGATATCAATACATAGGTTTTAAGATTATTACTAGTCAGATATATTCTTGTGCGGTGAATAGGGCGTGTTGAGTCCAGTTCTCTGAGCAAGGAGTAGGTCTTGTCTATTACATATTGGGTTTATGGAACGGTATCTGAGCTAATTTGAAACCCTTGTTTTATGTATCACCCCACCTCACCTTTCCCGTTAAGCAGCCATAGTGTGTTCTCTGCATGTGTGACTCTGTTCTGTTTTGTAATTCAGTTCAAGTGTAACGGTTTTTACAGTCCCTCTATAAGTGATACCTTATGAGAAGTGTCCTTTTCTGTGTGACTTATTTCACTTAGAATCGTCGTACCTAAATCCACTCATCATGCTGCTATTAGCCTTATGACATTGATTTCATGGCTGAGTGATATTCCATTGTACATAAGGACCACAACTTCTTTATCCATTTTTCTCCCTCCTGGGATATTGAAGGTGGAATGAAGTGGAGGTCCTTGTCAACAGAGCAGCCCTAAACTTTGGGGTGCTTGTGTCTTGCTGATTTTTCATTTTCCCAATTTATACCCCCATGAGTGGAAGTGCCCTATGCTCTCTACGCTGTGTTTTTTAGATGTTTCAGGACACACCGTACACTTCTCCAGAGTGGCTGTTGGCAATTTACATCCCGCCCATCAGTGTAGCAAGGCTCCCATTTCTCCATGGCCTGTCCTGCATTTCTGGTTTTGAGACTTTTTTCAGCATGGCCCTTTTGACCGATGGGTAGCGAGTCTTCTTTGTAGCCCTGATTTGCCTTTCCAGGTTGCTTGGTTGGCCAAAAAGGGCGTATGCGTTTTTTCCTGAATATATTCAGGAAAAAACGCATACGCCCTTTTTGGCCAAGGGCATCATTGTCAACGTTTTGCCGCTTTTCATGTGCTTTAAAGGTGATTCGAATCTACCTCCTGAAATCTGTTTCCTGCATTTCTGCCTTGATTTCAAATCCTCTTCTTTGCCTTCCCTCAATATATTTGTGGACGAGGGTTATCATTTATAACTCTGCACGTTTGTGAATTGCAGTGCCCTGAAGCTCCATTTTACAACTCGCTTTTTTGGGAGCTGGCCGCAAAAGCGCAGGATGGCTTCAGGCCCTGTTCTGGTTCCGGGGGGAGGATGAGCCTGTGGTTAATTCTTCTTCCTGATGGGAAAATAGAGTGACCTGTGCCTGTCCCAACACCAAGAGCTAGTCTCTCACTGGTTCCCCGTATTCCCGTTCATCCTCAGGACAAATTGCAACCTGTACGGAACAGGAGGTTAAAGGTGCTGATGCTCCAAGTAGGGAGATTGTTAGTAAAGCGGCTGGAATGGTGACCCCGGGCACAAGGAGAAGAGAAATGAGGTGCGTTTTAGAAACCTTTCCCCATCACATGGTGTACCATCTTTTTTGTTTTCTCATGCATGTTTTCGATGTAGGAAGATGCCCTTGAACCTGGAGATTTGGGACCCATGCGATGGGTACCACGCAGTATTACTTTAAAGGGTCTGCGTTTGCTCACCCAACCTCACCAAACCTCTCAGCCCCAAGATTGTCCACCCTTATGTCTCATCCAGCTGTGGGTCTAGAAATGGTCAATCCAGGTTGCATCACGGCCCCTGAACGCATTGTGTAAGAATTTCTCTCTCTTTCACTGTCTTTGTTTCATGGGTTTTTCAAAGTAATTTATTTTTATAATGGGGTTTAGCTGCTTTTCACTGCTGTGTTTATGCCGCTTTACACCCACTTGACACACTAACAGAGAGATATCAATACATAGGTTTTAAGATTATTACTAGTCAGATATATTCTTGTGCGGTGAATAGGGCGTGTTGAGTCCAGTTCTCTGAGCAAGGAGTAGGTCTTGTCTATTACATATTGGGTTTATGGAACGGTATCTGAGCTAATTTGAAACCCTTGTTTTATGTATCACCCCACCTCACCTTTCCCGTTAAGCAGCCATAGTGTGTTTTCTGCATGTGTGACTCTGTTCTGTTTTGTAATTCAGTTCAAGTGTAACGGTTTTTACATTCCCTCTATAAGTGATACCTTATGAGAAGTGTCCTTTTCTGTGTGACTTATTTCACTTAGAATCGTCGTACCTAAATCCACTCATCATGCTGCTACTAACCTTATGACATTGATTTCATGGCTGAGTGATATTCCATTGTACATAAGGACCACAACTTCTTTATCCATTTTTCTCTTTCCTGGGATATTGAAGGTGGAATGAAGTGGAGGTCCTTGTCAACAGAGCAGCCCTAAACTTTGGGGTGCTTGTGTCTTGCTGAATTTTCATTTTCCCAATTTATACCCCCATGAGTGGAAGTGCCCTATGCTCTCTAAGCTGTGTTTTTTAGATGTTTCAGGACACACCGTACACTTCTCCAGAGTGGCTGTTGGCAATTTACATCCCGCCCATCAGTGTAGCAAGGCTCCCATTTCTCCATGGCCTGTCCTGCATTTCTGGTTTTGAGACTTTTTTCAGCATGGCCCTTTTGACCGATGGGTAGCGAGTCTGCTTTGTCGCGCTGATTTGCCTTTCCAGGTTGCTTGGTTGGCCAAAAAGGGCATATGCGTTTTTTCCTGAATATATTCAGGAAAAAACGCATACGCCCTTTTTGGCCAAGGGCATCATTGTCAACGTTTTGCCGCTTTTCATGTGCTTTAAAGGCGATTCGAATCTACCTCCTGAAATCTGTTTCCTACAATTCTGCCTTGATTTCAAATCCTCTTCTTTGCCTTCCCTCAATATATTTGTGGACGAGAGTTATCATTTATAACTCTGCAGGTTTGTGAATTGCAGTGCCCTGAAGCTCCATTTTACAACTCGCTTTTTTGGGAGCTGGCCGCAAAAGCACAGGATGGCTTCAGGCCCTGTTCTGGTTCCGGGGGGGAGGATGAGCCTGTGGTTAATTCTTCTTCCTGATGGGAAAATAGAGTGACCTTTGCCTGTCCCAACACCAAGAGCTAGTCTCTCACTGGTTCCCCGTCTACCCGTTCATCCTCAGGACAAATTGCAACCTGTACGGAACAGGAGGTTAAAGGTGCTGATGCTCCAAGTAGGGAGATTGTTAGTAAAGCGGCTGGAATGGCGAACCCGGGCACAAGGAGAAGAGAAATGAGGTGCGTTTTAGAAACCTTTCCACATCACACGGTGTACCATCTTCTGGGTTTCTCATGCATGTTTTCGATGTAGGAAGATGCCCTTGAACCTGGAGATTTGGGACCCATGCGATGGGTACCACGCAGTATTACTTTAAAGGGTCTGCGTTTGCTCACCCAACCTCACCAAACCTCTCAGCCCCAAGAGTGTCCACCCTTATGTCTCATCCAGCTGTGGGTCTAGATATGGTCAATCCAGGTTGCATCACAGCCCCTGAACGCATTGTGTAAGAATTTCTCTCTCTTTCACTGTCTTTGTTTCATGGGTTTGTAAAAGTAATTTATTTTTATAATGGGGTTTAGCTGCTTTTCACTGCTGTGTTTATGCCGCTTTTCACCCACTTGACACACTAACAGAGAGATATCAATACATAGGTTTTAAGATTATTACTAGTCAGATATATTCTTGTGCGGTGAATAGGGCGTGTTGAGTCCAGTTCTCTGAGCAAGGAGTAGGTCTTGTCTATTACATATTGGGTTTATGGAACGGTATCTGAGCTAATTTGAAACCCTTGTTTTATGTATCACCCCACCTCACCTTTCCCGTTAAGCAGCCATAGTGTGTTTTCTGCCTGTGTGACTCTGTTCTGTTTTGTAATTCAGTTCAAGTGTAACGGTTTTTACATTCCCTCTATAAGTGATACCTTATGAGAAGTGTCCTTTTCTGTGTGACTTATTTCACTTAGAATCGTCGTACCTAAATCCACTCATCATGCTGCTACTAGCCTTATGACATTGATTTCATGGCTGAGTGATATTCCATTGTACATAAGGACCACAACTTCTTTATCCATTTTTCTCTTTCCTGGGATATTGAAGGTGGAATGAAGTGGAGGTCCTTGTCAACAGAGCAGCCCTAAACTTTGGGGTGCTTGTGTCTTGCTGAATTTTCATTTTCCCAATTTATACCCCCATGAGTGGAAGTGCCCTATGCTCTCTAAGCTGTGTTTTTTAGATGTTTCAGGACACACCGTACACTTCTCCAGAGTGGCTGTTGGCAATTTACATCCCGCCCATCAGTGTAGCAAGGCTCCCATTTCTCCATGGCCTGTCCTGCATTTCTGGTTTTGAGACTTTTTTCAGCATGGCCCTTTTGACCGATGGGTAGCGAGTCTGCTTTGTAGCGCTGATTTTCCTTTTCAGGTTGCTTGGTTGGCCAAAAAGGGCGTATGCGTTTTTTCCTGAATATATTCAGGAAAAAACGCATACGCCCTTTTTGGCCAAGGGCATCATTGTCAACGTTTTGCCGCTTTTCATGTGCTTTAAAGGCGATTCGAATCTACCTCCTGAAATTTCTTTCCTGCAATTCTGCCTTGATTTCAAATCCTCTTCTTTGCCTTCTCTCAATATATTTGTGGACGAGAGTTATCATTTATAACTCTGCAGGTTTGTGAATTGCAGTGCCCTGAACCTCCATTTTACAACTCGCTTTTTTGGGAGCTGGCCGCAAAAGCGCAGGATGGCTTCAGGCCCTGTTCTGGTTCCGGGGGGGAGGATGAGCCTGTGGTTAATTCTTCTTCCTGATGGGAAAATAGAGTGACCTGTGCCTGTCCCAACACCAAGAGCTAGTCTCTCACTGGTTCCCCGTCTACCCGTTCATCCTCAGGACAAATTGCAACCTGTACGGAACAGGAGGTTAAAGGTGCTGATGCTCCAAGTAGGGAGATTGTTAGTAAAGCGGCTGGAATGGCGAACCCGGGCACAAGGAGAAGAGAAATGAGGTGCGTTTTAGAAACCTTTCCACATCACACGGTGTACCATCTTCTGGGTTTCTCATGCATGTTTTCGATGTAGGAAGATGCCCTTGAACCTGGAGATTTGGGACCCATGCGATGGGTACCACGCAGTATTACTTTAAAGGGTCTGCGTTTGCTCACCCAACCTCACCAAACCTCTCAGCCCCAAGAGTGTCCACCCTTATGTCTCATCCAGCTGTGGGTCTAGATATGGTCAATCCAGGTTGCATCACAGCCCCTGAACGCATTGTGTAAGAATTTCTCTCTCTTTCACTGTCTTTGTTTCATGGGTTTGTAAAAGTAATTTATTTTTATAATGGGGTTTAGCTGCTTTTCACTGCTGTGTTTATGCCGCTTTTCACCCACTTGACACACTAACAGAGAGATATCAATACATAGGTTTTAAGATTATTACTAGTCAGATATATTCTTGTGCGGTGAATAGGGCGTGTTGAGTCCAGTTCTCTGAGCAAGGAGTAGGTCTTGTCTATTACATATTGGGTTTATGGAACGGTATCTGAGCTAATTTGAAACCCTTGTTTTATGTATCACCCCACCTCACCTTTCCCGTTAAGCAGCCATAGTGTGTTTTCTGCCTGTGTGACTCTGTTCTGTTTTGTAATTCAGTTCAAGTGTAACGGTTTTTACATTCCCTCTATAAGTGATACCTTATGAGAAGTGTCCTTTTCTGTGTGACTTATTTCACTTAGAATCGTCGTACCTAAATCCACTCATCATGCTGCTACTAGCCTTATGACATTGATTTCATGGCTGAGTGATATTCCATTGTACATAAGGACCACAACTTCTTTATCCATTTTTCTCTTTCCTGGGATATTGAAGGTGGAATGAAGTGGAGGTCCTTGTCAACAGAGCAGCCCTAAACTTTGGGGTGCTTGTGTCTTGCTGAATTTTCATTTTCCCAATTTATACCCCCATGAGTGGAAGTGCCCTATGCTCTCTAAGCTGTGTTTTTTAGATGTTTCAGGACACACCGTACACTTCTCCAGAGTGGCTGTTGGCAATTTACATCCCGCCCATCAGTGTAGCAAGGCTCCCATTTCTCCATGGCCTGTCCTGCATTTCTGGTTTTGAGACTTTTTTCAGCATGGCCCTTTTGACCGATGGGTAGCGAGTCTGCTTTGTAGCGCTGATTTTCCTTTTCAGGTTGCTTGGTTGGCCAAAAAGGGCGTATGCGTTTTTTCCTGAATATATTCAGGAAAAAACGCATACGCCCTTTTTGGCCAAGGGCATCATTGTCAACGTTTTGCCGCTTTTCATGTGCTTTAAAGGCGATTCGAATCTACCTCCTGAAATCTCTTTCCTGCAATTCTGCCTTGATTTCAAATCCTCTTCTTTGCCTTCTCTCAATATATTTGTGGACGAGAGTTATCATTTATAACTCTGCAGGTTTGTGAATTGCAGTGCCCTGAACCTCCATTTTACAACTCGCTTTTTTGGGAGCTGGCCGCAAAAGCGCAGGATGGCTTCAGGCCCTGTTCTGGTTCCGGGGGGGAGGATGAGCCTGTGGTTAATTCTTCTTCCTGATGGGAAAATAGAGTGACCTGTGCCTGTCCCAACAACAAGAGCTAGTCTCTCACTGGTTCCCCGTATTCCCGTTCATCCTCAGGACAAATTGCAACCTGTACGGAACAGGAGGTTAAAGGTGCTGATGCTCCAAGTAGGGAGACTGTTAGTAAAGCGGCTGGAATGGCGACCCCGGGCACAAGGAGAAGAGAAATGAGGTGCGTTTTAGAAACCTTTCCCCATCACATGGTGTACCATCTTTTTTGTTTTCTCATGCATGTTTTCGATGTAGGAAGATGCCCTTGAACCTGGAGATTTGGGACCCATGCGATGGGTACCACGCAGTATTACTTTAAAGGGTCTGCGTTTGCTCACCCAACCTCACCAAACCTCTCAGCCCCAAGAGTGTCCACCCTTATGTCTCATCCAGCTGTGGGTCTAGAAATGGTCAATCCAGGTTGCATCACAGCCCCTGAACGCATTGTGTAAGAATTTCTCTCTCTTTCACTGTCTTTGTTTCATGGGTTTTTCAAAGTAATTTATTTTTATAATGGGGTTTAGCTGCTTTTCACTGCTGTGTTTATGCCGCTTTACACCCACTTGACACACTAACAGAGAGATATCAATACATAGGTTTTAAGATTATTACTAGTCAGATATATTCTTGTGCGGTGAATAGGGCGTGTTGAGTCCAGTTCTCTGAGCAAGGAGTAGGTCTTGTCTATTACATATTGGGTTTATGGAACGGTATCTGAGCTAATTTGAAACCCTTGTTTTATGTATCACCCCACCTCACCTTTCCCGTTAAGCAGCCATAGTGTGTTCTCTGCATGTGTGACTCTGTTCTGTTTTGTAATTCAGTTCAAGTGTAACGGTTTTTACAGTCCCTCTATAAGTGATACCTTATGAGAAGTGTCCTTTTCTGTGTGACTTATTTCACTTAGAATCGTCGTACCTAAATCCACTCATCATGCTGCTATTAGCCTTATGACATTGATTTCATGGCTGAGTGATATTCCATTGTACATAAGGACCACAACTTCTTTATCCATTTTTCTCCCTCCTGGGATATTGAAGGTGGAATGAAGTGGAGGTCCTTGTCAACAGAGCAGCCCTAAACTTTGGGGTGCTTGTGTCTTGCTGATTTTTCATTTTCCCAATTTATACCCCCATGAGTGGAAGTGCCCTATGCTCTCTACGCTGTGTTTTTTAGATGTTTCAGGACACACCGTACACTTCTCCAGAGTGGCTGTTGGCAATTTACATCCCGCCCATCAGTGTAGCAAGGCTCCCATTTCTCCATGGCCTGTCCTGCATTTCTGGTTTTGAGACTTTTTTCAGCATGGCCCTTTTGACCGATGGGTAGCGAGTCTTCTTTGTAGCCCTGATTTGCCTTTCCAGGTTGCTTGGTTGGCCAAAAAGGGCGTATGCGTTTTTTCCTGAATATATTCAGGAAAAAACGCATACGCCCTTTTTGGCCAAGGGCATCATTGTCAACGTTTTGCCGCTTTTCATGTGCTTTAAAGGTGATTCGAATCTACCTCCTGAAATCTGTTTCCTGCATTTCTGCCTTGATTTCAAATCCTCTTCTTTGCCTTCCCTCAATATATTTGTGGACGAGGGTTATCATTTATAACTCTGCACGTTTGTGAATTGCAGTGCCCTGAAGCTCCATTTTACAACTCGCTTTTTTGGGAGCTGGCCGCAAAAGCGCAGGATGGCTTCAGGCCCTGTTCTGGTTCCGGGGGGAGGATGAGCCTGTGGTTAATTCTTCTTCCTGATGGGAAAATAGAGTGACCTGTGCCTGTCCCAACACCAAGAGCTAGTCTCTCACTGGTTCCCCGTATTCCCGTTCATCCTCAGGACAAATTGCAACCTGTACGGAACAGGAGGTTAAAGGTGCTGATGCTCCAAGTAGGGAGATTGTTAGTAAAGCGGCTGGAATGGTGACCCCGGGCACAAGGAGAAGAGAAATGAGGTGCGTTTTAGAAACCTTTCCCCATCACATGGTGTACCATCTTTTTTGTTTTCTCATGCATGTTTTCGATGTAGGAAGATGCCCTTGAACCTGGAGATTTGGGACCCATGCGATGGGTACCACGCAGTATTACTTTAAAGGGTCTGCGTTTGCTCACCCAACCTCACCAAACCTCTCAGCCCCAAGATTGTCCACCCTTATGTCTCATCCAGCTGTGGGTCTAGAAATGGTCAATCCAGGTTGCATCACGGCCCCTGAACGCATTGTGTAAGAATTTCTCTCTCTTTCACTGTCTTTGTTTCATGGGTTTTTCAAAGTAATTTATTTTTATAATGGGGTTTAGCTGCTTTTCACTGCTGTGTTTATGCCGCTTTACACCCACTTGACACACTAACAGAGAGATATCAATACATAGGTTTTAAGATTATTACTAGTCAGATATATTCTTGTGCGGTGAATAGGGCGTGTTGAGTCCAGTTCTCTGAGCAAGGAGTAGGTCTTGTCTATTACATATTGGGTTTATGGAACGGTATCTGAGCTAATTTGAAACCCTTGTTTTATGTATCACCCCACCTCACCTTTCCCGTTAAGCAGCCATAGTGTGTTTTCTGCATGTGTGACTCTGTTCTGTTTTGTAATTCAGTTCAAGTGTAACGGTTTTTACATTCCCTCTATAAGTGATACCTTATGAGAAGTGTCCTTTTCTGTGTGACTTATTTCACTTAGAATCGTCGTACCTAAATCCACTCATCATGCTGCTACTAACCTTATGACATTGATTTCATGGCTGAGTGATATTCCATTGTACATAAGGACCACAACTTCTTTATCCATTTTTCTCTTTCCTGGGATATTGAAGGTGGAATGAAGTGGAGGTCCTTGTCAACAGAGCAGCCCTAAACTTTGGGGTGCTTGTGTCTTGCTGAATTTTCATTTTCCCAATTTATACCCCCATGAGTGGAAGTGCCCTATGCTCTCTAAGCTGTGTTTTTTAGATGTTTCAGGACACACCGTACACTTCTCCAGAGTGGCTGTTGGCAATTTACATCCCGCCCATCAGTGTAGCAAGGCTCCCATTTCTCCATGGCCTGTCCTGCATTTCTGGTTTTGAGACTTTTTTCAGCATGGCCCTTTTGACCGATGGGTAGCGAGTCTGCTTTGTCGCGCTGATTTGCCTTTCCAGGTTGCTTGGTTGGCCAAAAAGGGCGTATGCGTTTTTTCCTGAATATATTCAGGAAAAAACGCATACGCCCTTTTTGGCCAAGGGCATCATTGTCAACGTTTTGCCGCTTTTCATGTGCTTTAAAGGCGATTCGAATCTACCTCCTGAAATCTGTTTCCTACAATTCTGCCTTGATTTCAAATCCTCTTCTTTGCCTTCCCTCAATATATTTGTGGACGAGAGTTATCATTTATAACTCTGCAGGTTTGTGAATTGCAGTGCCCTGAAGCTCCATTTTACAACTCGCTTTTTTGGGAGCTGGCCGCAAAAGCACAGGATGGCTTCAGGCCCTGTTCTGGTTCCGGGGGGGAGGATGAGCCTGTGGTTAATTCTTCTTCCTGATGGGAAAATAGAGTGACCTTTGCCTGTCCCAACACCAAGAGCTAGTCTCTCACTGGTTCCCCGTCTACCCGTTCATCCTCAGGACAAATTGCAACCTGTACGGAACAGGAGGTTAAAGGTGCTGATGCTCCAAGTAGGGAGATTGTTAGTAAAGCGGCTGGAATGGCGAACCCGGGCACAAGGAGAAGAGAAATGAGGTGCGTTTTAGAAACCTTTCCACATCACACGGTGTACCATCTTCTGGGTTTCTCATGCATGTTTTCGATGTAGGAAGATGCCCTTGAACCTGGAGATTTGGGACCCATGCGATGGGTACCACGCAGTATTACTTTAAAGGGTCTGCGTTTGCTCACCCAACCTCACCAAACCTCTCAGCCCCAAGAGTGTCCACCCTTATGTCTCATCCAGCTGTGGGTCTAGATATGGTCAATCCAGGTTGCATCACAGCCCCTGAACGCATTGTGTAAGAATTTCTCTCTCTTTCACTGTCTTTGTTTCATGGGTTTGTAAAAGTAATTTATTTTTATAATGGGGTTTAGCTGCTTTTCACTGCTGTGTTTATGCCGCTTTTCACCCACTTGACACACTAACAGAGAGATATCAATACATAGGTTTTAAGATTATTACTAGTCAGATATATTCTTGTGCGGTGAATAGGGCGTGTTGAGTCCAGTTCTCTGAGCAAGGAGTAGGTCTTGTCTATTACATATTGGGTTTATGGAACGGTATCTGAGCTAATTTGAAACCCTTGTTTTATGTATCACCCCACCTCACCTTTCCCGTTAAGCAGCCATAGTGTGTTTTCTGCCTGTGTGACTCTGTTCTGTTTTGTAATTCAGTTCAAGTGTAACGGTTTTTACATTCCCTCTATAAGTGATACCTTATGAGAAGTGTCCTTTTCTGTGTGACTTATTTCACTTAGAATCGTCGTACCTAAATCCACTCATCATGCTGCTACTAGCCTTATGACATTGATTTCATGGCTGAGTGATATTCCATTGTACATAAGGACCACAACTTCTTTATCCATTTTTCTCTTTCCTGGGATATTGAAGGTGGAATGAAGTGGAGGTCCTTGTCAACAGAGCAGCCCTAAACTTTGGGGTGCTTGTGTCTTGCTGAATTTTCATTTTCCCAATTTATACCCCCATGAGTGGAAGTGCCCTATGCTCTCTAAGCTGTGTTTTTTAGATGTTTCAGGACACACCGTACACTTCTCCAGAGTGGCTGTTGGCAATTTACATCCCGCCCATCAGTGTAGCAAGGCTCCCATTTCTCCATGGCCTGTCCTGCATTTCTGGTTTTGAGACTTTTTTCAGCATGGCCCTTTTGACCGATGGGTAGCGAGTCTGCTTTGTAGCGCTGATTTGCCTTTCCAGGTTGCTTGGTTGGCCAAAAAGGGCGTATGCGTTTTTTCCTGAATATATTCAGGAAAAAACGCATACGCCCTTTTTGGCCAAGGGCATCATTGTCAACGTTTTGCCGCTTTTCATGTGCTTTAAAGGCGATTCGAATCTACCTCCTGAAATCTGTTTCCTACAATTCTGCCTTGATTTCAAATCCTCTTCTTTGCCTTCCCTCAATATATTTGTGGACGAGAGTTATCATTTATAACTCTGCAGGTTTGTGAATTGCAGTGCCCTGAAGCTCCATTTTACAACTCGCTTTTTTGGGAGCTGGCCGCAAAAGCACAGGATGGCTTCAGGCCCTGTTCTGGTTCCGGGGGGGAGGATGAGCCTGTGGTTAATTCTTCTTCCTGATGGGAAAATAGAGTGACCTTTGCCTGTCCCAACACCAAGAGCTAGTCTCTCACTGGTTCCCCGTCTACCCGTTCATCCTCAGGACAAATTGCAACCTGTACGGAACAGGAGGTTAAAGGTGCTGATGCTCCAAGTAGGGAGATTGTTAGTAAAGCGGCTGGAATGGCGAACCCGGGCACAAGGAGAAGAGAAATGAGGTGCGTTTTAGAAACCTTTCCACATCACACGGTGTACCATCTTCTGGGTTTCTCATGCATGTTTTCGATGTAGGAAGATGCCCTTGAACCTGGAGATTTGGGACCCATGCGATGGGTACCACGCAGTATTACTTTAAAGGGTCTGCGTTTGCTCACCCAACCTCACCAAACCTCTCAGCCCCAAGAGTGTCCACCCTTATGTCTCATCCAGCTGTGGGTCTAGATATGGTCAATCCAGGTTGCATCACAGCCCCTGAACGCATTGTGTAAGAATTTCTCTCTCTTTCACTGTCTTTGTTTCATGGGTTTGTAAAAGTAATTTATTTTTATAATGGGGTTTAGCTGCTTTTCACTGCTGTGTTTATGCCGCTTTTCACCCACTTGACACACTAACAGAGAGATATCAATACATAGGTTTTAAGATTATTACTAGTCAGATATATTCTTGTGCGGTGAATAGGGCGTGTTGAGTCCAGTTCTCTGAGCAAGGAGTAGGTCTTGTCTATTACATATTGGGTTTATGGAACGGTATCTGAGCTAATTTGAAACCCTTGTTTTATGTATCACCCCACCTCACCTTTCCCGTTAAGCAGCCATAGTGTGTTTTCTGCCTGTGTGACTCTGTTCTGTTTTGTAATTCAGTTCAAGTGTAACGGTTTTTACATTCCCTCTATAAGTGATACCTTATGAGAAGTGTCCTTTTCTGTGTGACTTATTTCACTTAGAATCGTCGTACCTAAATCCACTCATCATGCTGCTACTAGCCTTATGACATTGATTTCATGGCTGAGTGATATTCCATTGTACATAAGGACCACAACTTCTTTATCCATTTTTCTCTTTCCTGGGATATTGAAGGTGGAATGAAGTGGAGGTCCTTGTCAACAGAGCAGCCCTAAACTTTGGGGTGCTTGTGTCTTGCTGAATTTTCATTTTCCCAATTTATACCCCCATGAGTGGAAGTGCCCTATGCTCTCTAAGCTGTGTTTTTTAGATGTTTCAGGACACACCGTACACTTCTCCAGAGTGGCTGTTGGCAATTTACATCCCGCCCATCAGTGTAGCAAGGCTCCCATTTCTCCATGGCCTGTCCTGCATTTCTGGTTTTGAGACTTTTTTCAGCATGGCCCTTTTGACCGATGGGTAGCGAGTCTGCTTTGTAGCGCTGATTTTCCTTTTCAGGTTGCTTGGTTGGCCAAAAAGGGCGTATGCGTTTTTTCCTGAATATATTCAGGAAAAAACGCATACGCCCTTTTTGGCCAAGGGCATCATTGTCAACGTTTTGCCGCTTTTCATGTGCTTTAAAGGCGATTCGAATCTACCTCCTGAAATTTCTTTCCTGCAATTCTGCCTTGATTTCAAATCCTCTTCTTTGCCTTCTCTCAATATATTTGTGGACGAGAGTTATCATTTATAACTCTGCAGGTTTGTGAATTGCAGTGCCCTGAACCTCCATTTTACAACTCGCTTTTTTGGGAGCTGGCCGCAAAAGCGCAGGATGGCTTCAGGCCCTGTTCTGGTTCCGGGGGGGAGGATGAGCCTGTGGTTAATTCTTCTTCCTGATGGGAAAATAGAGTGACCTGTGCCTGTCCCAACACCAAGAGCTAGTCTCTCACTGGTTCCCCGTCTACCCGTTCATCCTCAGGACAAATTGCAACCTGTACGGAACAGGAGGTTAAAGGTGCTGATGCTCCAAGTAGGGAGATTGTTAGTAAAGCGGCTGGAATGGCGAACCCGGGCACAAGGAGAAGAGAAATGAGGTGCGTTTTAGAAACCTTTCCACATCACACGGTGTACCATCTTCTGGGTTTCTCATGCATGTTTTCGATGTAGGAAGATGCCCTTGAACCTGGAGATTTGGGACCCATGCGATGGGTACCACGCAGTATTACTTTAAAGGGTCTGCGTTTGCTCACCCAACCTCACCAAACCTCTCAGCCCCAAGAGTGTCCACCCTTATGTCTCATCCAGCTGTGGGTCTAGATATGGTCAATCCAGGTTGCATCACAGCCCCTGAACGCATTGTGTAAGAATTTCTCTCTCTTTCACTGTCTTTGTTTCATGGGTTTGTAAAAGTAATTTATTTTTATAATGGGGTTTAGCTGCTTTTCACTGCTGTGTTTATGCCGCTTTTCACCCACTTGACACACTAACAGAGAGATATCAATACATAGGTTTTAAGATTATTACTAGTCAGATATATTCTTGTGCGGTGAATAGGGCGTGTTGAGTCCAGTTCTCTGAGCAAGGAGTAGGTCTTGTCTATTACATATTGGGTTTATGGAACGGTATCTGAGCTAATTTGAAACCCTTGTTTTATGTATCACCCCACCTCACCTTTCCCGTTAAGCAGCCATAGTGTGTTTTCTGCCTGTGTGACTCTGTTCTGTTTTGTAATTCAGTTCAAGTGTAACGGTTTTTACATTCCCTCTATAAGTGATACCTTATGAGAAGTGTCCTTTTCTGTGTGACTTATTTCACTTAGAATCGTCGTACCTAAATCCACTCATCATGCTGCTACTAGCCTTATGACATTGATTTCATGGCTGAGTGATATTCCATTGTACATAAGGACCACAACTTCTTTATCCATTTTTCTCTTTCCTGGGATATTGAAGGTGGAATGAAGTGGAGGTCCTTGTCAACAGAGCAGCCCTAAACTTTGGGGTGCTTGTGTCTTGCTGAATTTTCATTTTCCCAATTTATACCCCCATGAGTGGAAGTGCCCTATGCTCTCTAAGCTGTGTTTTTTAGATGTTTCAGGACACACCGTACACTTCTCCAGAGTGGCTGTTGGCAATTTACATCCCGCCCATCAGTGTAGCAAGGCTCCCATTTCTCCATGGCCTGTCCTGCATTTCTGGTTTTGAGACTTTTTTCAGCATGGCCCTTTTGACCGATGGGTAGCGAGTCTGCTTTGTAGCGCTGATTTTCCTTTTCAGGTTGCTTGGTTGGCCAAAAAGGGCGTATGCGTTTTTTCCTGAATATATTCAGGAAAAAACGCATACGCCCTTTTTGGCCAAGGGCATCATTGTCAACGTTTTGCCGCTTTTCATGTGCTTTAAAGGCGATTCGAATCTACCTCCTGAAATCTCTTTCCTGCAATTCTGCCTTGATTTCAAATCCTCTTCTTTGCCTTCTCTCAATATATTTGTGGACGAGAGTTATCATTTATAACTCTGCAGGTTTGTGAATTGCAGTGCCCTGAACCTCCATTTTACAACTCGCTTTTTTGGGAGCTGGCCGCAAAAGCGCAGGATGGCTTCAGGCCCTGTTCTGGTTCCGGGGGGGAGGATGAGCCTGTGGTTAATTCTTCTTCCTGATGGGAAAATAGAGTGACCTGTGCCTGTCCCAACAACAAGAGCTAGTCTCTCACTGGTTCCCCGTATTCCCGTTCATCCTCAGGACAAATTGCAACCTGTACGGAACAGGAGGTTAAAGGTGCTGATGCTCCAAGTAGGGAGACTGTTAGTAAAGTGGCTGGAATGGCGACCCCGGGCACAAGGAGAAGAGAAATGAGGTGCGTTTTAGAAACCTTTCCCCATCACATGGTGTACCATCTTTTTTGTTTTCTCATGCATGTTTTCGATGTAGGAAGATGCCCTTGAACCTGGAGATTTGGGACCCATGCGATGGGTACCACGCAGTATTACTTTAAAGGGTCTGCGTTTGCTCACCCAACCTCACCAAACCTCTCAGCCCCAAGAGTGTCCACCCTTATGTCTCATCCAGCTGTGGGTCTAGAAATGGTCAATCCAGGTTGCATCACAGCCCCTGAACGCATTGTGTAAGAATTTCTCTCTCTTTCACTGTCTTTGTTTCATGGGTTTTTCAAAGTAATTTATTTTTATAATGGGGTTTAGCTGCTTTTCACTGCTGTGTTTATGCCGCTTTACACCCACTTGACACACTAACAGAGAGATATCAATACATAGGTTTTAAGATTATTACTAGTCAGATATATTCTTGTGCGGTGAATAGGGCGTGTTGAGTCCAGTTCTCTGAGCAAGGAGTAGGTCTTGTCTATTACATATTGGGTTTATGGAACGGTATCTGAGCTAATTTGAAACCCTTGTTTTATGTATCACCCCACCTCACCTTTCCCGTTAAGCAGCCATAGTGTGTTCTCTGCATGTGTGACTCTGTTCTGTTTTGTAATTCAGTTCAAGTGTAACGGTTTTTACAGTCCCTCTATAAGTGATACCTTATGAGAAGTGTCCTTTTCTGTGTGACTTATTTCACTTAGAATCGTCGTACCTAAATCCACTCATCATGCTGCTATTAGCCTTATGACATTGATTTCATGGCTGAGTGATATTCCATTGTACATAAGGACCACAACTTCTTTATCCATTTTTCTCCCTCCTGGGATATTGAAGGTGGAATGAAGTGGAGGTCCTTGTCAACAGAGCAGCCCTAAACTTTGGGGTGCTTGTGTCTTGCTGATTTTTCATTTTCCCAATTTATACCCCCATGAGTGGAAGTGCCCTATGCTCTCTACGCTGTGTTTTTTAGATGTTTCAGGACACACCGTACACTTCTCCAGAGTGGCTGTTGGCAATTTACATCCCGCCCATCAGTGTAGCAAGGCTCCCATTTCTCCATGGCCTGTCCTGCATTTCTGGTTTTGAGACTTTTTTCAGCATGGCCCTTTTGACCGATGGGTAGCGAGTCTTCTTTGTAGCCCTGATTTGCCTTTCCAGGTTGCTTGGTTGGCCAAAAAGGGCGTATGCGTTTTTTCCTGAATATATTCAGGAAAAAACGCATACGCCCTTTTTGGCCAAGGGCATCATTGTCAACGTTTTGCCGCTTTTCATGTGCTTTAAAGGTGATTCGAATCTACCTCCTGAAATCTGTTTCCTGCATTTCTGCCTTGATTTCAAATCCTCTTCTTTGCCTTCCCTCAATATATTTGTGGACGAGGGTTATCATTTATAACTCTGCAGGTTTGTGAATTGCAGTGCCCTGAAGCTCCATTTTACAACTCGCTTTTTTGGGAGCTGGCCGCAAAAGCGCAGGATGGCTTCAGGCCCTGTTCTGGTTCCGGGGGGAGGATGAGCCTGTGGTTAATTCTTCTTCCTGATGGGAAAATAGAGTGACCTGTGCCTGTCCCAACACCAAGAGCTAGTCTCTCACTGGTTCCCCGTATTCCCGTTCATCCTCAGGACAAATTGCAACCTGTACGGAACAGGAGGTTAAAGGTGCTGATGCTCCAAGTAGGGAGATTGTTAGTAAAGCGGCTGGAATGGTGACCCCGGGCACAAGGAGAAGAGAAATGAGGTGCGTTTTAGAAACCTTTCCCCATCACATGGTGTACCATCTTTTTTGTTTTCTCATGCATGTTTTCGATGTAGGAAGATGCCCTTGAACCTGGAGATTTGGGACCCATGCGATGGGTACCACGCAGTATTACTTTAAAGGGTCTGCGTTTGCTCACCCAACCTCACCAAACCTCTCAGCCCCAAGATTGTCCACCCTTATGTCTCATCCAGCTGTGGGTCTAGAAATGGTCAATCCAGGTTGCATCACGGCCCCTGAACGCATTGTGTAAGAATTTCTCTCTCTTTCACTGTCTTTGTTTCATGGGTTTTTCAAAGTAATTTATTTTTATAATGGGGTTTAGCTGCTTTTCACTGCTGTGTTTATGCCGCTTTACACCCACTTGACACACTAACAGAGAGATATCAATACATAGGTTTTAAGATTATTACTAGTCAGATATATTCTTGTGCGGTGAATAGGGCGTGTTGAGTCCAGTTCTCTGAGCAAGGAGTAGGTCTTGTCTATTACATATTGGGTTTATGGAACGGTATCTGAGCTAATTTGAAACCCTTGTTTTATGTATCACCCCACCTCACCTTTCCCGTTAAGCAGCCATAGTGTGTTTTCTGCATGTGTGACTCTGTTCTGTTTTGTAATTCAGTTCAAGTGTAACGGTTTTTACATTCCCTCTATAAGTGATACCTTATGAGAAGTGTCCTTTTCTGTGTGACTTATTTCACTTAGAATCGTCGTACCTAAATCCACTCATCATGCTGCTACTAACCTTATGACATTGATTTCATGGCTGAGTGATATTCCATTGTACATAAGGACCACAACTTCTTTATCCATTTTTCTCTTTCCTGGGATATTGAAGGTGGAATGAAGTGGAGGTCCTTGTCAACAGAGCAGCCCTAAACTTTGGGGTGCTTGTGTCTTGCTGAATTTTCATTTTCCCAATTTATACCCCCATGAGTGGAAGTGCCCTATGCTCTCTAAGCTGTGTTTTTTAGATGTTTCAGGACACACCGTACACTTCTCCAGAGTGGCTGTTGGCAATTTACATCCCGCCCATCAGTGTAGCAAGGCTCCCATTTCTCCATGGCCTGTCCTGCATTTCTGGTTTTGAGACTTTTTTCAGCATGGCCCTTTTGACCGATGGGTAGCGAGTCTGCTTTGTCGCGCTGATTTGCCTTTCCAGGTTGCTTGGTTGGCCAAAAAGGGCATATGCGTTTTTTCCTGAATATATTCAGGAAAAAACGCATACGCCCTTTTTGGCCAAGGGCATCATTGTCAACGTTTTGCCGCTTTTCATGTGCTTTAAAGGCGATTCGAATCTACCTCCTGAAATCTGTTTCCTACAATTCTGCCTTGATTTCAAATCCTCTTCTTTGCCTTCCCTCAATATATTTGTGGACGAGAGTTATCATTTATAACTCTGCAGGTTTGTGAATTGCAGTGCCCTGAAGCTCCATTTTACAACTCGCTTTTTTGGGAGCTGGCCGCAAAAGCACAGGATGGCTTCAGGCCCTGTTCTGGTTCCGGGGGGGAGGATGAGCCTGTGGTTAATTCTTCTTCCTGATGGGAAAATAGAGTGACCTTTGCCTGTCCCAACACCAAGAGCTAGTCTCTCACTGGTTCCCCGTCTACCCGTTCATCCTCAGGACAAATTGCAACCTGTACGGAACAGGAGGTTAAAGGTGCTGATGCTCCAAGTAGGGAGATTGTTAGTAAAGCGGCTGGAATGGCGAACCCGGGCACAAGGAGAAGAGAAATGAGGTGCGTTTTAGAAACCTTTCCACATCACACGGTGTACCATCTTCTGGGTTTCTCATGCATGTTTTCGATGTAGGAAGATGCCCTTGAACCTGGAGATTTGGGACCCATGCGATGGGTACCACGCAGTATTACTTTAAAGGGTCTGCGTTTGCTCACCCAACCTCACCAAACCTCTCAGCCCCAAGAGTGTCCACCCTTATGTCTCATCCAGCTGTGGGTCTAGATATGGTCAATCCAGGTTGCATCACAGCCCCTGAACGCATTGTGTAAGAATTTCTCTCTCTTTCACTGTCTTTGTTTCATGGGTTTGTAAAAGTAATTTATTTTTATAATGGGGTTTAGCTGCTTTTCACTGCTGTGTTTATGCCGCTTTTCACCCACTTGACACACTAACAGAGAGATATCAATACATAGGTTTTAAGATTATTACTAGTCAGATATATTCTTGTGCGGTGAATAGGGCGTGTTGAGTCCAGTTCTCTGAGCAAGGAGTAGGTCTTGTCTATTACATATTGGGTTTATGGAACGGTATCTGAGCTAATTTGAAACCCTTGTTTTATGTATCACCCCACCTCACCTTTCCCGTTAAGCAGCCATAGTGTGTTTTCTGCCTGTGTGACTCTGTTCTGTTTTGTAATTCAGTTCAAGTGTAACGGTTTTTACATTCCCTCTATAAGTGATACCTTATGAGAAGTGTCCTTTTCTGTGTGACTTATTTCACTTAGAATCGTCGTACCTAAATCCACTCATCATGCTGCTACTAGCCTTATGACATTGATTTCATGGCTGAGTGATATTCCATTGTACATAAGGACCACAACTTCTTTATCCATTTTTCTCTTTCCTGGGATATTGAAGGTGGAATGAAGTGGAGGTCCTTGTCAACAGAGCAGCCCTAAACTTTGGGGTGCTTGTGTCTTGCTGAATTTTCATTTTCCCAATTTATACCCCCATGAGTGGAAGTGCCCTATGCTCTCTAAGCTGTGTTTTTTAGATGTTTCAGGACACACCGTACACTTCTCCAGAGTGGCTGTTGGCAATTTACATCCCGCCCATCAGTGTAGCAAGGCTCCCATTTCTCCATGGCCTGTCCTGCATTTCTGGTTTTGAGACTTTTTTCAGCATGGCCCTTTTGACCGATGGGTAGCGAGTCTGCTTTGTAGCGCTGATTTTCCTTTTCAGGTTGCTTGGTTGGCCAAAAAGGGCGTATGCGTTTTTTCCTGAATATATTCAGGAAAAAACGCATACGCCCTTTTTGGCCAAGGGCATCATTGTCAACGTTTTGCCGCTTTTCATGTGCTTTAAAGGCGATTCGAATCTACCTCCTGAAATCTCTTTCCTGCAATTCTGCCTTGATTTCAAATCCTCTTCTTTGCCTTCTCTCAATATATTTGTGGACGAGAGTTATCATTTATAACTCTGCAGGTTTGTGAATTGCAGTGCCCTGAACCTCCATTTTACAACTCGCTTTTTTGGGAGCTGGCCGCAAAAGCGCAGGATGGCTTCAGGCCCTGTTCTGGTTCCGGGGGGGAGGATGAGCCTGTGGTTAATTCTTCTTCCTGATGGGAAAATAGAGTGACCTGTGCCTGTCCCAACACCAAGAGCTAGTCTCTCACTGGTTCCCCGTCTACCCGTTCATCCTCAGGACAAATTGCAACCTGTACGGAACAGGAGGTTAAAGGTGCTGATGCTCCAAGTAGGGAGATTGTTAGTAAAGCGGCTGGAATGGCGAACCCGGGCACAAGGAGAAGAGAAATGAGGTGCGTTTTAGAAACCTTTCCACATCACACGGTGTACCATCTTCTGGGTTTCTCATGCATGTTTTCGATGTAGGAAGATGCCCTTGAACCTGGAGATTTGGGACCCATGCGATGGGTACCACGCAGTATTACTTTAAAGGGTCTGCGTTTGCTCACCCAACCTCACCAAACCTCTCAGCCCCAAGAGTGTCCACCCTTATGTCTCATCCAGCTGTGGGTCTAGATATGGTCAATCCAGGTTGCATCACAGCCCCTGAACGCATTGTGTAAGAATTTCTCTCTCTTTCACTGTCTTTGTTTCATGGGTTTGTAAAAGTAATTTATTTTTATAATGGGGTTTAGCTGCTTTTCACTGCTGTGTTTATGCCGCTTTTCACCCACTTGACACACTAACAGAGAGATATCAATACATAGGTTTTAAGATTATTACTAGTCAGATATATTCTTGTGCGGTGAATAGGGCGTGTTGAGTCCAGTTCTCTGAGCAAGGAGTAGGTCTTGTCTATTACATATTGGGTTTATGGAACGGTATCTGAGCTAATTTGAAACCCTTGTTTTATGTATCACCCCACCTCACCTTTCCCGTTAAGCAGCCATAGTGTGTTTTCTGCCTGTGTGACTCTGTTCTGTTTTGTAATTCAGTTCAAGTGTAACGGTTTTTACATTCCCTCTATAAGTGATACCTTATGAGAAGTGTCCTTTTCTGTGTGACTTATTTCACTTAGAATCGTCGTACCTAAATCCACTCATCATGCTGCTACTAGCCTTATGACATTGATTTCCTGGCTGAGTGATATTCCATTGTACATAAGGACCACAACTTCTTTATCCATTTTTCTCTTTCCTGGGATATTGAAGGTGGAATGAAGTGGAGGTCCTTGTCAACAGAGCAGCCCTAAACTTTGGGGTGCTTGTGTCTTGCTGAATTTTCATTTTCCCAATTTATACCCCCATGAGTGGAAGTGCCCTATGCTCTCTAAGCTGTGTTTTTTAGATGTTTCAGGACACACCGTACACTTCTCCAGAGTGGCTGTTGGCAATTTACATCCCGCCCATCAGTGTAGCAAGGCTCCCATTTCTCCATGGCCTGTCCTGCATTTCTGGTTTTGAGACTTTTTTCAGCATGGCCCTTTTGACCGATGGGTAGCGAGTCTGCTTTGTAGCGCTGATTTGCCTTTTCAGGTTGCTTGGTTGGCCAAAAAGGGCGTATGCGTTTTTTCCTGAATATATTCAGGAAAAAACGCATACGCCCTTTTTGGCCAAGGGCATCATTGTCAACGTTTTGCCGCTTTTCATGTGCTTTAAAGGCGATTCGAATCTACCTCCTGAAATCTCTTTCCTGCAATTCTGCCTTGATTTCAAATCCTCTTCTTTGCCTTCTCTCAATATATTTGTGGACGAGAGTTATCATTTATAACTCTGCAGGTTTGTGAATTGCAGTGCCCTGAACCTCCATTTTACAACTCGCTTTTTTGGGAGCTGGCCGCAAAAGCGCAGGATGGCTTCAGGCCCTGTTCTGGTTCCGGGGGGGAGGATGAGCCTGTGGTTAATTCTTCTTCCTGATGGGAAAATAGAGTGACCTGTGCCTGTCCCAACACCAAGAGCTAGTCTCTCACTGGTTCCCCGTCTACCCGTTCATCCTCAGGACAAATTGCAACCTGTACGGAACAGGAGGTTAAAGGTGCTGATGCTCCAAGTAGGGAGATTGTTAGTAAAGCGGCTGGAATGGCGAACCCGGGCACAAGGAGAAGAGAAATTAGGTGCGTTTTAGAAACCTTTCCACATCACACGGTGTACCATCTTCTGGGTTTCTCATGCATGTTTTCGATGTAGGAAGATGCCCTTGAACCTGGAGATTTGGGACCCATGCGATGGGTACCACGCAGTATTACTTTAAAGGGTCTGCATTTGCTCACCCAACCTCACCAAACCTCTCAGCCCCAAGAGTGTCCACCCTTATGTCTCATCCAGCTGTGGGTCTAGATATGGTCAATCCAGGTTGCATCACAGCCCCTGAACGCATTGTGTAAGAATTTCTCTCTCTTTCACTGTCTTTGTTTCATGGGTTTGTAAAAGTAATTTATTTTTATAATGGGGTTTAGCTGCTTTTCACTGCTGTGTTTATGCCGCTTTTCACCCACTTGACACACTAACAGAGAGATATCAATACATAGGTTTTAAGATTATTACTAGTCAGATATATTCTTGTGCGGTGAATAGGGCGTGTTGAGTCCAGTTCTCTGAGCAAGGAGTAGGTCTTGTCTATTACATATTGGGTTTATGGAACGGTATCTGAGCTAATTTGAAACCCTTGTTTTATGTATCACCCCACCTCACCTTTCCCGTTAAGCAGCCATAGTGTGTTTTCTGCCTGTGTGACTCTGTTCTGTTTTGTAATTCAGTTCAAGTGTAACGGTTTTTACATTCCCTCTATAAGTGATACCTTATGAGAAGTGTCCTTTTCTGTGTGACTTATTTCACTTAGAATCGTCGTACCTAAATCCACTCATCATGCTGCTACTAGCCTTATGACATTGATTTCATGGCTGAGTGATATTCCATTGTACATAAGGACCACAACTTCTTTATCCATTTTTCTCTTTCCTGGGATATTGAAGGTGGAATGAAGTGGAGGTCCTTGTCAACAGAGCAGCCCTAAACTTTGGGGTGCTTGTGTCTTGCTGAATTTTCATTTTCCCAATTTATACCCCCATGAGTGGAAGTGCCCTATGCTCTCTAAGCTGTGTTTTTTAGATGTTTCAGGACACACCGTACACTTCTCCAGAGTGGCTGTTGGCAATTTACATCCCGCCCATCAGTGTAGCAAGGCTCCCATTTCTCCATGGCCTGTCCTGCATTTCTGGTTTTGAGACTTTTTTCAGCATGGCCCTTTTGACCGATGGGTAGCGAGTCTGCTTTGTCGCGCTGATTTGCCTTTCCAGGTTGCTTGGTTGGCCAAAAAGGGCGTATGCGTTTTTTCCTGAATATATTCAGGAAAAAACGCATACGCCCTTTTTGGCCAAGGGCATCATTGTCAACGTTTTGCCGCTTTTCATGTGCTTTAAAGGCGATTCGAATCTACCTCCTGAATTCTCTTTCCTGCAATTCTGCCTTGATTTCAAATCCTCTTCTTTGCCTTCTCTCAATATATTTGTGGACGAGAGTTATCATTTATAACTCTGCAGGTTTGTGAATTGCAGTGCCCTGAACCTCCATTTTACAACTCGCTTTTTTGGGAGCTGGCCGCAAAAGCGCAGGATGGCTTCAGGCCCTGTTCTGGTTCCGGGGGGGAGGATGAGCCTGTGGTTAATTCTTCTTCCTGATGGGAAAATAGAGTGACCTGTGCCTGTCCCAACACCAAGAGCTAGTCTCTCACTGGTTCCCCGTCTACCCGTTCATCCTCAGGACAAATTGCAACCTGTACGGAACAGGAGGTTAAAGGTGCTGATGCTCCAAGTAGGGAGATTGTTAGTAAAGCGGCTGGAATGGCGAACCCGGGCACAAGGAGAAGAGAAATGAGGTGCGTTTTAGAAACCTTTCCACATCACACGGTGTACCATCTTCTGGGTTTCTCATGCATGTTTTCGATGTAGGAAGATGCCCTTGAACCTGGAGATTTGGGACCCATGCGATGGGTACCACGCAGTATTACTTTAAAGGGTCTGCGTTTGCTCACCCAACCTCACCAAACCTCTCAGCCCCAAGAGTGTCCACCCTTATGTCTCATCCAGCTGTGGGTCTAGATATGGTCAATCCAGGTTGCATCACAGCCCCTGAACGCATTGTGTAAGAATTTCTCTCTCTTTCACTGTCTTTGTTTCATGGGTTTGTAAAAGTAATTTATTTTTATAATGGGGTTTAGCTGCTTTTCACTGCTGTGTTTATGCCGCTTTACACCCACTTGACACACTAACAGAGAGATATCAATACATAGGTTTTAAGATTATTACTAGTCAGATATATTCTTGTGCGGTGAATAGGGCGTGTTGAGTCCAGTTCTCTGAGCAAGGAGTAGGTCTTGTCTATTACATATTGGGTTTATGGAACGGTATCTGAGCTAATTTGAAACCCTTGTTTTATGTATCACCCCACCTCACCTTTCCCGTTAAGCAGCCATAGTGTGTTCTCTGCATGTGTGACTCTGTTCTGTTTTGTAATTCAGTTCAAGTGTAACGGTTTTTACAGTCCCTCTATAAGTGATACCTTATGAGAAGTGTCCTTTTCTGTGTGACTTATTTCACTTAGAATTGTCGTACCTAAATCCACTCATCATGCTGCTATTAGCCTTATGACATTGATTTCCTGGCTGAGTGATATTCCATTGTACATAAGGACCACAACTTCTTTATCCATTTTTCTCCCTCCTGGGATATTGAAGGTGGAATGAAGTGGAGGTCCTTGTCAACAGAGCAGCCCTAAACTTTGGGGTGCTTGTGTCTTGCTGAATTTTCATTTTCCCAATTTATACCCCCATGAGTGGAAGTGCCCTATGCTCTCTAAGCTGTGTTTTTTAGATGTTTCAGGACACACCGTACACTTCTCCAGAGTGGCTGTTGGCAATTTACATCCCGCCCATCAGTGTAGCAAGGCTCCCATTTCTCCATGGCCTGTCCTGCATTTCTGGTTTTGAGACATTTTTCAGCATGGCCCTTTTGACCGATGGGTAGCGAGTCTGCTTTGTCGCGCTGATTTGCCTTTCCAGGTTGCTTGGTTGGCCAAAAAGGGCATATGCGTTTTTTCCTGAATATATTCAGGAAAAAACGCATACGCCCTTTTTGGCCAAGGGCATCATTGTCAACGTTTTGCCGCTTTTCATGTGCTTTAAAGGCGATTCGAATCTACCTCCTGAAATCTGTTTCCTACAATTCTGCCTTGATTTCAAATCCTCTTCTTTGCCTTCCCTCAATATATTTGTGGACGAGAGTTATCATTTATAACTCTGCAGGTTTGTGAATTGCAGTGCCCTGAAGCTCCATTTTACAACTCGCTTTTTTGGGAGCTGGCCGCAAAAGCACAGGATGGCTTCAGGCCCTGTTCTGGTTCCGGGGGGGAGGATGAGCCTGTGGTTAATTCTTCTTCCTGATGGGAAAATAGAGTGACCTTTGCCTGTCCCAACACCAAGAGCTAGTCTCTCACTGGTTCCCCGTCTACCCGTTCATCCTCAGGACAAATTGCAACCTGTACGGAACAGGAGGTTAAAGGTGCTGATGCTCCAAGTAGGGAGATTGTTAGTAAAGCGGCTGGAATGGCGAACCCGGGCACAAGGAGAAGAGAAATGAGGTGCGTTTTAGAAACCTTTCCACATCACACGGTGTACCATCTTCTGGGTTTCTCATGCATGTTTTCGATGTAGGAAGATGCCCTTGAACCTGGAGATTTGGGACCCATGCGATGGGTACCACGCAGTATTACTTTAAAGGGTCTGCGTTTGCTCACCCAACCTCACCAAACCTCTCAGCCCCAAGAGTGTCCACCCTTATGTCTCATCCAGCTGTGGGTCTAGATATGGTCAATCCAGGTTGCATCACAGCCCCTGAACGCATTGTGTAAGAATTTCTCTCTCTTTCACTGTCTTTGTTTCATGGGTTTGTAAAAGTAATTTATTTTTATAATGGGGTTTAGCTGCTTTTCACTGCTGTGTTTATGCCGCTTTTCACCCACTTGACACACTAACAGAGAGATATCAATACATAGGTTTTAAGATTATTACTAGTCAGATATATTCTTGTGCGGTGAATAGGGCGTGTTGAGTCCAGTTCTCTGAGCAAGGAGTAGGTCTTGTCTATTACATATTGGGTTTATGGAACGGTATCTGAGCTAATTTGAAACCCTTGTTTTATGTATCACCCCACCTCACCTTTCCCGTTAAGCAGCCATAGTGTGTTTTCTGCCTGTGTGACTCTGTTCTGTTTTGTAATTCAGTTCAAGTGTAACGGTTTTTACATTCCCTCTATAAGTGATACCTTATGAGAAGTGTCCTTTTCTGTGTGACTTATTTCACTTAGAATCGTCGTACCTAAATCCACTCATCATGCTGCTACTAGCCTTATGACATTGATTTCATGGCTGAGTGATATTCCATTGTACATAAGGACCACAACTTCTTTATCCATTTTTCTCTTTCCTGGGATATTGAAGGTGGAATGAAGTGGAGGTCCTTGTCAACAGAGCAGCCCTAAACTTTGGGGTGCTTGTGTCTTGCTGAATTTTCATTTTCCCAATTTATACCCCCATGAGTGGAAGTGCCCTATGCTCTCTAAGCTGTGTTTTTTAGATGTTTCAGGACACACCGTACACTTCTCCAGAGTGGCTGTTGGCAATTTACATCCCGCCCATCAGTGTAGCAAGGCTCCCATTTCTCCATGGCCTGTCCTGCATTTCTGGTTTTGAGACTTTTTTCAGCATGGCCCTTTTGACCGATGGGTAGCGAGTCTGCTTTGTAGCGCTGATTTTCCTTTTCAGGTTGCTTGGTTGGCCAAAAAGGGCGTATGCGTTTTTTCCTGAATATATTCAGGAAAAAACGCATACGCCCTTTTTGGCCAAGGGCATCATTGTCAACGTTTTGCCGCTTTTCATGTGCTTTAAAGGCGATTCGAATCTACCTCCTGTAATTTCTTTCCTGCAATTCTGCCTTGATTTCAAATCCTCTTCTTTGCCTTCTCTCAATATATTTGTGGACGAGAGTTATCATTTATAACTCTGCAGGTTTGTGAATTGCAGTGCCCTGAACCTCCATTTTACAACTCGCTTTTTTGGGAGCTGGCCGCAAAAGCGCAGGATGGCTTCAGGCCCTGTTCTGGTTCCGGGGGGGAGGATGAGCCTGTGGTTAATTCTTCTTCCTGATGGGAAAATAGAGTGACCTGTGCCTGTCCCAACACCAAGAGCTAGTCTCTCACTGGTTCCCCGTCTACCCGTTCATCCTCAGGACAAATTGCAACCTGTACGGAACAGGAGGTTAAAGGTGCTGATGCTCCAAGTAGGGAGATTGTTAGTAAAGCGGCTGGAATGGCGAACCCGGGCACAAGGAGAAGAGAAATGAGGTGCGTTTTAGAAACCTTTCCACATCACACGGTGTACCATCTTCTGGGTTTCTCATGCATGTTTTCGATGTAGGAAGATGCCCTTGAACCTGGAGATTTGGGACCCATGCGATGGGTACCACGCAGTATTACTTTAAAGGGTCTGCGTTTGCTCACCCAACCTCACCAAACCTCTCAGCCCCAAGAGTGTCCACCCTTATGTCTCATCCAGCTGTGGGTCTAGATATGGTCAATCCAGGTTGCATCACAGCCCCTGAACGCATTGTGTAAGAATTTCTCTCTCTTTCACTGTCTTTGTTTCATGGGTTTGTAAAAGTAATTTATTTTTATAATGGGGTTTAGCTGCTTTTCACTGCTGTGTTTATGCCGCTTTTCACCCACTTGACACACTAACAGAGAGATATCAATACATAGGTTTTAAGATTATTACTAGTCAGATATATTCTTGTGCGGTGAATAGGGCGTGTTGAGTCCAGTTCTCTGAGCAAGGAGTAGGTCTTGTCTATTACATATTGGGTTTATGGAACGGTATCTGAGCTAATTTGAAACCCTTGTTTTATGTATCACCCCACCTCACCTTTCCCGTTAAGCAGCCATAGTGTGTTTTCTGCCTGTGTGACTCTGTTCTGTTTTGTAATTCAGTTCAAGTGTAACGGTTTTTACATTCCCTCTATAAGTGATACCTTATGAGAAGTGTCCTTTTCTGTGTGACTTATTTCACTTAGAATCGTCGTACCTAAATCCACTCATCATGCTGCTACTAGCCTTATGACATTGATTTCATGGCTGAGTGATATTCCATTGTACATAAGGACCACAACTTCTTTATCCATTTTTCTCTTTCCTGGGATATTGAAGGTGGAATGAAGTGGAGGTCCTTGTCAACAGAGCAGCCCTAAACTTTGGGGTGCTTGTGTCTTGCTGAATTTTCATTTTCCCAATTTATACCCCCATGAGTGGAAGTGCCCTATGCTCTCTAAGCTGTGTTTTTTAGATGTTTCAGGACACACCGTACACTTCTCCAGAGTGGCTGTTGGCAATTTACATCCCGCCCATCAGTGTAGCAAGGCTCCCATTTCTCCATGGCCTGTCCTGCATTTCTGGTTTTGAGACTTTTTTCAGCATGGCCCTTTTGACCGATGGGTAGCGAGTCTGCTTTGTAGCGCTGATTTTCCTTTTCAGGTTGCTTGGTTGGCCAAAAAGGGCGTATGCGTTTTTTCCTGAATATATTCAGGAAAAAACGCATACGCCCTTTTTGGCCAAGGGCATCATTGTCAACGTTTTGCCGCTTTTCATGTGCTTTAAAGGCGATTCGAATCTACCTCCTGAAATCTCTTTCCTGCAATTCTGCCTTGATTTCAAATCCTCTTCTTTGCCTTCTCTCAATATATTTGTGGACGAGAGTTATCATTTATAACTCTGCAGGTTTGTGAATTGCAGTGCCCTGAACCTCCATTTTACAACTCGCTTTTTTGGGAGCTGGCCGCAAAAGCGCAGGATGGCTTCAGGCCCTGTTCTGGTTCCGGGGGGGAGGATGAGCCTGTGGTTAATTCTTCTTCCTGATGGGAAAATAGAGTGACCTGTGCCTGTCCCAACAACAAGAGCTAGTCTCTCACTGGTTCCCCGTATTCCCGTTCATCCTCAGGACAAATTGCAACCTGTACGGAACAGGAGGTTAAAGGTGCTGATGCTCCAAGTAGGGAGACTGTTAGTAAAGCGGCTGGAATGGCGACCCCGGGCACAAGGAGAAGAGAAATGAGGTGCGTTTTAGAAACCTTTCCCCATCACATGGTGTACCATCTTTTTTGTTTTCTCATGCATGTTTTCGATGTAGGAAGATGCCCTTGAACCTGGAGATTTGGGACCCATGCGATGGGTACCACGCAGTATTACTTTAAAGGGTCTGCGTTTGCTCACCCAACCTCACCAAACCTCTCAGCCCCAAGAGTGTCCACCCTTATGTCTCATCCAGCTGTGGGTCTAGAAATGGTCAATCCAGGTTGCATCACAGCCCCTGAACGCATTGTGTAAGAATTTCTCTCTCTTTCACTGTCTTTGTTTCATGGGTTTTTCAAAGTAATTTATTTTTATAATGGGGTTTAGCTGCTTTTCACTGCTGTGTTTATGCCGCTTTACACCCACTTGACACACTAACAGAGAGATATCAATACATAGGTTTTAAGATTATTACTAGTCAGATATATTCTTGTGCGGTGAATAGGGCGTGTTGAGTCCAGTTCTCTGAGCAAGGAGTAGGTCTTGTCTATTACATATTGGGTTTATGGAACGGTATCTGAGCTAATTTGAAACCCTTGTTTTATGTATCACCCCACCTCACCTTTCCCGTTAAGCAGCCATAGTGTGTTCTCTGCATGTGTGACTCTGTTCTGTTTTGTAATTCAGTTCAAGTGTAACGGTTTTTACAGTCCCTCTATAAGTGATACCTTATGAGAAGTGTCCTTTTCTGTGTGACTTATTTCACTTAGAATCGTCGTACCTAAATCCACTCATCATGCTGCTATTAGCCTTATGACATTGATTTCATGGCTGAGTGATATTCCATTGTACATAAGGACCACAACTTCTTTATCCATTTTTCTCCCTCCTGGGATATTGAAGGTGGAATGAAGTGGAGGTCCTTGTCAACAGAGCAGCCCTAAACTTTGGGGTGCTTGTGTCTTGCTGATTTTTCATTTTCCCAATTTATACCCCCATGAGTGGAAGTGCCCTATGCTCTCTACGCTGTGTTTTTTAGATGTTTCAGGACACACCGTACACTTCTCCAGAGTGGCTGTTGGCAATTTACATCCCGCCCATCAGTGTAGCAAGGCTCCCATTTCTCCATGGCCTGTCCTGCATTTCTGGTTTTGAGACTTTTTTCAGCATGGCCCTTTTGACCGATGGGTAGCGAGTCTTCTTTGTAGCCCTGATTTGCCTTTCCAGGTTGCTTGGTTGGCCAAAAAGGGCGTATGCGTTTTTTCCTGAATATATTCAGGAAAAAACGCATACGCCCTTTTTGGCCAAGGGCATCATTGTCAACGTTTTGCCGCTTTTCATGTGCTTTAAAGGTGATTCGAATCTACCTCCTGAAATCTGTTTCCTGCATTTCTGCCTTGATTTCAAATCCTCTTCTTTGCCTTCCCTCAATATATTTGTGGACGAGGGTTATCATTTATAACTCTGCACGTTTGTGAATTGCAGTGCCCTGAAGCTCCATTTTACAACTCGCTTTTTTGGGAGCTGGCCGCAAAAGCGCAGGATGGCTTCAGGCCCTGTTCTGGTTCCGGGGGGAGGATGAGCCTGTGGTTAATTCTTCTTCCTGATGGGAAAATAGAGTGACCTGTGCCTGTCCCAACACCAAGAGCTAGTCTCTCACTGGTTCCCCGTATTCCCGTTCATCCTCAGGACAAATTGCAACCTGTACGGAACAGGAGGTTAAAGGTGCTGATGCTCCAAGTAGGGAGATTGTTAGTAAAGCGGCTGGAATGGTGACCCCGGGCACAAGGAGAAGAGAAATGAGGTGCGTTTTAGAAACCTTTCCCCATCACATGGTGTACCATCTTTTTTGTTTTCTCATGCATGTTTTCGATGTAGGAAGATGCCCTTGAACCTGGAGATTTGGGACCCATGCGATGGGTACCACGCAGTATTACTTTAAAGGGTCTGCGTTTGCTCACCCAACCTCACCAAACCTCTCAGCCCCAAGATTGTCCACCCTTATGTCTCATCCAGCTGTGGGTCTAGAAATGGTCAATCCAGGTTGCATCACGGCCCCTGAACGCATTGTGTAAGAATTTCTCTCTCTTTCACTGTCTTTGTTTCATGGGTTTTTCAAAGTAATTTATTTTTATAATGGGGTTTAGCTGCTTTTCACTGCTGTGTTTATGCCGCTTTACACCCACTTGACACACTAACAGAGAGATATCAATACATAGGTTTTAAGATTATTACTAGTCAGATATATTCTTGTGCGGTGAATAGGGCGTGTTGAGTCCAGTTCTCTGAGCAAGGAGTAGGTCTTGTCTATTACATATTGGGTTTATGGAACGGTATCTGAGCTAATTTGAAACCCTTGTTTTATGTATCACCCCACCTCACCTTTCCCGTTAAGCAGCCATAGTGTGTTTTCTGCATGTGTGACTCTGTTCTGTTTTGTAATTCAGTTCAAGTGTAACGGTTTTTACATTCCCTCTATAAGTGATACCTTATGAGAAGTGTCCTTTTCTGTGTGACTTATTTCACTTAGAATCGTCGTACCTAAATCCACTCATCATGCTGCTACTAACCTTATGACATTGATTTCATGGCTGAGTGATATTCCATTGTACATAAGGACCACAACTTCTTTATCCATTTTTCTCTTTCCTGGGATATTGAAGGTGGAATGAAGTGGAGGTCCTTGTCAACAGAGCAGCCCTAAACTTTGGGGTGCTTGTGTCTTGCTGAATTTTCATTTTCCCAATTTATACCCCCATGAGTGGAAGTGCCCTATGCTCTCTAAGCTGTGTTTTTTAGATGTTTCAGGACACACCGTACACTTCTCCAGAGTGGCTGTTGGCAATTTACATCCCGCCCATCAGTGTAGCAAGGCTCCCATTTCTCCATGGCCTGTCCTGCATTTCTGGTTTTGAGACTTTTTTCAGCATGGCCCTTTTGACCGATGGGTAGCGAGTCTGCTTTGTCGCGCTGATTTGCCTTTCCAGGTTGCTTGGTTGGCCAAAAAGGGCGTATGCGTTTTTTCCTGAATATATTCAGGAAAAAACGCATACGCCCTTTTTGGCCAAGGGCATCATTGTCAACGTTTTGCCGCTTTTCATGTGCTTTAAAGGCGATTCGAATCTACCTCCTGAAATCTGTTTCCTACAATTCTGCCTTGATTTCAAATCCTCTTCTTTGCCTTCCCTCAATATATTTGTGGACGAGAGTTATCATTTATAACTCTGCAGGTTTGTGAATTGCAGTGCCCTGAAGCTCCATTTTACAACTCGCTTTTTTGGGAGCTGGCCGCAAAAGCACAGGATGGCTTCAGGCCCTGTTCTGGTTCCGGGGGGGAGGATGAGCCTGTGGTTAATTCTTCTTCCTGATGGGAAAATAGAGTGACCTGTGCCTGTCCCAACACCAAGAGCTAGTCTCTCACTGGTTCCCCGTCTACCCGTTCATCCTCAGGACAAATTGCAACCTGTACGGAACAGGAGGTTAAAGGTGCTGATGCTCCAAGTAGGGAGATTGTTAGTAAAGCGGCTGGAATGGCGAACCCGGGCACAAGGAGAAGAGAAATGAGGTGCGTTTTAGAAACCTTTCCACATCACACGGTGTACCATCTTCTGGGTTTCTCATGCATGTTTTCGATGTAGGAAGATGCCCTTGAACCTGGAGATTTGGGACCCATGCGATGGGTACCACGCAGTATTACTTTAAAGGGTCTGCGTTTGCTCACCCAACCTCACCAAACCTCTCAGCCCCAAGAGTGTCCACCCTTATGTCTCATCCAGCTGTGGGTCTAGATATGGTCAATCCAGGTTGCATCACAGCCCCTGAACGCATTGTGTAAGAATTTCTCTCTCTTTCACTGTCTTTGTTTCATGGGTTTGTAAAAGTAATTTATTTTTATAATGGGGTTTAGCTGCTTTTCACTGCTGTGTTTATGCCGCTTTTCACCCACTTGACACACTAACAGAGAGATATCAATACATAGGTTTTAAGATTATTACTAGTCAGATATATTCTTGTGCGGTGAATAGGGCGTGTTGAGTCCAGTTCTCTGAGCAAGGAGTAGGTCTTGTCTATTACATATTGGGTTTATGGAACGGTATCTGAGCTAATTTGAAACCCTTGTTTTATGTATCACCCCACCTCACCTTTCCCGTTAAGCAGCCATAGTGTGTTTTCTGCCTGTGTGACTCTGTTCTGTTTTGTAATTCAGTTCAAGTGTAACGGTTTTTACATTCCCTCTATAAGTGATACCTTATGAGAAGTGTCCTTTTCTGTGTGACTTATTTCACTTAGAATCGTCGTACCTAAATCCACTCATCATGCTGCTACTAGCCTTATGACATTGATTTCATGGCTGAGTGATATTCCATTGTACATAAGGACCACAACTTCTTTATCCATTTTTCTCTTTCCTGGGATATTGAAGGTGGAATGAAGTGGAGGTCCTTGTCAACAGAGCAGCCCTAAACTTTGGGGTGCTTGTGTCTTGCTGAATTTTCATTTTCCCAATTTATACCCCCATGAGTGGAAGTGCCCTATGCTCTCTAAGCTGTGTTTTTTAGATGTTTCAGGACACACCGTACACTTCTCCAGAGTGGCTGTTGGCAATTTACATCCCGCCCATCAGTGTAGCAAGGCTCCCATTTCTCCATGGCCTGTCCTGCATTTCTGGTTTTGAGACTTTTTTCAGCATGGCCCTTTTGACCGATGGGTAGCGAGTCTGCTTTGTAGCGCTGATTTTCCTTTTCAGGTTGCTTGGTTGGCCAAAAAGGGCGTATGCGTTTTTTCCTGAATATATTCAGGAAAAAACGCATACGCCCTTTTTGGCCAAGGGCATCATTGTCAACGTTTTGCCGCTTTTCATGTGCTTTAAAGGCGATTCGAATCTACCTCCTGAAATCTCTTTCCTGCAATTCTGCCTTGATTTCAAATCCTCTTCTTTGCCTTCTCTCAATATATTTGTGGACGAGAGTTATCATTTATAACTCTGCAGGTTTGTGAATTGCAGTGCCCTGAACCTCCATTTTACAACTCGCTTTTTTGGGAGCTGGCCGCAAAAGCGCAGGATGGCTTCAGGCCCTGTTCTGGTTCCGGGGGGGAGGATGAGCCTGTGGTTAATTCTTCTTCCTGATGGGAAAATAGAGTGACCTGTGCCTGTCCCAACACCAAGAGCTAGTCTCTCACTGGTTCCCCGTCTACCCGTTCATCCTCAGGACAAATTGCAACCTGTACGGAACAGGAGGTTAAAGGTGCTGATGCTCCAAGTAGGGAGATTGTTAGTAAAGCGGCTGGAATGGCGAACCCGGGCACAAGGAGAAGAGAAATGAGGTGCGTTTTAGAAACCTTTCCACATCACACGGTGTACCATCTTCTGGGTTTCTCATGCATGTTTTCGATGTAGGAAGATGCCCTTGAACCTGGAGATTTGGGACCCATGCGATGGGTACCACGCAGTATTACTTTAAAGGGTCTGCGTTTGCTCACCCAACCTCACCAAACCTCTCAGCCCCAAGAGTGTCCACCCTTATGTCTCATCCAGCTGTGGGTCTAGATATGGTCAATCCAGGTTGCATCACAGCCCCTGAACGCATTGTGTAAGAATTTCTCTCTCTTTCACTGTCTTTGTTTCATGGGTTTGTAAAAGTAATTTATTTTTATAATGGGGTTTAGCTGCTTTTCACTGCTGTGTTTATGCCGCTTTTCACCCACTTGACACACTAACAGAGAGATATCAATACATAGGTTTTAAGATTATTACTAGTCAGATATATTCTTGTGCGGTGAATAGGGCGTGTTGAGTCCAGTTCTCTGAGCAAGGAGTAGGTCTTGTCTATTACATATTGGGTTTATGGAACGGTATCTGAGCTAATTTGAAACCCTTGTTTTATGTATCACCCCACCTCACCTTTCCCGTTAAGCAGCCATAGTGTGTTTTCTGCCTGTGTGACTCTGTTCTGTTTTGTAATTCAGTTCAAGTGTAACGGTTTTTACATTCCCTCTATAAGTGATACCTTATGAGAAGTGTCCTTTTCTGTGTGACTTATTTCACTTAGAATCGTCGTACCTAAATCCACTCATCATGCTGCTACTAGCCTTATGACATTGATTTCATGGCTGAGTGATATTCCATTGTACATAAGGACCACAACTTCTTTATCCATTTTTCTCTTTCCTGGGATATTGAAGGTGGAATGAAGTGGAGGTCCTTGTCAACAGAGCAGCCCTAAACTTTGGGGTGCTTGTGTCTTGCTGAATTTTCATTTTCCCAATTTATACCCCCATGAGTGGAAGTGCCCTATGCTCTCTAAGCTGTGTTTTTTAGATGTTTCAGGACACACCGTACACTTCTCCAGAGTGGCTGTTGGCAATTTACATCCCGCCCATCAGTGTAGCAAGGCTCCCATTTCTCCATGGCCTGTCCTGCATTTCTGGTTTTGAGACTTTTTTCAGCATGGCCCTTTTGACCGATGGGTAGCGAGTCTGCTTTGTAGCGCTGATTTGCCTTTTCAGGTTGCTTGGTTGGCCAAAAAGGGCGTATGCGTTTTTTCCTGAATATATTCAGGAAAAAACGCATACGCCCTTTTTGGCCAAGGGCATCATTGTCAACGTTTTGCCGCTTTTCATGTGCTTTAAAGGCGATTCGAATCTACCTCCTGAAATCTCTTTCCTGCAATTCTGCCTTGATTTCAAATCCTCTTCTTTGCCTTCTCTCAATATATTTGTGGACGAGAGTTATCATTTATAACTCTGCAGGTTTGTGAATTGCAGTGCCCTGAACCTCCATTTTACAACTCGCTTTTTTGGGAGCTGGCCGCAAAAGCGCAGGATGGCTTCAGGCCCTGTTCTGGTTCCGGGGGGGAGGATGAGCCTGTGGTTAATTCTTCTTCCTGATGGGAAAATAGAGTGACCTGTGCCTGTCCCAACACCAAGAGCTAGTCTCTCACTGGTTCCCCGTCTACCCGTTCATCCTCAGGACAAATTGCAACCTGTACGGAACAGGAGGTTAAAGGTGCTGATGCTCCAAGTAGGGAGATTGTTAGTAAAGCGGCTGGAATGGCGAACCCGGGCACAAGGAGAAGAGAAATTAGGTGCGTTTTAGAAACCTTTCCACATCACACGGTGTACCATCTTCTGGGTTTCTCATGCATGTTTTCGATGTAGGAAGATGCCCTTGAACCTGGAGATTTGGGACCCATGCGATGGGTACCACGCAGTATTACTTTAAAGGGTCTGCATTTGCTCACCCAACCTCACCAAACCTCTCAGCCCCAAGAGTGTCCACCCTTATGTCTCATCCAGCTGTGGGTCTAGATATGGTCAATCCAGGTTGCATCACAGCCCCTGAACGCATTGTGTAAGAATTTCTCTCTCTTTCACTGTCTTTGTTTCATGGGTTTGTAAAAGTAATTTATTTTTATAATGGGGTTTAGCTGCTTTTCACTGCTGTGTTTATGCCGCTTTTCACCCACTTGACACACTAACAGAGAGATATCAATACATAGGTTTTAAGATTATTACTAGTCAGATATATTCTTGTGCGGTGAATAGGGCGTGTTGAGTCCAGTTCTCTGAGCAAGGAGTAGGTCTTGTCTATTACATATTGGGTTTATGGAACGGTATCTGAGCTAATTTGAAACCCTTGTTTTATGTATCACCCCACCTCACCTTTCCCGTTAAGCAGCCATAGTGTGTTTTCTGCATGTGTGACTCTGTTCTGTTTTGTAATTCAGTTCAAGTGTAACGGTTTTTACAGTCCCTCTATAAGTGATACCTTATGAGAAGTGTCCTTTTCTGTGTGACTTATTTCACTTAGAATCGTCGTACCTAAATCCACTCATCATGCTGCTACTAGCCTTATGACATTGATTTCCTGGCTGAGTGATATTCCATTGTACATAAGGACCACAACTTCTTTATCCATTTTTTTCTTTCCTGGGATATTGAAGGTGGAATGAAGTGGAGGTCCTTGTCAACAGAGCAGCCCTAAACTTTGGGGTGCTTGTGTCTTGCTGATTTTTCATTTTCCCAATTTATACCCCCATGAGTGGAAGTGCCCTATGCTCTCTAAGCTGTGTTTTTTAGATGTTTCAGGACACACCGTACACTTCTCCAGAGTGGCTGTTGGCAATTTACATCCCGCCCATCAGTGTAGCAAGGCTCCCATTTCTCCATGGCCTGTCCTGCATTTCTGGTTTTGACACGTTTTTCAGCATGGCCCTTTTGACCAATGGGTAGCGAGTCTTCTTTGTAGCGCTGATTTGCCTTTCCAGGTTGCTTGGTTGGCCAAAAAGGGCGTATGCGTTTTTTCCTGAATATATTCAGGAAAAAACGCATACGCCCTTTTTGCCCAAGGGCATCATTGTCAACGTTTTGCCGCTTTTCATGTGCTTTAAAGGCGATTCGAATCTACCTCCTGAAATCTCTTTCCTGCAATTCTGCCTTGATTTCAAATCCTCTTCTGTGCCTTCCCTCAATATATTTGTGGACGAGAGTTATCATTTATAACTCTGCAGGTTTGGGAATTGCAGTGCCCTCAACCTCCATTTTACAACTCGCTTTTTTGGGAGCTGGCCGCAAAAGCGCAGGATGGCTTCAGGCCCTGTTCTGGTTCCGGGGGGGAGGATGAGCCTGTGGTTAATTCTTCTTCCTGATGGGAAAATAGAGTGACCTGTGCCTGTCCCAACACCAAGAGCTAGTCTCTCACTGGTTCCCCGTCTACCCGTTCATCCTCAGGACAAATTGCAACCTGTACGGAACAGGAGGTTAAAGGTGCTGATGCTCCAAGTAGGGAGATTGTTAGTAAAGCGGCTGGAATGGCGAACCCGGGCACAAGGAGAAGAGAAATTAGGTGCGTTTTAGAAACCTTTCCACATCACACGGTGTACCATCTTCTGGGTTTCTCATGCATGTTTTCGATGTAGGAAGATGCCCTTGAACCTGGAGATTTGGGACCCATGCGATGGGTACCACGCAGTATTACTTTAAAGGGTCTGCATTTGCTCACCCAACCTCACCAAACCTCTCAGCCCCAAGAGTGTCCACCCTTATGTCTCATCCAGCTGTGGGTCTAGATATGGTCAATCCAGGTTGCATCACAGCCCCTGAACGCATTGTGTAAGAATTTCTCTCTCTTTCACTGTCTTTGTTTCATGGGTTTGTAAAAGTAATTTATTTTTATAATGGGGTTTAGCTGCTTTTCACTGCTGTGTTTATGCCGCTTTTCACCCACTTGACACACTAACAGAGAGATATCAATACATAGGTTTTAAGATTATTACTAGTCAGATATATTCTTGTGCGGTGAATAGGGCGTGTTGAGTCCAGTTCTCTGAGCAAGGAGTAGGTCTTGTCTATTACATATTGGGTTTATGGAACGGTATCTGAGCTAATTTGAAACCCTTGTTTTATGTATCACCCCACCTCACCTTTCCCGTTAAGCAGCCATAGTGTGTTTTCTGCCTGTGTGACTCTGTTCTGTTTTGTAATTCAGTTCAAGTGTAACGGTTTTTACATTCCCTCTATAAGTGATACCTTATGAGAAGTGTCCTTTTCTGTGTGACTTATTTCACTTAGAATCGTCGTACCTAAATCCACTCATCATGCTGCTACTAGCCTTATGACATTGATTTCATGGCTGAGTGATATTCCATTGTACATAAGGACCACAACTTCTTTATCCATTTTTCTCTTTCCTGGGATATTGAAGGTGGAATGAAGTGGAGGTCCTTGTCAACAGAGCAGCCCTAAACTTTGGGGTGCTTGTGTCTTGCTGAATTTTCATTTTCCCAATTTATACCCCCATGAGTGGAAGTGCCCTATGCTCTCTAAGCTGTGTTTTTTAGATGTTTCAGGACACACCGTACACTTCTCCAGAGTGGCTGTTGGCAATTTACATCCCGCCCATCAGTGTAGCAAGGCTCCCATTTCTCCATGGCCTGTCCTGCATTTCTGGTTTTGAGACTTTTTTCAGCATGGCCCTTTTGACCGATGGGTAGCGAGTCTGCTTTGTCGCGCTGATTTGCCTTTCCAGGTTGCTTGGTTGGCCAAAAAGGGCGTATGCGTTTTTTCCTGAATATATTCAGGAAAAAACGCATACGCCCTTTTTGGCCAAGGGCATCATTGTCAACGTTTTGCCGCTTTTCATGTGCTTTAAAGGCGATTCGAATCTACCTCCTGAAATCTCTTTCCTGCAATTCTGCCTTGATTTCAAATCCTCTTCTGTGCCTTCCCTCAATATATTTGTGGACGAGAGTTATCATTTATAACTCTGCAGGTTTGTGAATTGCAGTGCCCTGAACCTCCATTTTACAACTCGCTTTTTTGGGAGCTGGCCGCAAAAGCGCAGGATGGCTTCAGGCCCTGTTCTGGTTCCGGGGGGGAGGATGAGCCTGTGGTTAATTCTTCTTCCTGATGGGAAAATAGAGTGACCTGTGCCTGTCCCAACACCAAGAGCTAGTCTCTCACTGGTTCCCCGTCTACCCGTTCATCCTCAGGACAAATTGCAACCTGTACGGAACAGGAGGTTAAAGGTGCTGATGCTCCAAGTAGGGAGATTGTTAGTAAAGCGGCTGGAATGGCGAACCCGGGCACAAGGAGAAGAGAAATGAGGTGCGTTTTAGAAACCTTTCCACATCACACGGTGTACCATCTTCTGGGTTTCTCATGCATGTTTTCGATGTAGGAAGATGCCCTTGAACCTGGAGATTTGGGACCCATGCGATGGGTACCACGCAGTATTACTTTAAAGGGTCTGCGTTTGCTCACCCAACCTCACCAAACCTCTCAGCCCCAAGAGTGTCCACCCTTATGTCTCATCCAGCTGTGGGTCTAGATATGGTCAATCCAGGTTGCATCACAGCCCCTGAACGCATTGTGTAAGAATTTCTCTCTCTTTCACTGTCTTTGTTTCATGGGTTTGTAAAAGTAATTTATTTTTATAATGGGGTTTAGCTGCTTTTCACTGCTGTGTTTATGCCGCTTTACACCCACTTGACACACTAACAGAGAGATATCAATACATAGGTTTTAAGATTATTACTAGTCAGATATATTCTTGTGCGGTGAATAGGGCGTGTTGAGTCCAGTTCTCTGAGCAAGGAGTAGGTCTTGTCTATTACATATTGGGTTTATGGAACGGTATCTGAGCTAATTTGAAACCCTTGTTTTATGTATCACCCCACCTCACCTTTCCCGTTAAGCAGCCATAGTGTGTTCTCTGCATGTGTGACTCTGTTCTGTTTTGTAATTCAGTTCAAGTGTAACGGTTTTTACAGTCCCTCTATAAGTGATACCTTATGAGAAGTGTCCTTTTCTGTGTGACTTATTTCACTTAGAATTGTCGTACCTAAATCCACTCATCATGCTGCTATTAGCCTTATGACATTGATTTCCTGGCTGAGTGATATTCCATTGTACATAAGGACCACAACTTCTTTATCCATTTTTCTCCCTCCTGGGATATTGAAGGTGGAATGAAGTGGAGGTCCTTGTCAACAGAGCAGCCCTAAACTTTGGGGTGCTTGTGTCTTGCTGATTTTTCATTTTCCCAATTTATACCCCCATGAGTGGAAGTGCCCTATGCTCTCTACGCTGTGTTTTTTAGATGTTTCAGGACACACCATACACATCTCCAGAGTGGCTGTTGGCAATTTACATCCCGCCCATCAGTGTAGCAAGGCTCCCATTTCTCCATGGCCTGTCCTGCATTTCTGGTTTTGAGACTTTTTTCAGCATGGCCCTTTTGACCGATGGGTAGCGAGTCTTCTTTGTAGCCCTGATTTGCCTTTCCAGGTTGCCTGGTTGGCCAAAAAGGGCGTATGCGTTTTTTCCTGAATATATTCAGGAAAAAACGCATACGCCCTTTTTGGCCAAGGGCATCATTGTCAACGTTTTGCCGCTTTTCATGTGCTTTAAAGGTGATTCGAATCTACCTCCTGAAATCTGTTTCCTGCATTTCTGCCTTGATTTCAAATCCTCTTCTTTGCCTTTCCTCAATATATTTGTGGACGAGAGTTATCATTTATAACTCTGCACGTTTGTGAATTGCAGTGCCCTGAAGCTCCATTTTACAACTCGCTTTTTTGGGAGCTGGCCGCAAAAGCGCAGGATGGCTTCAGGCCCTGTTCTGGTTCCGGGGGGAGGATGAGCCTGTGGTTAATTCTTCTTCCTGATGGGAAAATAGAGTGACCTGTGCCTGTCCCAACACCAAGAGCTAGTCTCTCACTGGTTCCCCGTATTCCCGTTCATCCTCAGGACAAATTGCAACCTGTACGGAACAGGAGGTTAAAGGTGCTGATGCTCCAAGTAGGGAGATTGTTAGTAAAGCGGCTGGAATGGTGACCCCGGGCACAAGGAGAAGAGAAATGAGGTGCGTTTTAGAAACCTTTCCCCATCACATGGTGTACCATCTTTTTTGTTTTCTCATGCATGTTTTCGATGTAGGAAGATGCCCTTGAACCTGGAGATTTGGGACCCATGCGATGGGTACCACGCAGTATTACTTTAAAGGGTCTGCGTTTGCTCACCCAACCTCACCAAACCTCTCAGCCCCAAGATTGTCCACCCTTATGTCTCATCCAGCTGTGGGTCTAGAAATGGTCAATCCAGGTTGCATCACGGCCCCTGAACGCATTGTGTAAGAATTTCTCTCTCTTTCACTGTCTTTGTTTCATGGGTTTTTCAAAGTAATTTATTTTTATAATGGGGTTTAGCTGCTTTTCACTGCTGTGTTTATGCCGCTTTACACCAACTTGACACACTAACAGAGAGATATGAATACATAGGTTTTAAGATTATTACTAGTCAGATATATTCTTGTGCGGTGAATAGGGCGTGTTGAGTCCAGTTCTCTGAGCAAGGAGTAGGTCTTGTCTATTACATATTGGGTTTATGGAACGGTATCTGAGCTAATTTGAAACCCTTGTTTTATGTATCACCCCACCTCACCTTTCCCGTTAAGCAGCCATAGTGTGTTCTCTGCATGTGTGACTCTGTTCTGTTTTGTAATTCAGTTCAAGTGTAACGGTTTTTACAGTCCCTCTATAAGTGATACCTTATGAGAAGTGTCCTTTTCTGTGTGACTTATTTCACTTAGAATCGTCGTACCTAAATCCACTCATCATGCTGCTATTAGCCTTATGACATTGATTTCATGGCTGAGTGATATTCCATTGTACATAAGGACCACAACTTCTTTATCCATTTTTCTCCCTCCTGGGATATTGAAGGTGGAATGAAGTGGAGGTCCTTGTCAACAGAGCAGCCCTAAACTTTGGGGTGCTTGTGTCTTGCTGATTTTTCATTTTCCCAATTTATACCCCCATGAGTGGAAGTGCCCTATGCTCTCTAAGCTGTGTTTTTTAGATGTTTCAGGACACACCGTACACTTCTCCAGAGTGGCTGTTGGCAATTTACATCCCGCCCATCAGTGTAGCAAGGCTCCCATTTCTCCATGGCCTGTCCTGCATTTCTGGTTTTGACACGTTTTTCAGCATGGCCCTTTTGACCAATGGGTAGCGAGTCTTCTTTGTAGCGCTGATTTGCCTTTCCAGGTTGCTTGGTTGGCCAAAAAGGGCGTATGCGTTTTTTCCTGAATATATTCAGGAAAAAACGCATACGCCCTTTTTGCCCAAGGGCATCATTGTCAACGTTTTGCCGCTTTTCATGTGCTTTAAAGGCGATTCGAATCTACCTCCTGAAATCTCTTTCCTGCAATTCTGCCTTGATTTCAAATCCTCTTCTGTGCCTTCCCTCAATATATTTGTGGACGAGAGTTATCATTTATAACTCTGCAGGTTTGGGAATTGCAGTGCCCTCAACCTCCATTTTACAACTCGCTTTTTTGGGAGCTGGCCGCAAAAGCGCAGGATGGCTTCAGGCCCTGTTCTGGTTCCGGGGGGGAGGATGAGCCTGTGGTTAATTCTTCTTCCTGATGGGAAAATAGAGTGACCTGTGCCTGTCCCAACACCAAGAGCTAGTCTCTCACTGGTTCCCCGTCTACCCGTTCATCCTCAGGACAAATTGCAACCTGTACGGAACAGGAGGTTAAAGGTGCTGATGCTCCAAGTAGGGAGATTGTTAGTAAAGCGGCTGGAATGGCGAACCCGGGCACAAGGAGAAGAGAAATTAGGTGCGTTTTAGAAACCTTTCCACATCACACGGTGTACCATCTTCTGGGTTTCTCATGCATGTTTTCGATGTAGGAAGATGCCCTTGAACCTGGAGATTTGGGACCCATGCGATGGGTACCACGCAGTATTACTTTAAAGGGTCTGCATTTGCTCACCCAACCTCACCAAACCTCTCAGCCCCAAGAGTGTCCACCCTTATGTCTCATCCAGCTGTGGGTCTAGATATGGTCAATCCAGGTTGCATCACAGCCCCTGAACGCATTGTGTAAGAATTTCTCTCTCTTTCACTGTCTTTGTTTCATGGGTTTGTAAAAGTAATTTATTTTTATAATGGGGTTTAGCTGCTTTTCACTGCTGTGTTTATGCCGCTTTTCACCCACTTGACACACTAACAGAGAGATATCAATACATAGGTTTTAAGATTATTACTAGTCAGATATATTCTTGTGCGGTGAATAGGGCGTGTTGAGTCCAGTTCTCTGAGCAAGGAGTAGGTCTTGTCTATTACATATTGGGTTTATGGAACGGTATCTGAGCTAATTTGAAACCCTTGTTTTATGTATCACCCCACCTCACCTTTCCCGTTAAGCAGCCATAGTGTGTTTTCTGCCTGTGTGACTCTGTTCTGTTTTGTAATTCAGTTCAAGTGTAACGGTTTTTACATTCCCTCTATAAGTGATACCTTATGAGAAGTGTCCTTTTCTGTGTGACTTATTTCACTTAGAATCGTCGTACCTAAATCCACTCATCATGCTGCTACTAGCCTTATGACATTGATTTCATGGCTGAGTGATATTCCATTGTACATAAGGACCACAACTTCTTTATCCATTTTTCTCTTTCCTGGGATATTGAAGGTGGAATGAAGTGGAGGTCCTTGTCAACAGAGCAGCCCTAAACTTTGGGGTGCTTGTGTCTTGCTGAATTTTCATTTTCCCAATTTATACCCCCATGAGTGGAAGTGCCCTATGCTCTCTAAGCTGTGTTTTTTAGATGTTTCAGGACACACCGTACACTTCTCCAGAGTGGCTGTTGGCAATTTACATCCCGCCCATCAGTGTAGCAAGGCTCCCATTTCTCCATGGCCTGTCCTGCATTTCTGGTTTTGAGACTTTTTTCAGCATGGCCCTTTTGACCGATGGGTAGCGAGTCTGCTTTGTCGCGCTGATTTGCCTTTCCAGGTTGCTTGGTTGGCCAAAAAGGGCGTATGCGTTTTTTCCTGAATATATTCAGGAAAAAACGCATACGCCCTTTTTGGCCAAGGGCATCATTGTCAACGTTTTGCCGCTTTTCATGTGCTTTAAAGGCGATTCGAATCTACCTCCTGAAATCTCTTTCCTGCAATTCTGCCTTGATTTCAAATCCTCTTCTGTGCCTTCCCTCAATATATTTGTGGACGAGAGTTATCATTTATAACTCTGCAGGTTTGTGAATTGCAGTGCCCTGAACCTCCATTTTACAACTCGCTTTTTTGGGAGCTGGCCGCAAAAGCGCAGGATGGCTTCAGGCCCTGTTCTGGTTCCGGGGGGGAGGATGAGCCTGTGGTTAATTCTTCTTCCTGATGGGAAAATAGAGTGACCTGTGCCTGTCCCAACACCAAGAGCTAGTCTCTCACTGGTTCCCCGTCTACCCGTTCATCCTCAGGACAAATTGCAACCTGTACGGAACAGGAGGTTAAAGGTGCTGATGCTCCAAGTAGGGAGATTGTTAGTAAAGCGGCTGGAATGGCGAACCCGGGCACAAGGAGAAGAGAAATGAGGTGCGTTTTAGAAACCTTTCCACATCACACGGTGTACCATCTTCTGGGTTTCTCATGCATGTTTTCGATGTAGGAAGATGCCCTTGAACCTGGAGATTTGGGACCCATGCGATGGGTACCACGCAGTATTACTTTAAAGGGTCTGCGTTTGCTCACCCAACCTCACCAAACCTCTCAGCCCCAAGAGTGTCCACCCTTATGTCTCATCCAGCTGTGGGTCTAGATATGGTCAATCCAGGTTGCATCACAGCCCCTGAACGCATTGTGTAAGAATTTCTCTCTCTTTCACTGTCTTTGTTTCATGGGTTTGTAAAAGTAATTTATTTTTATAATGGGGTTTAGCTGCTTTTCACTGCTGTGTTTATGCCGCTTTACACCCACTTGACACACTAACAGAGAGATATCAATACATAGGTTTTAAGATTATTACTAGTCAGATATATTCTTGTGCGGTGAATAGGGCGTGTTGAGTCCAGTTCTCTGAGCAAGGAGTAGGTCTTGTCTATTACATATTGGGTTTATGGAACGGTATCTGAGCTAATTTGAAACCCTTGTTTTATGTATCACCCCACCTCACCTTTCCCGTTAAGCAGCCATAGTGTGTTCTCTGCATGTGTGACTCTGTTCTGTTTTGTAATTCAGTTCAAGTGTAACGGTTTTTACAGTCCCTCTATAAGTGATACCTTATGAGAAGTGTCCTTTTCTGTGTGACTTATTTCACTTAGAATTGTCGTACCTAAATCCACTCATCATGCTGCTATTAGCCTTATGACATTGATTTCCTGGCTGAGTGATATTCCATTGTACATAAGGACCACAACTTCTTTATCCATTTTTCTCCCTCCTGGGATATTGAAGGTGGAATGAAGTGGAGGTCCTTGTCAACAGAGCAGCCCTAAACTTTGGGGTGCTTGTGTCTTGCTGATTTTTCATTTTCCCAATTTATACCCCCATGAGTGGAAGTGCCCTATGCTCTCTACGCTGTGTTTTTTAGATGTTTCAGGACACACCATACACATCTCCAGAGTGGCTGTTGGCAATTTACATCCCGCCCATCAGTGTAGCAAGGCTCCCATTTCTCCATGGCCTGTCCTGCATTTCTGGTTTTGAGACTTTTTTCAGCATGGCCCTTTTGACCGATGGGTAGCGAGTCTTCTTTGTAGCCCTGATTTGCCTTTCCAGGTTGCCTGGTTGGCCAAAAAGGGCGTATGCGTTTTTTCCTGAATATATTCAGGAAAAAACGCATACGCCCTTTTTGGCCAAGGGCATCATTGTCAACGTTTTGCCGCTTTTCATGTGCTTTAAAGGTGATTCGAATCTACCTCCTGAAATCTGTTTCCTGCATTTCTGCCTTGATTTCAAATCCTCTTCTTTGCCTTTCCTCAATATATTTGTGGACGAGAGTTATCATTTATAACTCTGCACGTTTGTGAATTGCAGTGCCCTGAAGCTCCATTTTACAACTCGCTTTTTTGGGAGCTGGCCGCAAAAGCGCAGGATGGCTTCAGGCCCTGTTCTGGTTCCGGGGGGAGGATGAGCCTGTGGTTAATTCTTCTTCCTGATGGGAAAATAGAGTGACCTGTGCCTGTCCCAACACCAAGAGCTAGTCTCTCACTGGTTCCCCGTATTCCCGTTCATCCTCAGGACAAATTGCAACCTGTACGGAACAGGAGGTTAAAGGTGCTGATGCTCCAAGTAGGGAGATTGTTAGTAAAGCGGCTGGAATGGTGACCCCGGGCACAAGGAGAAGAGAAATGAGGTGCGTTTTAGAAACCTTTCCCCATCACATGGTGTACCATCTTTTTTGTTTTCTCATGCATGTTTTCGATGTAGGAAGATGCCCTTGAACCTGGAGATTTGGGACCCATGCGATGGGTACCACGCAGTATTACTTTAAAGGGTCTGCGTTTGCTCACCCAACCTCACCAAACCTCTCAGCCCCAAGATTGTCCACCCTTATGTCTCATCCAGCTGTGGGTCTAGAAATGGTCAATCCAGGTTGCATCACGGCCCCTGAACGCATTGTGTAAGAATTTCTCTCTCTTTCACTGTCTTTGTTTCATGGGTTTTTCAAAGTAATTTATTTTTATAATGGGGTTTAGCTGCTTTTCACTGCTGTGTTTATGCCGCTTTACACCAACTTGACACACTAACAGAGAGATATGAATACATAGGTTTTAAGATTATTACTAGTCAGATATATTCTTGTGCGGTGAATAGGGCGTGTTGAGTCCAGTTCTCTGAGCAAGGAGTAGGTCTTGTCTATTACATATTGGGTTTATGGAACGGTATCTGAGCTAATTTGAAACCCTTGTTTTATGTATCACCCCACCTCACCTTTCCCGTTAAGCAGCCATAGTGTGTTCTCTGCATGTGTGACTCTGTTCTGTTTTGTAATTCAGTTCAAGTGTAACGGTTTTTACAGTCCCTCTATAAGTGATACCTTATGAGAAGTGTCCTTTTCTGTGTGACTTATTTCACTTAGAATCGTCGTACCTAAATCCACTCATCATGCTGCTATTAGCCTTATGACATTGATTTCATGGCTGAGTGATATTCCATTGTACATAAGGACCACAACTTCTTTATCCATTTTTCTCCCTCCTGGGATATTGAAGGTGGAATGAAGTGGAGGTCCTTGTCAACAGAGCAGCCCTAAACTTTGGGGTGCTTGTGTCTTGCTGATTTTTCATTTTCCCAATTTATACCCCCATGAGTGGAAGTGCCCTATGCTCTCTAAGCTGTGTTTTTTAGATGTTTCAGGACACACCGTACACTTCTCCAGAGTGGCTGTTGGCAATTTACATCCCGCCCATCAGTGTAGCAAGGCTCCCATTTCTCCATGGCCTGTCCTGCATTTCTGGTTTTGAGACTTTTTTCAGCATGGCCCTTTTGACCGATGGGTAGCGAGTCTTCTTTGTAGCCCTGATTTGCCTTTCCAGGTTGCTTGGTTGGCCAAAAAGGGCGTATGCGTTTTTTCCTGAATATATTCAGGAAAAAACGCATACGCCCTTTTTGGCCAAGGGCATCATTGTCAACGTTTTGCCGCTTTTCATGTGCTTTAAAGGTGATTCGAATCTACCTCCTGAAATCTGTTTCCTGCATTTCTGCCTTGATTTCAAATCCTCTTCTTTGCCTTCCCTCAATATATTTGTGGACGAGAGTTATCATTTATAACTCTGCACGTTTGTGAATTGCAGTGCCCTGAAGCTCCATTTTACAACTCGCTTTTTTGGGAGCTGGCCGCAAAAGCGCAGGATGGCTTCAGGCCCTGTTCTGGTTCCGGGGGGAGGATGAGCCTGTGGTTAATTCTTCTTCCTGATGGGAAAATAGAGTGACCTGTGCCTGTCCCAACACCAAGAGCTAGTCTCTCACTGGTTCCCCGTATTCCCGTTCATCCTCAGGACAAATTGCAACCTGTACGGAACAGGAGGTTAAAGGTGCTGATGCTCCAAGTAGGGAGATTGTTAGTAAAGCGGCTGGAATGGTGACCCCGGGCACAAGGAGAAGAGAAATGAGGTGCGTTTTAGAAACCTTTCCCCATCACATGGTGTACCATCTTTTTTGTTTTCTCATGCATGTTTTCGATGTAGGAAGATGCCCTTGAACCTGGAGATTTGGGACCCATGCGATGGGTACCACGCAGTATTACTTTAAAGGGTCTGCGTTTGCTCACCCAACCTCACCAAACCTCTCAGCCCCAAGATTGTCCACCCTTATGTCTCATCCAGCTGTGGGTCTAGAAATGGTCAATCCAGGTTGCATCACGGCCCCTGAATGCATTGTGTAAGAATTTCTCTCTCTTTCACTGTCTTTGTTTCATGGGTTTTTCAAAGTAATTTATTTTTATAATGGGGTTTAGCTGCTTTTCACTGCTGTGTTTATGCCGCTTTACACCCACTTGACACACTAACAGAGAGATATCAATACATAGGTTTTAAGATTATTACTAGTCAGATATATTCTTGTGCGGTGAATAGGGCGTGTTGAGTCCAGTTCTCTGAGCAAGGAGTAGGTCTTGTCTATTACATATTGGGTTTATGGAACGGTATCTGAGCTAATTTGAAACCCTTGTTTTATGTATCACCCCACCTCACCTTTCCCGTTAAGCAGCCATAGTGTGTTTTCTGCCTGTGTGACTCTGTTCTGTTTTGTAATTCAGTTCAAGTGTAACGGTTTTTACATTCCCTCTATAAGTGATACCTTATGAGAAGTGTCCTTTTCTGTGTGACTTATTTCACTTAGAATCGTCGTACCTAAATCCACTCATCATGCTGCTACTAGCCTTATGACATTGATTTCATGGCTGAGTGATATTCCATTGTACATAAGGACCACAACTTCTTTATCCATTTTTCTCTTTCCTGGGATATTGAAGGTGGAATGAAGTGGAGGTCCTTGTCAACAGAGCAGCCCTAAACTTTGGGGTGCTTGTGTCTTGCTGAATTTTCATTTTCCCAATTTATACCCCCATGAGTGGAAGTGCCCTATGCTCTCTAAGCTGTGTTTTTTAGATGTTTCAGGACACACCGTACACTTCTCCAGAGTGGCTGTTGGCAATTTACATCCCGCCCATCAGTGTAGCAAGGCTCCCATTTCTCCATGGCCTGTCCTGCATTTCTGGTTTTGAGACTTTTTTCAGCATGGCCCTTTTGACCGATGGGTAGCGAGTCTGCTTTGTCGCGCTGATTTGCCTTTCCAGGTTGCTTGGTTGGCCAAAAAGGGCGTATGCGTTTTTTCCTGAATATATTCAGGAAAAAACGCATACGCCCTTTTTGGCCAAGGGCATCATTGTCAACGTTTTGCCGCTTTTCATGTGCTTTAAAGGCGATTCGAATCTACCTCCTGAAATCTCTTTCCTGCAATTCTGCCTTGATTTCAAATCCTCTTCTTTGCCTTCTCTCAATATATTTGTGGACGAGAGTTATCATTTATAACTCTGCAGGTTTGTGAATTGCAGTGCCCTGAACCTCCATTTTACAACTCGCTTTTTTGGGAGCTGGCCGCAAAAGCGCAGGATGGCTTCAGGCCCTGTTCTGGTTCCGGGGGGGAGGATGAGCCTGTGGTTAATTCTTCTTCCTGATGGGAAAATAGAGTGACCTGTGCCTGTCCCAACACCAAGAGCTAGTCTCTCACTGGTTCCCCGTCTACCCGTTCATCCTCAGGACAAATTGCAACCTGTACGGAACAGGAGGTTAAAGGTGCTGATGCTCCAAGTAGGGAGATTGTTAGTAAAGCGGCTGGAATGGCGAACCCGGGCACAAGGAGAAGAGAAATGAGGTGCGTTTTAGAAACCTTTCCACATCACACGGTGTACCATCTTCTGGGTTTCTCATGCATGTTTTCGATGTAGGAAGATGCCCTTGAACCTGGAGATTTGGGACCCATGCGATGGGTACCACGCAGTATTCCTTTAAAGGGTCTGCGTTTGCTCACCCAACCTCACCAAACCTCTCAGCCCCAAGAGTGTCCACCCTTATGTCTCATCCAGCTGTGGGTCTAGATATGGTCAATCCAGGTTGCATCACAGCCCCTGAACGCATTGTGTAAGAATTTCTCTCTCTTTCACTGTCTTTGTTTCATGGGTTTGTAAAAGTAATTTATTTTTATAATGGGGTTTAGCTGCTTTTCACTGCTGTGTTTATGCCGCTTTACACCCACTTGACACACTAACAGAGAGATATCAATACATAGGTTTTAAGATTATTACTAGTCAGATATATTCTTGTGCGGTGAATAGGGCGTGTTGAGTCCAGTTCTCTGAGCAAGGAGTAGGTCTTGTCTATTACATATTGGGTTTATGGAACGGTATCTGAGCTAATTTGAAACCCTTGTTTTATGTATCACCCCACCTCACCTTTCCCGTTAAGCAGCCATAGTGTGTTCTCTGCATGTGTGACTCTGTTCTGTTTTGTAATTCAGTTCAAGTGTAACGGTTTTTACAGTCCCTCTATAAGTGATACCTTATGAGAAGTGTCCTTTTCTGTGTGACTTATTTCACTTAGAATTGTCGTACCTAAATCCACTCATCATGCTGCTATTAGCCTTATGACATTGATTTCCTGGCTGAGTGATATTCCATTGTACATAAGGACCACAACTTCTTTATCCATTTTTCTCCCTCCTGGGATATTGAAGGTGGAATGAAGTGGAGGTCCTTGTCAACAGAGCAGCCCTAAACTTTGGGGTGCTTGTGTCTTGCTGATTTTTCATTTTCCCAATTTATACCCCCATGAGTGGAAGTGCCCTATGCTCTCTACGCTGTGTTTTTTAGATGTTTCAGGACACACCATACACATCTCCAGAGTGGCTGTTGGCAATTTACATCCCGCCCATCAGTGTAGCAAGGCTCCCATTTCTCCATGGCCTGTCCTGCATTTCTGGTTTTGAGACTTTTTTCAGCATGGCCCTTTTGACCGATGGGTAGCGAGTCTTCTTTGTAGCCCTGATTTGCCTTTCCAGGTTGCTTGGTTGGCCAAAAAGGGCGTATGCGTTTTTTCCTGAATATATTCAGGAAAAAACGCATACGCCCTTTTTGGCCAAGGGCATCATTGTCAACGTTTTGCCGCTTTTCATGTGCTTTAAAGGTGATTCGAATCTACCTCCTGAAATCTGTTTCCTGCATTTCTGCCTTGATTTCAAATCCTCTTCTTTGCCTTTCCTCAATATATTTGTGGACGAGAGTTATCATTTATAACTCTGCACGTTTGTGAATTGCAGTGCCCTGAAGCTCCATTTTACAACTCGCTTTTTTGGGAGCTGGCCGCAAAAGCGCAGGATGGCTTCAGGCCCTGTTCTGGTTCCGGGGGGAGGATGAGCCTGTGGTTAATTCTTCTTCCTGATGGGAAAATAGAGTGACCTGTGCCTGTCCCAACACCAAGAGCTAGTCTCTCACTGGTTCCCCGTATTCCCGTTCATCCTCAGGACAAATTGCAACCTGTACGGAACAGGAGGTTAAAGGTGCTGATGCTCCAAGTAGGGAGATTGTTAGTAAAGCGGCTGGAATGGTGACCCCGGGCACAAGGAGAAGAGAAATGAGGTGCGTTTTAGAAACCTTTCCCCATCACATGGTGTACCATCTTTTTTGTTTTCTCATGCATGTTTTCGATGTAGGAAGATGCCCTTGAACCTGGAGATTTGGGACCCATGCGATGGGTACCACGCAGTATTACTTTAAAGGGTCTGCGTTTGCTCACCCAACCTCACCAAACCTCTCAGCCCCAAGATTGTCCACCCTTATGTCTCATCCAGCTGTGGGTCTAGAAATGGTCAATCCAGGTTGCATCACGGCCCCTGAACGCATTGTGTAAGAATTTCTCTCTCTTTCACTGTCTTTGTTTCATGGGTTTTTCAAAGTAATTTATTTTTATAATGGGGTTTAGCTGCTTTTCACTGCTGTGTTTATGCCGCTTTACACCAACTTGACACACTAACAGAGAGATATGAATACATAGGTTTTAAGATTATTACTAGTCAGATATATTCTTGTGCGGTGAATAGGGCGTGTTGAGTCCAGTTCTCTGAGCAAGGAGTAGGTCTTGTCTATTACATATTGGGTTTATGGAACGGTATCTGAGCTAATTTGAAACCCTTGTTTTATGTATCACCCCACCTCACCTTTCCCGTTAAGCAGCCATAGTGTGTTCTCTGCATGTGTGACTCTGTTCTGTTTTGTAATTCAGTTCAAGTGTAACGGTTTTTACAGTCCCTCTATAAGTGATACCTTATGAGAAGTGTCCTTTTCTGTGTGACTTATTTCACTTAGAATCGTCGTACCTAAATCCACTCATCATGCTGCTATTAGCCTTATGACATTGATTTCATGGCTGAGTGATATTCCATTGTACATAAGGACCACAACTTCTTTATCCATTTTTCTCCCTCCTGGGATATTGAAGGTGGAATGAAGTGGAGGTCCTTGTCAACAGAGCAGCCCTAAACTTTGGGGTGCTTGTGTCTTGCTGATTTTTCATTTTCCCAATTTATACCCCCATGAGTGGAAGTGCCCTATGCTCTCTAAGCTGTGTTTTTTAGATGTTTCAGGACACACCGTACACTTCTCCAGAGTGGCTGTTGGCAATTTACATCCCGCCCATCAGTGTAGCAAGGCTCCCATTTCTCCATGGCCTGTCCTGCATTTCTGGTTTTGAGACTTTTTTCAGCATGGCCCTTTTGACCGATGGGTAGCGAGTCTTCTTTGTAGCCCTGATTTGCCTTTCCAGGTTGCTTGGTTGGCCAAAAAGGGCGTATGCGTTTTTTCCTGAATATATTCAGGAAAAAACGCATACGCCCTTTTTGGCCAAGGGCATCATTGTCAACGTTTTGCCGCTTTTCATGTGCTTTAAAGGTGATTCGAATCTACCTCCTGAAATCTGTTTCCTGCATTTCTGCCTTGATTTCAAATCCTCTTCTTTGCCTTCCCTCAATATATTTGTGGACGAGAGTTATCATTTATAACTCTGCACGTTTGTGAATTGCAGTGCCCTGAAGCTCCATTTTACAACTCGCTTTTTTGGGAGCTGGCCGCAAAAGCGCAGGATGGCTTCAGGCCCTGTTCTGGTTCCGGGGGGAGGATGAGCCTGTGGTTAATTCTTCTTCCTGATGGGAAAATAGAGTGACCTGTGCCTGTCCCAACACCAAGAGCTAGTCTCTCACTGGTTCCCCGTATTCCCGTTCATCCTCAGGACAAATTGCAACCTGTACGGAACAGGAGGTTAAAGGTGCTGATGCTCCAAGTAGGGAGATTGTTAGTAAAGCGGCTGGAATGGTGACCCCGGGCACAAGGAGAAGAGAAATGAGGTGCGTTTTAGAAACCTTTCCCCATCACATGGTGTACCATCTTTTTTGTTTTCTCATGCATGTTTTCGATGTAGGAAGATGCCCTTGAACCTGGAGATTTGGGACCCATGCGATGGGTACCACGCAGTATTACTTTAAAGGGTCTGCGTTTGCTCACCCAACCTCACCAAACCTCTCAGCCCCAAGATTGTCCACCCTTATGTCTCATCCAGCTGTGGGTCTAGAAATGGTCAATCCAGGTTGCATCACGGCCCCTGAACGCATTGTGTAAGAATTTCTCTCTCTTTCACTGTCTTTGTTTCATGGGTTTTTCAAAGTAATTTATTTTTATAATGGGGTTTAGCTGCTTTTCACTGCTGTGTTTATGCCGCTTTACACCCACTTGACACACTAACAGAGAGATATCAATACATAGGTTTTAAGATTATTACTAGTCAGATATATTCTTGTGCGGTGAATAGGGCGTGTTGAGTCCAGTTCTCTGAGCAAGGAGTAGGTCTTGTCTATTACATATTGGGTTTATGGAACGGTATCTGAGCTAATTTGAAACCCTTGTTTTATGTATCACCCCACCTCACCTTTCCCGTTAAGCAGCCATAGTGTGTTTTCTGCATGTGTGACTCTGTTCTGTTTTGTAATTCAGTTCAAGTGTAACGGTTTTTACATTCCCTCTATAAGTGATACCTTATGAGAAGTGTCCTTTTCTGTGTGACTTATTTCACTTAGAATCGTCGTACCTAAATCCACTCATCATGCTGCTACTAACCTTATGACATTGATTTCATGGCTGAGTGATATTCCATTGTACATAAGGACCACAACTTCTTTATCCATTTTTCTCTTTCCTGGGATATTGAAGGTGGAATGAAGTGGAGGTCCTTGTCAACAGAGCAGCCCTAAACTTTGGGGTGCTTGTGTCTTGCTGAATTTTCATTTTCCCAATTTATACCCCCATGAGTGGAAGTGCCCTATGCTCTCTAAGCTGTGTTTTTTAGATGTTTCAGGACACACCGTACACTTCTCCAGAGTGGCTGTTGGCAATTTACATCCCGCCCATCAGTGTAGCAAGGCTCCCATTTCTCCATGGCCTGTCCTGCATTTCTGGTTTTGAGACTTTTTTCAGCATGGCCCTTTTGACCGATGGGTAGCGAGTCTGCTTTGTCGCGCTGATTTGCCTTTCCAGGTTGCTTGGTTGGCCAAAAAGGGCATATGCGTTTTTTCCTGAATATATTCAGGAAAAAACGCATACGCCCTTTTTGGCCAAGGGCATCATTGTCAACGTTTTGCCGCTTTTCATGTGCTTTAAAGGCGATTCGAATCTACCTCCTGAAATCTGTTTCCTACAATTCTGCCTTGATTTCAAATCCTCTTCTTTGCCTTCCCTCAATATATTTGTGGACGAGAGTTATCATTTATAACTCTGCAGGTTTGTGAATTGCAGTGCCCTGAAGCTCCATTTTACAACTCGCTTTTTTGGGAGCTGGCCGCAAAAGCACAGGATGGCTTCAGGCCCTGTTCTGGTTCCGGGGGGGAGGATGAGCCTGTGGTTAATTCTTCTTCCTGATGGGAAAATAGAGTGACCTTTGCCTGTCCCAACACCAAGAGCTAGTCTCTCACTGGTTCCCCGTCTACCCGTTCATCCTCAGGACAAATTGCAACCTGTACGGAACAGGAGGTTAAAGGTGCTGATGCTCCAAGTAGGGAGATTGTTAGTAAAGCGGCTGGAATGGCGAACCCGGGCACAAGGAGAAGAGAAATGAGGTGCGTTTTAGAAACCTTTCCACATCACACGGTGTACCATCTTCTGGGTTTCTCATGCATGTTTTCGATGTAGGAAGATGCCCTTGAACCTGGAGATTTGGGACCCATGCGATGGGTACCACGCAGTATTACTTTAAAGGGTCTGCGTTTGCTCACCCAACCTCACCAAACCTCTCAGCCCCAAGAGTGTCCACCCTTATGTCTCATCCAGCTGTGGGTCTAGATATGGTCAATCCAGGTTGCATCACAGCCCCTGAACGCATTGTGTAAGAATTTCTCTCTCTTTCACTGTCTTTGTTTCATGGGTTTGTAAAAGTAATTTATTTTTATAATGGGGTTTAGCTGCTTTTCACTGCTGTGTTTATGCCGCTTTTCACCCACTTGACACACTAACAGAGAGATATCAATACATAGGTTTTAAGATTATTACTAGTCAGATATATTCTTGTGCGGTGAATAGGGCGTGTTGAGTCCAGTTCTCTGAGCAAGGAGTAGGTCTTGTCTATTACATATTGGGTTTATGGAACGGTATCTGAGCTAATTTGAAACCCTTGTTTTATGTATCACCCCACCTCACCTTTCCCGTTAAGCAGCCATAGTGTGTTTTCTGCCTGTGTGACTCTGTTCTGTTTTGTAATTCAGTTCAAGTGTAACGGTTTTTACATTCCCTCTATAAGTGATACCTTATGAGAAGTGTCCTTTTCTGTGTGACTTATTTCACTTAGAATCGTCGTACCTAAATCCACTCATCATGCTGCTACTAGCCTTATGACATTGATTTCCTGGCTGAGTGATATTCCATTGTACATAAGGACCACAACTTCTTTATCCATTTTTCTCTTTCCTGGGATATTGAAGGTGGAATGAAGTGGAGGTCCTTGTCAACAGAGCAGCCCTAAACTTTGGGGTGCTTGTGTCTTGCTGAATTTTCATTTTCCCAATTTATACCCCCATGAGTGGAAGTGCCCTATGCTCTCTAAGCTGTGTTTTTTAGATGTTTCAGGACACACCGTACACTTCTCCAGAGTGGCTGTTGGCAATTTACATCCCGCCCATCAGTGTAGCAAGGCTCCCATTTCTCCATGGCCTGTCCTGCATTTCTGGTTTTGAGACTTTTTTCAGCATGGCCCTTTTGACCGATGGGTAGCGAGTCTGCTTTGTAGCGCTGATTTTCCTTTTCAGGTTGCTTGGTTGGCCAAAAAGGGCGTATGCGTTTTTTCCTGAATATATTCAGGAAAAAACGCATACGCCCTTTTTGGCCAAGGGCATCATTGTCAACGTTTTGCCGCTTTTCATGTGCTTTAAAGGCGATTCGAATCTACCTCCTGAAATCTCTTTCCTGCAATTCTGCCTTGATTTCAAATCCTCTTCTTTGCCTTCTCTCAATATATTTGTGGACGAGAGTTATCATTTATAACTCTGCAGGTTTGTGAATTGCAGTGCCCTGAACCTCCATTTTACAACTCGCTTTTTTGGGAGCTGGCCGCAAAAGCGCAGGATGGCTTCAGGCCCTGTTCTGGTTCCGGGGGGGAGGATGAGCCTGTGGTTAATTCTTCTTCCTGATGGGAAAATAGAGTGACCTGTGCCTGTCCCAACACCAAGAGCTAGTCTCTCACTGGTTCCCCGTCTACCCGTTCATCCTCAGGACAAATTGCAACCTGTACGGAACAGGAGGTTAAAGGTGCTGATGCTCCAAGTAGGGAGATTGTTAGTAAAGCGGCTGGAATGGCGAACCCGGGCACAAGGAGAAGAGAAATGAGGTGCGTTTTAGAAACCTTTCCACATCACACGGTGTACCATCTTCTGGGTTTCTCATGCATGTTTTCGATGTAGGAAGATGCCCTTGAACCTGGAGATTTGGGACCCATGCGATGGGTACCACGCAGTATTACTTTAAAGGGTCTGCGTTTGCTCACCCAACCTCACCAAACCTCTCAGCCCCAAGAGTGTCCACCCTTATGTCTCATCCAGCTGTGGGTCTAGATATGGTCAATCCAGGTTGCATCACAGCCCCTGAACGCATTGTGTAAGAATTTCTCTCTCTTTCACTGTCTTTGTTTCATGGGTTTGTAAAAGTAATTTATTTTTATAATGGGGTTTAGCTGCTTTTCACTGCTGTGTTTATGCCGCTTTTCACCCACTTGACACACTAACAGAGAGATATCAATACATAGGTTTTAAGATTATTACTAGTCAGATATATTCTTGTGCGGTGAATAGGGCGTGTTGAGTCCAGTTCTCTGAGCAAGGAGTAGGTCTTGTCTATTACATATTGGGTTTATGGAACGGTATCTGAGCTAATTTGAAACCCTTGTTTTATGTATCACCCCACCTCACCTTTCCCGTTAAGCAGCCATAGTGTGTTTTCTGCCTGTGTGACTGTGTTCTGTTTTGTAATTCAGTTCAAGTGTAACGGTTTTTACAGTCCCTCTATAAGTGATACCTTATGAGAAGTGTCCTTTTCTGTGTGACTTATTTCACTTAGAATCGTCGTACCTAAATCCACTCATCATGCTGCTACTAGCCTTATGACATTGGTTTCCTGGCTGAGTGATATTCCATTGTACATAAGGACCACAACTTCTTTATCCATTTTTCTCTTTCCTGGGATATTGAAGGTGGAATGAAGTGGAGGTCCTTGTCAACAGAGCAGCCCTAAACTTTGGGGTGCTTGTGTCTTGCTGATTTTTCATTTTCCCAATTTATACCCCCATGAGTGGAAGTGCCCTATGCTCTCTAAGCTGTGTTTTTTAGATGTTTCAGGACACACCGTACACTTCTCCAGAGTGGCTGTTGGCAATTTACATCCCGCCCATCAGTGTAGCAAGGCTCCCATTTCTCCATGGCCTGTCCTGCATTTCTGGTTTTGACACGTTTTTCAGCATGGCCCTTTTGACCAATGGGTAGCGAGTCTTCTTTGTAGCGCTGATTTGCCTTTCCAGGTTGCTTGGTTGGCCAAAAAGGGCGTATGCGTTTTTTCCTGAATATATTCAGGAAAAAACGCATACGCCCTTTTTGCCCAAGGGCATCATTGTCAACGTTTTGCCGCTTTTCATGTGCTTTAAAGGCGATTCGAATCTACCTCCTGAAATCTCTTTCCTGCAATTCTGCCTTGATTTCAAATCCTCTTCTGTGCCTTCCCTCAATATATTTGTGGACGAGAGTTATCATTTATAACTCTGCAGGTTTGGGAATTGCAGTGCCCTGAACCTCCATTTTACAACTCGCTTTTTTGGGAGCTGGCCGCAAAAGCGCAGGATGGCTTCAGGCCCTGTTCTGGTTCCGGGGGGGAGGATGAGCCTGTGGTTAATTCTTCTTCCTGATGGGAAAATAGAGTGACCTGTGCCTGTCCCAACACCAAGAGCTAGTCTCTCACTGGTTCCCCGTCTACCCGTTCATCCTCAGGACAAATTGCAACCTGTACGGAACAGGAGGTTAAAGGTGCTGATGCTCCAAGTAGGGAGATTGTTAGTAAAGCGGCTGGAATGGCGAACCCGGGCACAAGGAGAAGAGAAATGAGGTGCGTTTTAGAAACCTTTCCACATCACACGGTGTACCATCTTCTGGGTTTCTCATGCATGTTTTCGATGTAGGAAGATGCCCTTGAACCTGGAGATTTGGGACCCATGCGATGGGTACCACGCAGTATTACTTTAAAGGGTCTGCGTTTGCTCACCCAACCTCACCAAACCTCTCAGCCCCAAGAGTGTCCACCCTTATGTCTCATCCAGCTGTGGGTCTAGATATGGTCAATCCAGGTTGCATCACAGCCCCTGAACGCATTGTGTAAGAATTTCTCTCTCTTTCACTGTCTTTGTTTCATGGGTTTGTAAAAGTAATTTATTTTTATAATGGGGTTTAGCTGCTTTTCACTGCTGTGTTTATGCCGCTTTACACCCACTTGACACACTAACAGAGAGATATCAATACATAGGTTTTAAGATTATTACTAGTCAGATATATTCTTGTGCGGTGAATAGGGCGTGTTGAGTCCAGTTCTCTGAGCAAGGAGTAGGTCTTGTCTATTACATATTGGGTTTATGGAACGGTATCTGAGCTAATTTGAAACCCTTGTTTTATGTATCACCCCACCTCACCTTTCCCGTTAAGCAGCCATAGTGTGTTTTCTGCCTGTGTGACTGTGTTCTGTTTTGTAATTCAGTTCAAGTGTAACGGTTTTTACAGTCCCTCTATAAGTGATACCTTATGAGAAGTGTCCTTTTCTGTGTGACTTATTTCACTTAGAATCGTCGTACCTAAATCCACTCATCATGCTGCTACTAGCCTTATGACATTGGTTTCCTGGCTGAGTGATATTCCATTGTACATAAGGACCACAACTTCTTTATCCATTTTTCTCTTTCCTGGGATATTGAAGGTGGAATGAAGTGGAGGTCCTTGTCAACAGAGCAGCCCTAAACTTTGGGGTGCTTGTGTCTTGCTGATTTTTCATTTTCCCAATTTATACCCCCATGAGTGGAAGTGCCCTATGCTCTCTAAGCTGTGTTTTTTAGATGTTTCAGGACACACCGTACACTTCTCCAGAGTGGCTGTTGGCAATTTACATCCCGCCCATCAGTGTAGCAAGGCTCCCATTTCTCCATGGCCTGTCCTGCATTTCTGGTTTTGACACGTTTTTCAGCATGGCCCTTTTGACCAATGGGTAGCGAGTCTTCTTTGTAGCGCTGATTTGCCTTTCCAGGTTGCTTGGTTGGCCAAAAAGGGCGTATGCGTTTTTTCCTGAATATATTCAGGAAAAAACGCATACGCCCTTTTTGCCCAAGGGCATCATTGTCAACGTTTTGCCGCTTTTCATGTGCTTTAAAGGCGATTCGAATCTACCTCCTGAAATCTCTTTCCTGCAATTCTGCCTTGATTTCAAATCCTCTTCTGTGCCTTCCCTCAATATATTTGTGGACGAGAGTTATCATTTATAACTCTGCAGGTTTGGGAATTGCAGTGCCCTGAACCTCCATTTTACAACTCGCTTTTTTGGGAGCTGGCCGCAAAAGCGCAGGATGGCTTCAGGCCCTGTTCTGGTTCCGGGGGGGAGGATGAGCCTGTGGTTAATTCTTCTTCCTGATGGGAAAATAGAGTGACCTGTGCCTGTCCCAACACCAAGAGCTAGTCTCTCACTGGTTCCCCGTCTACCCGTTCATCCTCAGGACAAATTGCAACCTGTACGGAACAGGAGGTTAAAGGTGCTGATGCTCCAAGTAGGGAGATTGTTAGTAAAGCGGCTGGAATGGCGAACCCGGGCACAAGGAGAAGAGAAATGAGGTGCGTTTTAGAAACCTTTCCACATCACACGGTGTACCATCTTCTGGGTTTCTCATGCATGTTTTCGATGTAGGAAGATGCCCTTGAACCTGGAGATTTGGGACCCATGCGATGGGTACCACGCAGTATTCCTTTAAAGGGTCTGCGTTTGCTCACCCAACCTCACCAAACCTCTCAGCCCCAAGAGTGTCCACCCTTATGTCTCATCCAGCTGTGGGTCTAGATATGGTCAATCCAGGTTGCATCACAGCCCCTGAACGCATTGTGTAAGAATTTCTCTCTCTTTCACTGTCTTTGTTTCATGGGTTTGTAAAAGTAATTTATTTTTATAATGGGGTTTAGCTGCTTTTCACTGCTGTGTTTATGCCGCTTTTCACCCACTTGACACACTAACAGAGAGATATCAATACATAGGTTTTAAGATTATTACTAGTCAGATATATTCTTGTGCGGTGAATAGGGCGTGTTGAGTCCAGTTCTCTGAGCAAGGAGTAGGTCTTGTCTATTACATATTGGGTTTATGGAACGGTATCTGAGCTAATTTGAAACCCTTGTTTTATGTATCACCCCACCTCACCTTTCCCGTTAAGCAGCCATAGTGTGTTTTCTGCCTGTGTGACTCTGTTCTGTTTTGTAATTCAGTTCAAGTGTAACGGTTTTTACATTCCCTCTATAAGTGATACCTTATGAGAAGTGTCCTTTTCTGTGTGACTTATTTCACTTAGAATCGTCGTACCTAAATCCACTCATCATGCTGCTACTAGCCTTATGACATTGATTTCCTGGCTGAGTGATATTCCATTGTACATAAGGACCACAACTTCTTTATCCATTTTTCTCTTTCCTGGGATATTGAAGGTGGAATGAAGTGGAGGTCCTTGTCAACAGAGCAGCCCTAAACTTTGGGGTGCTTGTGTCTTGCTGATTTTTCATTTTCCCAATTTATACCCCCATGAGTGGAAGTGCCCTATGCTCTCTAAGCTGTGTTTTTTAGATGTTTCAGGACACACCGTACACTTCTCCAGAGTGGCTGTTGGCAATTTACATCCCGCCCATCAGTGTAGCAAGGCTCCCATTTCTCCATGGCCTGTCCTGCATTTCTGGTTTTGACACGTTTTTCAGCATGGCCCTTTTGACCAATGGGTAGCGAGTCTTCTTTGTAGCGCTGATTTGCCTTTCCAGGTTGCTTGGTTGGCCAAAAAGGGCGTATGCGTTTTTTCCTGAATATATTCAGGAAAAAACGCATACGCCCTTTTTGCCCAAGGGCATCATTGTCAACGTTTTGCCGCTTTTCATGTGCTTTAAAGGCGATTCGAATCTACCTCCTGAAATCTCTTTCCTGCAATTCTGCCTTGATTTCAAATCCTCTTCTGTGCCTTCCCTCAATATATTTGTGGACGAGAGTTATCATTTATAACTCTGCAGGTTTGGGAATTGCAGTGCCCTCAACCTCCATTTTACAACTCGCTTTTTTGGGAGCTGGCCGCAAAAGCGCAGGATGGCTTCAGGCCCTGTTCTGGTTCCGGGGGGGAGGATGAGCCTGTGGTTAATTCTTCTTCCTGATGGGAAAATAGAGTGACCTGTGCCTGTCCCAACACCAAGAGCTAGTCTCTCACTGGTTCCCCGTCTACCCGTTCATCCTCAGGACAAATTGCAACCTGTACGGAACAGGAGGTTAAAGGTGCTGATGCTCCAAGTAGGGAGATTGTTAGTAAAGCGGCTGGAATGGCGAACCCGGGCACAAGGAGAAGAGAAATGAGGTGCGTTTTAGAAACCTTTCCACATCACACGGTGTACCATCTTCTGGGTTTCTCATGCATGTTTTCGATGTAGGAAGATGCCCTTGAACCTGGAGATTTGGGACCCATGCGATGGGTACCACGCAGTATTACTTTAAAGGGTCTGCATTTGCTCACCCAACCTCACCAAACCTCTCAGCCCCAAGAGTGTCCACCCTTATGTCTCATCCAGCTGTGGGTCTAGATATGGTCAATCCAGGTTGCATCACAGCCCCTGAACGCATTGTGTAAGAATTTCTCTCTCTTTCACTGTCTTTGTTTCATGGGTTTGTAAAAGTAATTTATTTTTATAATGGGGTTTAGCTGCTTTTCACTGCTGTGTTTATGCCGCTTTTCACCCACTTGACACACTAACAGAGAGATATCAATACATAGGTTTTAAGATTATTACTAGTCAGATATATTCTTGTGCGGTGAATAGGGCGTGTTGAGTCCAGTTCTCTGAGCAAGGAGTAGGTCTTGTCTATTACATATTGGGTTTATGGAACGGTATCTGAGCTAATTTGAAACCCTTGTTTTATGTATCACCCCACCTCACCTTTCCCGTTAAGCAGCCATAGTGTGTTTTCTGCCTGTGTGACTCTGTTCTGTTTTGTAATTCAGTTCAAGTGTAACGGTTTTTACATTCCCTCTATAAGTGATACCTTATGAGAAGTGTCCTTTTCTGTGTGACTTATTTCACTTAGAATCGTCGTACCTAAATCCACTCATCATGCTGCTACTAGCCTTATGACATTGATTTCCTGGCTGAGTGATATTGCATTGTACATAAGGACCACAACTTCTTTATCCATTTTTCTCTTTCCTGGGATATTGAAGGTGGAATGAAGTGGAGGTCCTTGTCAACAGAGCAGCCCTAAACTTTGGGGTGCTTGTGTCTTGCTGAATTTTCATTTTCCCAATTTATACCCCCATGAGTGGAAGTGCCCTATGCTCTCTAAGCTGTGTTTTTTAGATGTTTCAGGACACACCGTACACTTCTCCAGAGTGGCTGTTGGCAATTTACATCCCGCCCATCAGTGTAGCAAGGCTCCCATTTCTCCATGGCCTGTCCTGCATTTCTGGTTTTGAGACTTTTTTCAGCATGGCCCTTTTGACCGATGGGTAGCGAGTCTGCTTTGTCGCGCTGATTTGCCTTTCCAGGTTGCTTGGTTGGCCAAAAAGGGCGTATGCGTTTTTTCCTGAATATATTCAGGAAAAAACGCATACGCCCTTTTTGGCCAAGGGCATCATTGTCAACGTTTTGCCGCTTTTCATGTGCTTTAAAGGCGATTCGAATCTACCTCCTGAAATCTCTTTCCTGCAATTCTGCCTTGATTTCAAATCCTCTTCTTTGCCTTCTCTCAATATATTTGTGGACGAGAGTTATCATTTATAACTCTGCAGGTTTGTGAATTGCAGTGCCCTGAACCTCCATTTTACAACTCGCTTTTTTGGGAGCTGGCCGCAAAAGCGCAGGATGGCTTCAGGCCCTGTTCTGGTTCCGGGGGGGAGGATGAGCCTGTGGTTAATTCTTCTTCCTGATGGGAAAATAGAGTGACCTGTGCCTGTCCCAACACCAAGAGCTAGTCTCTCACTGGTTCCCCGTCTACCCGTTCATCCTCAGGACAAATTGCAACCTGTACGGAACAGGAGGTTAAAGGTGCTGATGCTCCAAGTAGGGAGATTGTTAGTAAAGCGGCTGGAATGGCGAACCCGGGCACAAGGAGAAGAGAAATGAGGTGCGTTTTAGAAACCTTTCCACATCACACGGTGTACCATCTTCTGGGTTTCTCATGCATGTTTTCGATGTAGGAAGATGCCCTTGAACCTGGAGATTTGGGACCCATGCGATGGGTACCACGCAGTATTCCTTTAAAGGGTCTGCGTTTGCTCACCCAACCTCACCAAACCTCTCAGCCCCAAGAGTGTCCACCCTTATGTCTCATCCAGCTGTGGGTCTAGATATGGTCAATCCAGGTTGCATCACAGCCCCTGAACGCATTGTGTAAGAATTTCTCTCTCTTTCACTGTCTTTGTTTCATGGGTTTGTAAAAGTAATTTATTTTTATAATGGGGTTTAGCTGCTTTTCACTGCTGTGTTTATGCCGCTTTTCACCCACTTGACACACTAACAGAGAGATATCAATACATAGGTTTTAAGATTATTACTAGTCAGATATATTCTTGTGCGGTGAATAGGGCGTGTTGAGTCCAGTTCTCTGAGCAAGGAGTAGGTCTTGTCTATTACATATTGGGTTTATGGAACGGTATCTGAGCTAATTTGAAACCCTTGTTTTATGTATCACCCCACCTCACCTTTCCCGTTAAGCAGCCATAGTGTGTTTTCTGCCTGTGTGACTCTGTTCTGTTTTGTAATTCAGTTCAAGTGTAACGGTTTTTACATTCCCTCTATAAGTGATACCTTATGAGAAGTGTCCTTTTCTGTGTGACTTATTTCACTTAGAATCGTCGTACCTAAATCCACTCATCATGCTGCTACTAGCCTTATGACATTGATTTCCTGGCTGAGTGATATTCCATTGTACATAAGGACCACAACTTCTTTATCCATTTTTCTCTTTCCTGGGATATTGAAGGTGGAATGAAGTGGAGGTCCTTGTCAACAGAGCAGCCCTAAACTTTGGGGTGCTTGTGTCTTGCTGAATTTTCATTTTCCCAATTTATACCCCCATGAGTGGAAGTGCCCTATGCTCTCTAAGCTGTGTTTTTTAGATGTTTCAGGACACACCGTACACTTCTCCAGAGTGGCTGTTGGCAATTTACATCCCGCCCATCAGTGTAGCAAGGCTCCCATTTCTCCATGGCCTGTCCTGCATTTCTGGTTTTGAGACTTTTTTCAGCATGGCCCTTTTGACCGATGGGTAGCGAGTCTGCTTTGTCGCGCTGATTTGCCTTTCCAGGTTGCTTGGTTGGCCAAAAAGGGCGTATGCGTTTTTTCCTGAATATATTCAGGAAAAAACGCATACGCCCTTTTTGGCCAAGGGCATCATTGTCAACGTTTTGCCGCTTTTCATGTGCTTTAAAGGCGATTCGAATCTACCTCCTGAAATCTCTTTCCTGCAATTCTGCCTTGATTTCAAATCCTCTTCTTTGCCTTCTCTCAATATATTTGTGGACGAGAGTTATCATTTATAACTCTGCAGGTTTGTGAATTGCAGTGCCCTGAACCTCCATTTTACAACTCGCTTTTTTGGGAGCTGGCCGCAAAAGCGCAGGATGGCTTCAGGCCCTGTTCTGGTTCCGGGGGGGAGGATGAGCCTGTGGTTAATTCTTCTTCCTGATGGGAAAATAGAGTGACCTGTGCCTGTCCCAACACCAAGAGCTAGTCTCTCACTGGTTCCCCGTCTACCCGTTCATCCTCAGGACAAATTGCAACCTGTACGGAACAGGAGGTTAAAGGTGCTGATGCTCCAAGTAGGGAGATTGTTAGTAAAGCGGCTGGAATGGCGAACCCGGGCACAAGGAGAAGAGAAATGAGGTGCGTTTTAGAAACCTTTCCACATCACACGGTGTACCATCTTCTGGGTTTCTCATGCATGTTTTCGATGTAGGAAGATGCCCTTGAACCTGGAGATTTGGGACCCATGCGATGGGTACCACGCAGTATTCCTTTAAAGGGTCTGCGTTTGCTCACCCAACCTCACCAAACCTCTCAGCCCCAAGAGTGTCCACCCTTATGTCTCATCCAGCTGTGGGTCTAGATATGGTCAATCCAGGTTGCATCACAGCCCCTGAACGCATTGTGTAAGAATTTCTCTCTCTTTCACTGTCTTTGTTTCATGGGTTTGTAAAAGTAATTTATTTTTATAATGGGGTTTAGCTGCTTTTCACTGCTGTGTTTATGCCGCTTTTCACCCACTTGACACACTAACAGAGAGATATCAATACATAGGTTTTAAGATTATTACTAGTCAGATATATTCTTGTGCGGTGAATAGGGCGTGTTGAGTCCAGTTCTCTGAGCAAGGAGTAGGTCTTGTCTATTACATATTGGGTTTATGGAACGGTATCTGAGCTAATTTGAAACCCTTGTTTTATGTATCACCCCACCTCACCTTTCCCGTTAAGCAGCCATAGTGTGTTTTCTGCCTGTGTGACTCTGTTCTGTTTTGTAATTCAGTTCAAGTGTAACGGTTTTTACAGTCCCTCTATAAGTGATACCTTATGAGAAGTGTCCTTTTCTGTGTGACTTATTTCACTTAGAATCGTCGTACCTAAATCCACTCATCATGCTGCTACTAGCCTTATGACATTGATTTCATGGCTGAGTGATATTCCATTGTACATAAGGACCACAACTTCTTTATCCATTTTTCTCTTTCCTGGGATATTGAAGGTGGAATGAAGTGGAGGTCCTTGTCAACAGAGCAGCCCTAAACTTTGGGGTGCTTGTGTCTTGCTGAATTTTCATTTTCCCAATTTATACCCCCATGAGTGGAAGTGCCCTATGCTCTCTAAGCTGTGTTTTTTAGATGTTTCAGGACACACCGTACACTTCTCCAGAGTGGCTGTTGGCAATTTACATCCCGCCCATCAGTGTAGCAAGGCTCCCATTTCTCCATGGCCTGTCCTGCATTTCTGGTTTTGAGACTTTTTTCAGCATGGCCCTTTTGACCGATGGGTAGCGAGTCTGCTTTGTAGCGCTGATTTGCCTTTTCAGGTTGCTTGGTTGGCCAAAAAGGGCGTATGCGTTTTTTCCTGAATATATTCAGGAAAAAACGCATACGCCCTTTTTGCCCAAGGGCATCATTGTCAACGTTTTGCCGCTTTTCATGTGCTTTAAAGGCGATTCGAATCTACCTCCTGAAATCTCTTTCCTGCAATTCTGCCTTGATTTCAAATCCTCTTCTTTGCCTTCTCTCAATATATTTGTGGACGAGAGTTATCATTTATAACTCTGCAGGTTTGGGAATTGCAGTGCCCTCAACCTCCATTTTACAACTCGCTTTTTTGGGAGCTGGCCGCAAAAGCGCAGGATGGCTTCAGGCCCTGTTCTGGTTCCGGGGGGGAGGATGAGCCTGTGGTTAATTCTTCTTCCTGATGGGAAAATAGAGTGACCTGTGCCTGTCCCAACACCAAGAGCTAGTCTCTCACTGGTTCCCCGTCTACCCGTTCATCCTCAGGACAAATTGCAACCTGTACGGAACAGGAGGTTAAAGGTGCTGATGCTCCAAGTAGGGAGATTGTTAGTAAAGCGGCTGGAATGGCGAACCCGGGCACAAGGAGAAGAGAAATGAGGTGCGTTTTAGAAACCTTTCCACATCACACGGTGTACCATCTTCTGGGTTTCTCATGCATGTTTTCGATGTAGGAAGATGCCCTTGAACCTGGAGATTTGGGACCCATGCGATGGGTACCACGCAGTATTACTTTAAAGGGTCTGCATTTGCTCACCCAACCTCACCAAACCTCTCAGCCCCAAGAGTGTCCACCCTTATGTCTCATCCAGCTGTGGGTCTAGATATGGTCAATCCAGGTTGCATCACAGCCCCTGAACGCATTGTGTAAGAATTTCTCTCTCTTTCACTGTCTTTGTTTCATGGGTTTGTAAAAGTAATTTATTTTTATAATGGGGTTTAGCTGCTTTTCACTGCTGTGTTTATGCCGCTTTTCACCCACTTGACACACTAACAGAGAGATATCAATACATAGGTTTTAAGATTATTACTAGTCAGATATATTCTTGTGCGGTGAATAGGGCGTGTTGAGTCCAGTTCTCTGAGCAAGGAGTAGGTCTTGTCTATTACATATTGGGTTTATGGAACGGTATCTGAGCTAATTTGAAACCCTTGTTTTATGTATCACCCCACCTCACCTTTCCCGTTAAGCAGCCATAGTGTGTTTTCTGCCTGTGTGACTCTGTTCTGTTTTGTAATTCAGTTCAAGTGTAACGGTTTTTACATTCCCTCTATAAGTGATACCTTATGAGAAGTGTCCTTTTCTGTGTGACTTATTTCACTTAGAATCGTCGTACCTAAATCCACTCATCATGCTGCTACTAGCCTTATGACATTGATTTCCTGGCTGAGTGATATTCCATTGTACATAAGGACCACAACTTCTTTATCCATTTTTCTCTTTCCTGGGATATTGAAGGTGGAATGAAGTGGAGGTCCTTGTCAACAGAGCAGCCCTAAACTTTGGGGTGCTTGTGTCTTGCTGAATTTTCATTTTCCCAATTTATACCCCCATGAGTGGAAGTGCCCTATGCTCTCTAAGCTGTGTTTTTTAGATGTTTCAGGACACACCGTACACTTCTCCAGAGTGGCTGTTGGCAATTTACATCCCGCCCATCAGTGTAGCAAGGCTCCCATTTCTCCATGGCCTGTCCTGCATTTCTGGTTTTGAGACTTTTTTCAGCATGGCCCTTTTGACCGATGGGTAGCGAGTCTGCTTTGTCGCGCTGATTTGCCTTTCCAGGTTGCTTGGTTGGCCAAAAAGGGCGTATGCGTTTTTTCCTGAATATATTCAGGAAAAAACGCATACGCCCTTTTTGGCCAAGGGCATCATTGTCAACGTTTTGCCGCTTTTCATGTGCTTTAAAGGCGATTCGAATCTACCTCCTGAAATCTCTTTCCTGCAATTCTGCCTTGATTTCAAATCCTCTTCTTTGCCTTCTCTCAATATATTTGTGGACGAGAGTTATCATTTATAACTCTGCAGGTTTGTGAATTGCAGTGCCCTGAACCTCCATTTTACAACTCGCTTTTTTGGGAGCTGGCCGCAAAAGCGCAGGATGGCTTCAGGCCCTGTTCTGGTTCCGGGGGGGAGGATGAGCCTGTGGTTAATTCTTCTTCCTGATGGGAAAATAGAGTGACCTGTGCCTGTCCCAACACCAAGAGCTAGTCTCTCACTGGTTCCCCGTCTACCCGTTCATCCTCAGGACAAATTGCAACCTGTACGGAACAGGAGGTTAAAGGTGCTGATGCTCCAAGTAGGGAGATTGTTAGTAAAGCGGCTGGAATGGCGAACCCGGGCACAAGGAGAAGAGAAATGAGGTGCGTTTTAGAAACCTTTCCACATCACACGGTGTACCATCTTCTGGGTTTCTCATGCATGTTTTCGATGTAGGAAGATGCCCTTGAACCTGGAGATTTGGGACCCATGCGATGGGTACCACGCAGTATTACTTTAAAGGGTCTGCGTTTGCTCACCCAACCTCACCAAACCTCTCAGCCCCAAGAGTGTCCACCCTTATGTCTCATCCAGCTGTGGGTCTAGATATGGTCAATCCAGGTTGCATCACAGCCCCTGAATGCATTGTGTAAGAATTTCTCTCTCTTTCACTGTCTTTGTTTCATGGGTTTGTAAAAGTAATTTATTTTTATAATGGGGTTTAGCTGCTTTTCACTGCTGTGTTTATGCCGCTTTTCACCCACTTGACACACTAACAGAGAGATATCAATACATAGGTTTTAAGATTATTACTAGTCAGATATATTCTTGTGCGGTGAATAGGGCGTGTTGAGTCCAGTTCTCTGAGCAAGGAGTAGGTCTTGTCTATTACATATTGGGTTTATGGAACGGTATCTGAGCTAATTTGAAACCCTTGTTTTATGTATCACCCCACCTCACCTTTCCCGTTAAGCAGCCATAGTGTGTTTTCTGCCTGTGTGACTCTGTTCTGTTTTGTAATTCAGTTCAAGTGTAACGGTTTTTACATTCCCTCTATAAGTGATACCTTATGAGAAGTGTCCTTTTCTGTGTGACTTATTTCACTTAGAATCGTCGTACCTAAATCCACTCATCATGCTGCTACTAGCCTTATGACATTGATTTCATGGCTGAGTGATATTCCATTGTACATAAGGACCACAACTTCTTTATCCATTTTTCTCTTTCCTGGGATATTGAAGGTGGAATGAAGTGGAGGTCCTTGTCAACAGAGCAGCCCTAAACTTTGGGGTGCTTGTGTCTTGCTGAATTTTCATTTTCCCAATTTATACCCCCATGAGTGGAAGTGCCCTATGCTCTCTAAGCTGTGTTTTTTAGATGTTTCAGGACACACCGTACACTTCTCCAGAGTGGCTGTTGGCAATTTACATCCCGCCCATCAGTGTAGCAAGGCTCCCATTTCTCCATGGCCTGTCCTGCATTTCTGGTTTTGACACGTTTTTCAGCATGGCCCTTTTGACCGATGGGTAGCGAGTCTTCTTTGTAGCGCTGATTTGCCTTTCCAGGTTGCTTGGTTGGCCAAAAAGGGCGTATGCGTTTTTTCCTGAATATATTCAGGAAAAAACGCATACGCCCTTTTTGCCCAAGGGCATCATTGTCAACGTTTTGCCGCTTTTCATGTGCTTTAAAGGCGATTCGAATCTACCTCCTGAAATCTCTTTCCTGCAATTCTGCCTTGATTTCAAATCCTCTTCTGTGCCTTCCCTCAATATATTTGTGGACGAGAGTTATCATTTATAACTCTGCAGGTTTGGGAATTGCAGTGCCCTCAACCTCCATTTTACAACTCGCTTTTTTGGGAGCTGGCCGCAAAAGCGCAGGATGGCTTCAGGCCCTGTTCTGGTTCCGGGGGGGAGGATGAGCCTGTGGTTAATTCTTCTTCCTGATGGGAAAATAGAGTGACCTGTGCCTGTCCCAACACCAAGAGCTAGTCTCTCACTGGTTCCCCGTCTACCCGTTCATCCTCAGGACAAATTGCAACCTGTACGGAACAGGAGGTTAAAGGTGCTGATGCTCCAAGTAGGGAGATTGTTAGTAAAGCGGCTGGAATGGCGAACCCGGGCACAAGGAGAAGAGAAATGAGGTGCGTTTTAGAAACCTTTCCACATCACACGGTGTACCATCTTCTGGGTTTCTCATGCATGTTTTCGATGTAGGAAGATGCCCTTGAACCTGGATATTTGGGACCCATGCGATGGGTACCACGCAGTATTACTTTAAAGGGTCTGCATTTGCTCACCCAACCTCACCAAACCTCTCAGCCCCAAGAGTGTCCACCCTTATGTCTCATCCAGCTGTGGGTCTAGATATGGTCAATCCAGGTTGCATCACAGCCCCTGAACGCATTGTGTAAGAATTTCTCTCTCTTTCACTGTCTTTGTTTCATGGGTTTGTAAAAGTAATTTATTTTTATAATGGGGTTTAGCTGCTTTTCACTGCTGTGTTTATGCCGCTTTTCACCCACTTGACACACTAACAGAGAGATATCAATACATAGGTTTTAAGATTATTACTAGTCAGATATATTCTTGTGCGGTGAATAGGGCGTGTTGAGTCCAGTTCTCTGAGCAAGGAGTAGGTCTTGTCTATTACATATTGGGTTTATGGAACGGTATCTGAGCTAATTTGAAACCCTTGTTTTATGTATCACCCCACCTCACCTTTCCCGTTAAGCAGCCATAGTGTGTTTTCTGCCTGTGTGACTCTGTTCTGTTTTGTAATTCAGTTCAAGTGTAACGGTTTTTACAGTCCCTCTATAAGTGATACCTTATGAGAAGTGTCCTTTTCTGTGTGACTTATTTCACTTAGAATCGTCGTACCTAAATCCACTCATCATGCTGCTACTAGCCTTATGACATTGATTTCATGGCTGAGTGATATTCCATTGTACATAAGGACCACAACTTCTTTATCCATTTTTCTCTTTCCTGGGATATTGAAGGTGGAATGAAGTGGAGGTCCTTGTCAACAGAGCAGCCCTAAACTTTGGGGTGCTTGTGTCTTGCTGATTTTTCATTTTCCCAATTTATACCCCCATGAGTGGAAGTGCCCTATGCTCTCTAAGCTGTGTTTTTTAGATGTTTCAGGACACACCGTACACTTCTCCAGAGTGGCTGTTGGCAATTTACATCCCGCCCATCAGTGTAGCAAGGCTCCCATTTCTCCATGGCCTGTCCTGCATTTCTGGTTTTGACACGTTTTTCAGCATGGCCCTTTTGACCAATGGGTAGCGAGTCTTCTTTGTAGCGCTGATTTGCCTTTCCAGGTTGCTTGGTTGGCCAAAAAGGGCGTATGCGTTTTTTCCTGAATATATTCAGGCAAAAACGCATACGCCCTTTTTGCCCAAGGGCATCATTGTCAACGTTTTGCCGCTTTTCATGTGCTTTAAAGGCGATTCGAATCTACCTCCTGAAATCTCTTTCCTGCAATTCTGCCTTGATTTCAAATCCTCTTCTTTGCCTTCTCTCAATATATTTGTGGACGAGAGTTATCATTTATAACTCTGCAGGTTTGTGAATTGCAGTGCCCTGAACCTCCATTTTACAACTCGCTTTTTTGGGAGCTGGCCGCAAAAGCGCAGGATGGCTTCAGGCCCTGTTCTGGTTCCGGGGGGGAGGATGAGCCTGTGGTTAATTCTTCTTCCTGATGGGAAAATAGAGTGACCTGTGCCTGTCCCAACACCAAGAGCTAGTCTCTCACTGGTTCCCCGTCTACCCGTTCATCCTCAGGACAAATTGCAACCTGTACGGAACAGGAGGTTAAAGGTGCTGATGCTCCAAGTAGGGAGATTGTTAGTAAAGCGGCTGGAATGGCGAACCCGGGCACAAGGAGAAGAGAAATGAGGTGCGTTTTAGAAACCTTTCCACATCACACGGTGTACCATCTTCTGGGTTTCTCATGCATGTTTTCGATGTAGGAAGATGCCCTTGAACCTGGAGATTTGGGACCCATGCGATGGGTACCACGCAGTATTACTTTAAAGGGTCTGCGTTTGCTCACCCAACCTCACCAAACCTCTCAGCCCCAAGAGTGTCCACCCTTATGTCTCATCCAGCTGTGGGTCTAGATATGGTCAATCCAGGTTGCATCACAGCCCCTGAACGCATTGTGTAAGAATTTCTCTCTCTTTCACTGTCTTTGTTTCATGGGTTTGTAAAAGTAATTTATTTTTATAATGGGGTTTAGCTGCTTTTCACTGCTGTGTTTATGCCGCTTTTCACCCACTTGACACACTAACAGAGAGATATCAATACATAGGTTTTAAGATTATTACTAGTCAGATATATTCTTGTGCGGTGAATAGGGCGTGTTGAGTCCAGTTCTCTGAGCAAGGAGTAGGTCTTGTCTATTACATATTGGGTTTATGGAACGGTATCTGAGCTAATTTGAAACCCTTGTTTTATGTATCACCCCACCTCACCTTTCCCGTTAAGCAGCCATAGTGTGTTTTCTGCCTGTGTGACTCTGTTCTGTTTTGTAATTCAGTTCAAGTGTAACGGTTTTTACATTCCCTCTATAAGTGATACCTTATGAGAAGTGTCCTTTTCTGTGTGACTTATTTCACTTAGAATCGTCGTACCTAAATCCACTCATCATGCTGCTACTAGCCTTATGACATTGATTTCCTGGCTGAGTGATATTCCATTGTACATAAGGACCACAACTTCTTTATCCATTTTTCTCTTTCCTGGGATATTGAAGGTGGAATGAAGTGGAGGTCCTTGTCAACAGAGCAGCCCTAAACTTTGGGGTGCTTGTGTCTTGCTGAATTTTCATTTTCCCAATTTATACCCCCATGAGTGGAAGTGCCCTATGCTCTCTAAGCTGTGTTTTTTAGATGTTTCAGGACACACCGTACACTTCTCCAGAGTGGCTGTTGGCAATTTACATCCCGCCCATCAGTGTAGCAAGGCTCCCATTTCTCCATGGCCTGTCCTGCATTTCTGGTTTTGAGACTTTTTTCAGCATGGCCCTTTTGACCGATGGGTAGCGAGTCTGCTTTGTCGCGCTGATTTGCCTTTCCAGGTTGCTTGGTTGGCCAAAAAGGGCGTATGCGTTTTTTCCTGAATATATTCAGGAAAAAACGCATACGCCCTTTTTGGCCAAGGGCATCATTGTCAACGTTTTGCCGCTTTTCATGTGCTTTAAAGGCGATTCGAATCTACCTCCTGAAATCTCTTTCCTGCAATTCTGCCTTGATTTCAAATCCTCTTCTTTGCCTTCTCTCAATATATTTGTGGACGAGAGTTATCATTTATAACTCTGCAGGTTTGTGAATTGCAGTGCCCTGAACCTCCATTTTACAACTCGCTTTTTTGGGAGCTGGCCGCAAAAGCGCAGGATGGCTTCAGGCCCTGTTCTGGTTCCGGGGGGGAGGATGAGCCTGTGGTTAATTCTTCTTCCTGATGGGAAAATAGAGTGACCTGTGCCTGTCCCAACACCAAGAGCTAGTCTCTCACTGGTTCCCCGTCTACCCGTTCATCCTCAGGACAAATTGCAACCTGTATGGAACAGGAGGTTAAAGGTGCTGATGCTCCAAGTAGGGAGATTGTTAGTAAAGCGGCTGGAATGGCGAACCCGGGCACAAGGAGAAGAGAAATGAGGTGCGTTTTAGAAACCTTTCCACATCACACGGTGTACCATCTTCTGGGTTTCTCATGCATGTTTTCGATGTAGGAAGATGCCCTTGAACCTGGATATTTGGGACCCATGCGATGGGTACCACGCAGTATTACTTTAAAGGGTCTGCATTTGCTCACCCAACCTCACCAAACCTCTCAGCCCCAAGAGTGTCCACCCTTATGTCTCATCCAGCTGTGGGTCTAGATATGGTCAATCCAGGTTGCATCACAGCCCCTGAACGCATTGTGTAAGAATTTCTCTCTCTTTCACTGTCTTTGTTTCATGGGTTTGTAAAAGTAATTTATTTTTATAATGGGGTTTAGCTGCTTTTCACTGCTGTGTTTATGCCGCTTTTCACCCACTTGACACACTAACAGAGAGATATCAATACATAGGTTTTAAGATTATTACTAGTCAGATATATTCTTGTGCGGTGAATAGGGCGTGTTGAGTCCAGTTCTCTGAGCAAGGAGTAGGTCTTGTCTATTACATATTGGGTTTATGGAACGGTATCTGAGCTAATTTGAAACCCTTGTTTTATGTATCACCCCACCTCACCTTTCCCGTTAAGCAGCCATAGTGTGTTTTCTGCCTGTGTGACTCTGTTCTGTTTTGTAATTCAGTTCAAGTGTAACGGTTTTTACAGTCCCTCTATAAGTGATACCTTATGAGAAGTGTCCTTTTCTGTGTGACTTATTTCACTTAGAATCGTCGTACCTAAATCCACTCATCATGCTGCTACTAGCCTTATGACATTGATTTCATGGCTGAGTGATATTCCATTGTACATAAGGACCACAACTTCTTTATCCATTTTTCTCTTTCCTGGGATATTGAAGGTGGAATGAAGTGGAGGTCCTTGTCAACAGAGCAGCCCTAAACTTTGGGGTGCTTGTGTCTTGCTGATTTTTCATTTTCCCAATTTATACCCCCATGAGTGGAAGTGCCCTATGCTCTCTAAGCTGTGTTTTTTAGATGTTTCAGGACACACCGTACACTTCTCCAGAGTGGCTGTTGGCAATTTACATCCCGCCCATCAGTGTAGCAAGGCTCCCATTTCTCCATGGCCTGTCCTGCATTTCTGGTTTTGACACGTTTTTCAGCATGGCCCTTTTGACCAATGGGTAGCGAGTCTTCTTTGTAGCGCTGATTTGCCTTTCCAGGTTGCTTGGTTGGCCAAAAAGGGCGTATGCGTTTTTTCCTGAATATATTCAGGCAAAAACGCATACGCCCTTTTTGCCCAAGGGCATCATTGTCAACGTTTTGCCGCTTTTCATGTGCTTTAAAGGCGATTCGAATCTACCTCCTGAAATCTCTTTCCTGCAATTCTGCCTTGATTTCAAATCCTCTTCTTTGCCTTCTCTCAATATATTTGTGGACGAGAGTTATCATTTATAACTCTGCAGGTTTGTGAATTGCAGTGCCCTGAACCTCCATTTTACAACTCGCTTTTTTGGGAGCTGGCCGCAAAAGCGCAGGATGGCTTCAGGCCCTGTTCTGGTTCCGGGGGGGAGGATGAGCCTGTGGTTAATTCTTCTTCCTGATGGGAAAATAGAGTGACCTGTGCCTGTCCCAACACCAAGAGCTAGTCTCTCACTGGTTCCCCGTCTACCCGTTCATCCTCAGGACAAATTGCAACCTGTACGGAACAGGAGGTTAAAGGTGCTGATGCTCCAAGTAGGGAGATTGTTAGTAAAGCGGCTGGAATGGCGAACCCGGGCACAAGGAGAAGAGAAATGAGGTGCGTTTTAGAAACCTTTCCACATCACACGGTGTACCATCTTCTGGGTTTCTCATGCATGTTTTCGATGTAGGAAGATGCCCTTGAACCTGGAGATTTGGGACCCATGCGATGGGTACCACGCAGTATTACTTTAAAGGGTCTGCGTTTGCTCACCCAACCTCACCAAACCTCTCAGCCCCAAGAGTGTCCACCCTTATGTCTCATCCAGCTGTGGGTCTAGATATGGTCAATCCAGGTTGCATCACAGCCCCTGAACGCATTGTGTAAGAATTTCTCTCTCTTTCACTGTCTTTGTTTCATGGGTTTGTAAAAGTAATTTATTTTTATAATGGGGTTTAGCTGCTTTTCACTGCTGTGTTTATGCCGCTTTTCACCCACTTGACACACTAACAGAGAGATATCAATACATAGGTTTTAAGATTATTACTAGTCAGATATATTCTTGTGCGGTGAATAGGGCGTGTTGAGTCCAGTTCTCTGAGCAAGGAGTAGGTCTTGTCTATTACATATTGGGTTTATGGAACGGTATCTGAGCTAATTTGAAACCCTTGTTTTATGTATCACCCCACCTCACCTTTCCCGTTAAGCAGCCATAGTGTGTTTTCTGCCTGTGTGACTCTGTTCTGTTTTGTAATTCAGTTCAAGTGTAACGGTTTTTACATTCCCTCTATAAGTGATACCTTATGAGAAGTGTCCTTTTCTGTGTGACTTATTTCACTTAGAATCGTCGTACCTAAATCCACTCATCATGCTGCTACTAGCCTTATGACATTGATTTCCTGGCTGAGTGATATTCCATTGTACATAAGGACCACAACTTCTTTATCCATTTTTCTCTTTCCTGGGATATTGAAGGTGGAATGAAGTGGAGGTCCTTGTCAACAGAGCAGCCCTAAACTTTGGGGTGCTTGTGTCTTGCTGAATTTTCATTTTCCCAATTTATACCCCCATGAGTGGAAGTGCCCTATGCTCTCTAAGCTGTGTTTTTTAGATGTTTCAGGACACACCGTACACTTCTCCAGAGTGGCTGTTGGCAATTTACATCCCGCCCATCAGTGTAGCAAGGCTCCCATTTCTCCATGGCCTGTCCTGCATTTCTGGTTTTGAGACTTTTTTCAGCATGGCCCTTTTGACCGATGGGTAGCGAGTCTGCTTTGTCGCGCTGATTTGCCTTTCCAGGTTGCTTGGTTGGCCAAAAAGGGCGTATGCGTTTTTTCCTGAATATATTCAGGAAAAAACGCATACGCCCTTTTTGGCCAAGGGCATCATTGTCAACGTTTTGCCGCTTTTCATGTGCTTTAAAGGCGATTCGAATCTACCTCCTGAAATCTCTTTCCTGCAATTCTGCCTTGATTTCAAATCCTCTTCTTTGCCTTCTCTCAATATATTTGTGGACGAGAGTTATCATTTATAACTCTGCAGGTTTGTGAATTGCAGTGCCCTGAACCTCCATTTTACAACTCGCTTTTTTGGGAGCTGGCCGCAAAAGCGCAGGATGGCTTCAGGCCCTGTTCTGGTTCCGGGGGGGAGGATGAGCCTGTGGTTAATTCTTCTTCCTGATGGGAAAATAGAGTGACCTGTGCCTGTCCCAACACCAAGAGCTAGTCTCTCACTGGTTCCCCGTCTACCCGTTCATCCTCAGGACAAATTGCAACCTGTACGGAACAGGAGGTTAAAGGTGCTGATGCTCCAAGTAGGGAGATTGTTAGTAAAGCGGCTGGAATGGCGAACCCGGGCACAAGGAGAAGAGAAATGAGGTGCGTTTTAGAAACCTTTCCACATCACACGGTGTACCATCTTCTGGGTTTCTCATGCATGTTTTCGATGTAGGAAGATGCCCTTGAACCTGGAGATTTGGGACCCATGCGATGGGTACCACGCAGTATTACTTTAAAGGGTCTGCGTTTGCTCACCCAACCTCACCAAACCTCTCAGCCCCAAGAGTGTCCACCCTTATGTCTCATCCAGCTGTGGGTCTAGATATGGTCAATCCAGGTTGCATCACAGCCCCTGAACGCATTGTGTAAGAATTTCTCTCTCTTTCACTGTCTTTGTTTCATGGGTTTGTAAAAGTAATTTATTTTTATAATGGGGTTTAGCTGCTTTTCACTGCTGTGTTTATGCCGCTTTTCACCCACTTGACACACTAACAGAGAGATATCAATACATAGGTTTTAAGATTATTACTAGTCAGATATATTCTTGTGCGGTGAATAGGGCGTGTTGAGTCCAGTTCTCTGAGCAAGGAGTAGGTCTTGTCTATTACATATTGGGTTTATGGAACGGTATCTGAGCTAATTTGAAACCCTTGTTTTATGTATCACCCCACCTCACCTTTCCCGTTAAGCAGCCATAGTGTGTTTTCTGCCTGTGTGACTCTGTTCTGTTTTGTAATTCAGTTCAAGTGTAACGGTTTTTACATTCCCTCTATAAGTGATACCTTATGAGAAGTGTCCTTTTCTGTGTGACTTATTTCACTTAGAATCGTCGTACCTAAATCCACTCATCATGCTGCTACTAGCCTTATGACATTGATTTCATGGCTGAGTGATATTCCATTGTACATAAGGACCACAACTTCTTTATCCATTTTTCTCTTTCCTGGGATATTGAAGGTGGAATGAAGTGGAGGTCCTTGTCAACAGAGCAGCCCTAAACTTTGGGGTGCTTGTGTCTTGCTGAATTTTCATTTTCCCAATTTATACCCCCATGAGTGGAAGTGCCCTATGCTCTCTAAGCTGTGTTTTTTAGATGTTTCAGGACACACCGTACACTTCTCCAGAGTGGCTGTTGGCAATTTACATCCCGCCCATCAGTGTAGCAAGGCTCCCATTTCTCCATGGCCTGTCCTGCATTTCTGGTTTTGACACGTTTTTCAGCATGGCCCTTTTGACCGATGGGTAGCGAGTCTTCTTTGTAGCGCTGATTTGCCTTTCCAGGTTGCTTGGTTGGCCAAAAAGGGCGTATGCGTTTTTTCCTGAATATATTCAGGAAAAAACGCATACGCCCTTTTTGGCCAAGGGCATCATTGTCAACGTTTTGCCGCTTTTCATGTGCTTTAAAGGCGATTCGAATCTACCTCCTGAAATCTCTTTCCTGCAATTCTGCCTTGATTTCAAATCCTCTTCTTTGCCTTCTCTCAATATATTTGTGGACGAGAGTTATCATTTATAACTCTGCAGGTTTGTGAATTGCAGTGCCCTCAACCTCCATTTTACAACTCGCTTTTTTGGGAGCTGGCCGCAAAAGCGCAGGATGGCTTCAGGCCCTGTTCTGGTTCCGGGGGGGAGGATGAGCCTGTGGTTAATTCTTCTTCCTGATGGGAAAATAGAGTGACCTGTGCCTGTCCCAACACCAAGAGCTAGTCTCTCACTGGTTCCCCGTCTACCCGTTCATCCTCAGGACAAATTGCAACCTGTACGGAACAGGCGGTTAAAGGTGCTGATGCTCCAAGTAGGGAGATTGTTAGTAAAGCGGCTGGAATGGCGAACCCGGGCACAAGGAGAAGAGAAATGAGGTGCGTTTTAGAAACCTTTCCACATCACACGGTGTACCATCTTCTGGGTTTCTCATGCATGTTTTCGATGTAGGAAGATGCCCTTGAACCTGGAGATTTGGGACCCATGCGATGGGTACCACGCAGTATTACTTTAAAGGGTCTGCATTTGCTCACCCAACCTCACCAAACCTCTCAGCCCCAAGAGTGTCCACCCTTATGTCTCATCCAGCTGTGGGTCTAGATATGGTCAATCCAGGTTGCATCACAGCCCCTGAACGCATTGTGTAAGAATTTCTCTCTCTTTCACTGTCTTTGTTTCATGGGTTTGTAAAAGTAATTTATTTTTATAATGGGGTTTAGCTGCTTTTCACTGCTGTGTTTATGCCGCTTTTCACCCACTTGACACACTAACAGAGAGATATCAATACATAGGTTTTAAGATTATTACTAGTCAGATATATTCTTGTGCGGTGAATAGGGCGTGTTGAGTCCAGTTCTCTGAGCAAGGAGTAGGTCTTGTCTATTACATATTGGGTTTATGGAACGGTATCTGAGCTAATTTGAAACCCTTGTTTTATGTATCACCCCACCTCACCTTTCCCGTTAAGCAGCCATAGTGTGTTTTCTGCCTGTGTGACTCTGTTCTGTTTTGTAATTCAGTTCAAGTGTAACGGTTTTTACATTCCCTCTATAAGTGATACCTTATGAGAAGTGTCCTTTTCTGTGTGACTTATTTCACTTAGAATCGTCGTACCTAAATCCACTCATCATGCTGCTACTAGCCTTATGACATTGATTTCCTGGCTGAGTGATATTCCATTGTACATAAGGACCACAACTTCTTTATCCATTTTTCTCTTTCCTGGGATATTGAAGGTGGAATGAAGTGGAGGTCCTTGTCAACAGAGCAGCCCTAAACTTTGGGGTGCTTGTGTCTTGCTGAATTTTCATTTTCCCAATTTATACCCCCATGAGTGGAAGTGCCCTATGCTCTCTAAGCTGTGTTTTTTAGATGTTTCAGGACACACCGTACACTTCTCCAGAGTGGCTGTTGGCAATTTACATCCCGCCCATCAGTGTAGCAAGGCTCCCATTTCTCCATGGCCTGTCCTGCATTTCTGGTTTTGAGACTTTTTTCAGCATGGCCCTTTTGACCGATGGGTAGCGAGTCTGCTTTGTCGCGCTGATTTGCCTTTCCAGGTTGCTTGGTTGGCCAAAAAGGGCGTATGCGTTTTTTCCTGAATATATTCAGGAAAAAACGCATACGCCCTTTTTGGCCAAGGGCATCATTGTCAACGTTTTGCCGCTTTTCATGTGCTTTAAAGGCGATTCGAATCTACCTCCTGAAATCTCTTTCCTGCAATTCTGCCTTGATTTCAAATCCTCTTCTTTGCCTTCTCTCAATATATTTGTGGACGAGAGTTATCATTTATAACTCTGCAGGTTTGTGAATTGCAGTGCCCTGAACCTCCATTTTACAACTCGCTTTTTTGGGAGCTGGCCGCAAATGCGCAGGATGGCTTCAGGCCCTGTTCTGGTTCCGGGGGGGAGGATGAGCCTGTGGTTAATTCTTCTTCCTGATGGGAAAATAGAGTGACCTGTGCCTGTCCCAACACCAAGAGCTAGTCTCTCACTGGTTCCCCGTCTACCCGTTCATCCTCAGGACAAATTGCAACCTGTACGGAACAGGAGGTTAAAGGTGCTGATGCTCCAAGTAGGGAGATTGTTAGTAAAGCGGCTGGAATGGCGAACCCGGGCACAAGGAGAAGAGAAATGAGGTGCGTTTTAGAAACCTTTCCACATCACACGGTGTACCATCTTCTGGGTTTCTCATGCATGTTTTCGATGTAGGAAGATGCCCTTGAACCTGGAGATTTGGGACCCATGCGATGGGTACCACGCAGTATTCCTTTAAAGGGTCTGCGTTTGCTCACCCAACCTCACCAAACCTCTCAGCCCCAAGAGTGTCCACCCTTATGTCTCATCCAGCTGTGGGTCTAGATATGGTCAATCCAGGTTGCATCACAGCCCCTGAACGCATTGTGTAAGAATTTCTCTCTCTTTCACTGTCTTTGTTTCATGGGTTTGTAAAAGTAATTTATTTTTATAATGGGGTTTAGCTGCTTTTCACTGCTGTGTTTATGCCGCTTTTCACCCACTTGACACACTAACAGAGAGATATCAATACATAGGTTTTAAGATTATTACTAGTCAGATATATTCTTGTGCGGTGAATAGGGCGTGTTGAGTCCAGTTCTCTGAGCAAGGAGTAGGTCTTGTCTATTACATATTGGGTTTATGGAACGGTATCTGAGCTAATTTGAAACCCTTGTTTTATGTATCACCCCACCTCACCTTTCCCGTTAAGCAGCCATAGTGTGTTTTCTGCCTGTGTGACTCTGTTCTGTTTTGTAATTCAGTTCAAGTGTAACGGTTTTTACATTCCCTCTATAAGTGATACCTTATGAGAAGTGTCCTTTTCTGTGTGACTTATTTCACTTAGAATCGTCGTACCTAAATCCACTCATCATGCTGCTACTAGCCTTATGACATTGATTTCATGGCTGAGTGATATTCCATTGTACATAAGGACCACAACTTCTTTATCCATTTTTCTCTTTCCTGGGATATTGAAGGTGGAATGAAGTGGAGGTCCTTGTCAACAGAGCAGCCCTAAACTTTGGGGTGCTTGTGTCTTGCTGAATTTTCATTTTCCCAATTTATACCCCCATGAGTGGAAGTGCCCTATGCTCTCTAAGCTGTGTTTTTTAGATGTTTCAGGACACACCGTACACTTCTCCAGAGTGGCTGTTGGCAATTTACATCCCGCCCATCAGTGTAGCAAGGCTCCCATTTCTCCATGGCCTGTCCTGCATTTCTGGTTTTGACACGTTTTTCAGCATGGCCCTTTTGACCGATGGGTAGCGAGTCTTCTTTGTAGCGCTGATTTGCCTTTCCAGGTTGCTTGGTTGGCCAAAAAGGGCGTATGCGTTTTTTCCTGAATGTATTCAGGAAAAAACGCATACGCCCTTTTTGCCCAAGGGCATCATTGTCAACGTTTTGCCGCTTTTCATGTGCTTTAAAGGCGATTCGAATCTACCTCCTGAAATCTCTTTCCTGCAATTCTGCCTTGATTTCAAATCCTCTTCTTTGCCTTCTCTCAATATATTTGTGGACGAGAGTTATCATTTATAACTCTGCAGGTTTGTGAATTGCAGTGCCCTGAACCTCCATTTTACAACTCGCTTTTTTGGGAGCTGGCCGCAAAAGCGCAGGATGGCTTCAGGCCCTGTTCTGGTTCCGGGGGGGAGGATGAGCCTGTGGTTAATTCTTCTTCCTGATGGGAAAATAGAGTGACCTGTGCCTGTCCCAACACCAAGAGCTAGTCTCTCACTGGTTCCCCGTCTACCCGTTCATCCTCAGGACAAATTGCAACCTGTACGGAACAGGAGGTTAAAGGTGCTGATGCTCCAAGTAGGGAGATTGTTAGTAAAGCGGCTGGAATGGCGAACCCGGGCACAAGGAGAAGAGAAATGAGGTGCGTTTTAGAAACCTTTCCACATCACACGGTGTACCATCTTCTGGGTTTCTCATGCATGTTTTCGATGTAGGAAGATGCCCTTGAACCTGGAGATTTGGGACCCATGCGATGGGTACCACGCAGTATTACTTTAAAGGGTCTGCGTTTGCTCACCCAACCTCACCAAACCTCTCAGCCCCAAGAGTGTCCACCCTTATGTCTCATCCAGCTGTGGGTCTAGATATGGTCAATCCAGGTTGCATCACAGCCCCTGAACGCATTGTGTAAGAATTTCTCTCTCTTTCACTGTCTTTGTTTCATGGGTTTGTAAAAGTAATTTATTTTTATAATGGGGTTTAGCTGCTTTTCACTGCTGTGTTTATGCCGCTTTTCACCCACTTGACACACTAACAGAGAGATATCAATACATAGGTTTTAAGATTATTACTAGTCAGATATATTCTTGTGCGGTGAATAGGGCGTGTTGAGTCCAGTTCTCTGAGCAAGGAGTAGGTCTTGTCTATTACATATTGGGTTTATGGAACGGTATCTGAGCTAATTTGAAACCCTTGTTTTATGTATCACCCCACCTCACCTTTCCCGTTAAGCAGCCATAGTGTGTTTTCTGCCTGTGTGACTCTGTTCTGTTTTGTAATTCAGTTCAAGTGTAACGGTTTTTACATTCCCTCTATAAGTGATACCTTATGAGAAGTGTCCTTTTCTGTGTGACTTATTTCACTTAGAATCGTCGTACCTAAATCCACTCATCATGCTGCTACTAGCCTTATGACATTGATTTCATGGCTGAGTGATATTCCATTGTACATAAGGACCACAACTTCTTTATCCATTTTTCTCTTTCCTGGGATATTGAAGGTGGAATGAAGTGGAGGTCCTTGTCAACAGAGCAGCCCTAAACTTTGGGGTGCTTGTGTCTTGCTGAATTTTCATTTTCCCAATTTATACCCCCATGAGTGGAAGTGCCCTATGCTCTCTAAGCTGTGTTTTTTAGATGTTTCAGGACACACCGTACACTTCTCCAGAGTGGCTGTTGGCAATTTACATCCCGCCCATCAGTGTAGCAAGGCTCCCATTTCTCCATGGCCTGTCCTGCATTTCTGGTTTTGACACGTTTTTCAGCATGGCCCTTTTGACCGATGGGTAGCGAGTCTTCTTTGTAGCGCTGATTTGCCTTTCCAGGTTGCTTGGTTGGCCAAAAAGGGCGTATGCGTTTTTTCCTGAATATATTCAGGAAAAAACGCATACGCCCTTTTTGGCCAAGGGCATCATTGTCAACGTTTTGCCGCTTTTCATGTGCTTTAAAGGCGATTCGAATCTACCTCCTGAAATCTCTTTCCTGCAATTCTGCCTTGATTTCAAATCCTCTTCTGTGCCTTCCCTCAATATATTTGTGGACGAGAGTTATCATTTATAACTCTGCAGGTTTGGGAATTGCAGTGCCCTCAACCTCCATTTTACAACTCGCTTTTTTGGGAGCTGGCCGCAAAAGCGCAGGATGGCTTCAGGCCCTGTTCTGGTTCCGGGGGGGAGGATGAGCCTGTGGTTAATTCTTCTTCCTGATGGGAAAATAGAGTGACCTGTGCCTGTCCCAACACCAAGAGCTAGTCTCTCACTGGTTCCCCGTCTACCCGTTCATCCTCAGGACAAATTGCAACCTGTACGGAACAGGAGGTTAAAGGTGCTGATGCTCCAAGTAGGGAGATTGTTAGTAAAGCGGCTGGAATGGCGAACCCGGGCACAAGGAGAAGAGAAATGAGGTGCGTTTTAGAAACCTTTCCACATCACACGGTGTACCATCTTCTGGGTTTCTCATGCATGTTTTCGATGTAGGAAGATGCCCTTGAACCTGGAGATTTGGGACCCATGCGATGGGTACCACGCAGTATTACTTTAAAGGGTCTGCATTTGCTCACCCAACCTCACCAAACCTCTCAGCCCCAAGAGTGTCCACCCTTATGTCTCATCCAGCTGTGGGTCTAGATATGGTCAATCCAGGTTGCATCACAGCCCCTGAACGCATTGTGTAAGAATTTCTCTCTCTTTCACTGTCTTTGTTTCATGGGTTTGTAAAAGTAATTTATTTTTATAATGGGGTTTAGCTGCTTTTCACTGCTGTGTTTATGCCGCTTTTCACCCACTTGACACACTAACAGAGAGATATCAATACATAGGTTTTAAGATTATTACTAGTCAGATATATTCTTGTGCGGTGAATAGGGCGTGTTGAGTCCAGTTCTCTGAGCAAGGAGTAGGTCTTGTCTATTACATATTGGGTTTATGGAACGGTATCTGAGCTAATTTGAAACCCTTGTTTTATGTATCACCCCACCTCACCTTTCCCGTTAAGCAGCCATAGTGTGTTTTCTGCCTGTGTGACTCTGTTCTGTTTTGTAATTCAGTTCAAGTGTAACGGTTTTTACATTCCCTCTATAAGTGATACCTTATGAGAAGTGTCCTTTTCTGTGTGACTTATTTCACTTAGAATCGTCGTACCTAAATCCACTCATCATGCTGCTACTAGCCTTATGACATTGATTTCCTGGCTGAGTGATATTCCATTGTACATAAGGACCACAACTTCTTTATCCATTTTTCTCTTTCCTGGGATATTGAAGGTGGAATGAAGTGGAGGTCCTTGTCAACAGAGCAGCCCTAAACTTTGGGGTGCTTGTGTCTTGCTGAATTTTCATTTTCCCAATTTATACCCCCATGAGTGGAAGTGCCCTATGCTCTCTAAGCTGTGTTTTTTAGATGTTTCAGGACACACCGTACACTTCTCCAGAGTGGCTGTTGGCAATTTACATCCCGCCCATCAGTGTAGCAAGGCTCCCATTTCTCCATGGCCTGTCCTGCATTTCTGGTTTTGAGACTTTTTTCAGCATGGCCCTTTTGACCGATGGGTAGCGAGTCTGCTTTGTCGCGCTGATTTGCCTTTCCAGGTTGCTTGGTTGGCCAAAAAGGGCGTATGCGTTTTTTCCTGAATATATTCAGGAAAAAACGCATACGCCCTTTTTGGCCAAGGGCATCATTGTCAACGTTTTGCCGCTTTTCATGTGCTTTAAAGGCGATTCGAATCTACCTCCTGAAATCTCTTTCCTGCAATTCTGCCTTGATTTCAAATCCTCTTCTTTGCCTTCTCTCAATATATTTGTGGACGAGAGTTATCATTTATAACTCTGCAGGTTTGTGAATTGCAGTGCCCTGAACCTCCATTTTACAACTCGCTTTTTTGGGAGCTGGCCGCAAAAGCGCAGGATGGCTTCAGGCCCTGTTCTGGTTCCGGGGGGGAGGATGAGCCTGTGGTTAATTCTTCTTCCTGATGGGAAAATAGAGTGACCTGTGCCTGTCCCAACACCAAGAGCTAGTCTCTCACTGGTTCCCCGTCTACCCGTTCATCCTCAGGACAAATTGCAACCTGTACGGAACAGGAGGTTAAAGGTGCTGATGCTCCAAGTAGGGAGATTGTTAGTAAAGCGGCTGGAATGGCGAACCCGGGCACAAGGAGAAGAGAAATGAGGTGCGTTTTAGAAACCTTTCCACATCACACGGTGTACCATCTTCTGGGTTTCTCATGCATGTTTTCGATGTAGGAAGATGCCCTTGAACCTGGAGATTTGGGACCCATGCGATGGGTACCACGCAGTATTACTTTAAAGGGTCTGCGTTTGCTCACCCAACCTCACCAAACCTCTCAGCCCCAAGAGTGTCCACCCTTATGTCTCATCCAGCTGTGGGTCTAGATATGGTCAATCCAGGTTGCATCACAGCCCCTGAACGCATTGTGTAAGAATTTCTCTCTCTTTCACTGTCTTTGTTTCATGGGTTTGTAAAAGTAATTTATTTTTATAATGGGGTTTAGCTGCTTTTCACTGCTGTGTTTATGCCGCTTTTCACCCACTTGACACACTAACAGAGAGATATCAATACATAGGTTTTAAGATTATTACTAGTCAGATATATTCTTGTGCGGTGAATAGGGCGTGTTGAGTCCAGTTCTCTGAGCAAGGAGTAGGTCTTGTCTATTACATATTGGGTTTATGGAACGGTATCTGAGCTAATTTGAAACCCTTGTTTTATGTATCACCCCACCTCACCTTTCCCGTTAAGCAGCCATAGTGTGTTTTCTGCCTGTGTGACTCTGTTCTGTTTTGTAATTCAGTTCAAGTGTAACGGTTTTTACATTCCCTCTATAAGTGATACCTTATGAGAAGTGTCCTTTTCTGTGTGACTTATTTCACTTAGAATCGTCGTACCTAAATCCACTCATCATGCTGCTACTAGCCTTATGACATTGATTTCCTGGCTGAGTGATATTCCATTGTACATAAGGACCACAACTTCTTTATCCATTTTTCTCTTTCCTGGGATATTGAAGGTGGAATGAAGTGGAGGTCCTTGTCAACAGAGCAGCCCTAAACTTTGGGGTGCTTGTGTCTTGCTGAATTTTCATTTTCCCAATTTATACCCCCATGAGTGGAAGTGCCCTATGCTCTCTAAGCTGTGTTTTTTAGATGTTTCAGGACACACCGTACACTTCTCCAGAGTGGCTGTTGGCAATTTACATCCCGCCCATCTGTGTAGCAAGGCTCCCATTTCTCCATGGCCTGTCCTGCATTTCTGGTTTTGAGACTTTTTTCAGCATGGCCCTTTTGACCGATGGGTAGCGAGTCTGCTTTGTAGCGCTGATTTGCCTTTTCAGGTTGCTTGGTTGGCCAAAAAGGGCGTATGCGTTTTTTCCTGAATATATTCAGGAAAAAACGCATACGCCCTTTTTGGCCAAGGGCATCATTGTCAACGTTTTGCCGCTTTTCATGTGCTTTAAAGGCGATTCGAATCTACCTCCTGAAATCTCTTTCCTGCAATTCTGCCTTGATTTCAAATCCTCTTCTTTGCCTTCTCTCAATATATTTGTGGACGAGAGTTATCATTTATAACTCTGCAGGTTTGTGAATTGCAGTGCCCTGAACCTCCATTTTACAACTCGCTTTTTTGGGAGCTGGCCGCAAAAGCGCAGGATGGCTTCAGGCCCTGTTCTGGTTCCGGGGGGGAGGATGAGCCTGTGGTTAATTCTTCTTCCTGATGGGAAAATAGAGTGACCTGTGCCTGTCCCAACACCAAGAGCTAGTCTCTCACTGGTTCCCCGTCTACCCGTTCATCCTCAGGACAAATTGCAACCTGTACGGAACAGGAGGTTAAAGGTGCTGATGCTCCAAGTAGGGAGATTGTTAGTAAAGCGGCTGGAATGGCGAACCCGGGCACAAGGAGAAGAGAAATTAGGTGCGTTTTAGAAACCTTTCCACATCACACGGTGTACCATCTTCTGGGTTTCTCATGCATGTTTTCGATGTAGGAAGATGCCCTTGAACCTGGATATTTGGGACCCATGCGATGGGTACCACGCAGTATTACTTTAAAGGGTCTGCATTTGCTCACCCAACCTCACCAAACCTCTCAGCCCCAAGAGTGTCCACCCTTATGTCTCATCCAGCTGTGGGTCTAGATATGGTCAATCCAGGTTGCATCACAGCCCCTGAACGCATTGTGTAAGAATTTCTCTCTCTTTCACTGTCTTTGTTTCATGGGTTTGTAAAAGTAATTTATTTTTATAATGGGGTTTAGCTGCTTTTCACTGCTGTGTTTATGCCGCTTTTCACCCACTTGACACACTAACAGAGAGATATCAATACATAGGTTTTAAGATTATTACTAGTCAGATATATTCTTGTGCGGTGAATAGGGCGTGTTGAGTCCAGTTCTCTGAGCAAGGAGTAGGTCTTGTCTATTACATATTGGGTTTATGGAACGGTATCTGAGCTAATTTGAAACCCTTGTTTTATGTATCACCCCACCTCACCTTTCCCGTTAAGCAGCCATAGTGTGTTTTCTGCATGTGTGACTCTGTTCTGTTTTGTAATTCAGTTCAAGTGTAACGGTTTTTACAGTCCCTCTATAAGTGATACCTTATGAGAAGTGTCCTTTTCTGTGTGACTTATTTCACTTAGAATCGTCGTACCTAAATCCACTCATCATGCTGCTACTAGCCTTATGACATTGATTTCCTGGCTGAGTGATATTCCATTGTACATAAGGACCACAACTTCTTTATCCATTTTTCTCTTTCCTGGGATATTGAAGGTGGAATGAAGTGGAGGTCCTTGTCAACAGAGCAGCCCTAAACTTTGGGGTGCTTGTGTCTTGCTGATTTTTCATTTTCCCAATTTATACCCCCATGAGTGGAAGTGCCCTATGCTCTCTAAGCTGTGTTTTTTAGATGTTTCAGGACACACCGTACACTTCTCCAGAGTGGCTGTTGGCAATTTACATCCCGCCCATCAGTGTAGCAAGGCTCCCATTTCTCCATGGCCTGTCCTGCATTTCTGGTTTTGAGACTTTTTTCAGCATGGCCCTTTTGACCGATGGGTAGCGAGTCTGCTTTGTCGCGCTGATTTGCCTTTCCAGGTTGCTTGGTTGGCCAAAAAGGGCGTATGCGTTTTTTCCTGAATATATTCAGGAAAAAACGCATACGCCCTTTTTGGCCAAGGGCATCATTGTCAACGTTTTGCCGCTTTTCATGTGCTTTAAAGGCGATTCGAATCTACCTCCTGAAATCTCTTTCCTGCAATTCTGCCTTGATTTCAAATCCTCTTCTGTGCCTTCCCTCAATATATTTGTGGACGAGAGTTATCATTTATAACTCTGCAGGTTTGGGAATTGCAGTGCCCTCAACCTCCATTTTACAACTCGCTTTTTTGGGAGCTGGCCGCAAAAGCGCAGGATGGCTTCAGGCCCTGTTCTGGTTCCGGGGGGGAGGATGAGCCTGTGGTTAATTCTTCTTCCTGATGGGAAAATAGAGTGACCTGTGCCTGTCCCAACACCAAGAGCTAGTCTCTCACTGGTTCCCCGTCTACCCGTTCATCCTCAGGACAAATTGCAACCTGTACGGAACAGGAGGTTAAAGGTGCTGATGCTCCAAGTAGGGAGATTGTTAGTAAAGCGGCTGGAATGGCGAACCCGGGCACAAGGAGAAGAGAAATGAGGTGCGTTTTAGAAACCTTTCCACATCACACGGTGTACCATCTTCTGGGTTTCTCATGCATGTTTTCGATGTAGGAAGATGCCCTTGAACCTGGAGATTTGGGACCCATGCGATGGGTACCACGCAGTATTACTTTAAAGGGTCTGCATTTGCTCACCCAACCTCACCAAACCTCTCAGCCCCAAGAGTGTCCACCCTTATGTCTCATCCAGCTGTGGGTCTAGATATGGTCAATCCAGGTTGCATCACAGCCCCTGAACGCATTGTGTAAGAATTTCTCTCTCTTTCACTGTCTTTGTTTCATGGGTTTGTAAAAGTAATTTATTTTTATAATGGGGTTTAGCTGCTTTTCACTGCTGTGTTTATGCCGCTTTTCACCCACTTGACACACTAACAGAGAGATATCAATACATAGGTTTTAAGATTATTACTAGTCAGATATATTCTTGTGCGGTGAATAGGGCGTGTTGAGTCCAGTTCTCTGAGCAAGGAGTAGGTCTTGTCTATTACATATTGGGTTTATGGAACGGTATCTGAGCTAATTTGAAACCCTTGTTTTATGTATCACCCCACCTCACCTTTCCCGTTAAGCAGCCATAGTGTGTTTTCTGCCTGTGTGACTCTGTTCTGTTTTGTAATTCAGTTCAAGTGTAACGGTTTTTACATTCCCTCTATAAGTGATACCTTATGAGAAGTGTCCTTTTCTGTGTGACTTATTTCACTTAGAATCGTCGTACCTAAATCCACTCATCATGCTGCTACTAGCCTTATGACATTGATTTCCTGGCTGAGTGATATTCCATTGTACATAAGGACCACAACTTCTTTATCCATTTTTCTCTTTCCTGGGATATTGAAGGTGGAATGAAGTGGAGGTCCTTGTCAACAGAGCAGCCCTAAACTTTGGGGTGCTTGTGTCTTGCTGAATTTTCATTTTCCCAATTTATACCCCCATGAGTGGAAGTGCCCTATGCTCTCTAAGCTGTGTTTTTTAGATGTTTCAGGACACACCGTACACTTCTCCAGAGTGGCTGTTGGCAATTTACATCCCGCCCATCAGTGTAGCAAGGCTCCCATTTCTCCATGGCCTGTCCTGCATTTCTGGTTTTGAGACTTTTTTCAGCATGGCCCTTTTGACCGATGGGTAGCGAGTCTGCTTTGTCGCGCTGATTTGCCTTTCCAGGTTGCTTGGTTGGCCAAAAAGGGCGTATGCGTTTTTTCCTGAATATATTCAGGAAAAAACGCATACGCCCTTTTTGGCCAAGGGCATCATTGTCAACGTTTTGCCGCTTTTCATGTGCTTTAAAGGCGATTCGAATCTACCTCCTGAAATCTCTTTCCTGCAATTCTGCCTTGATTTCAAATCCTCTTCTTTGCCTTCTCTCAATATATTTGTGGACGAGAGTTATCATTTATAACTCTGCAGGTTTGTGAATTGCAGTGCCCTGAACCTCCATTTTACAACTCGCTTTTTTGGGAGCTGGCCGCAAAAGCGCAGGATGGCTTCAGGCCCTGTTCTGGTTCCGGGGGGGAGGATGAGCCTGTGGTTAATTCTTCTTCCTGATGGGAAAATAGAGTGACCTGTGCCTGTCCCAACACCAAGAGCTAGTCTCTCACTGGTTCCCCGTCTACCCGTTCATCCTCAGGACAAATTGCAACCTGTACGGAACAGGAGGTTAAAGGTGCTGATGCTCCAAGTAGGGAGATTGTTAGTAAAGCGGCTGGAATGGCGAACCCGGGCACAAGGAGAAGAGAAATGAGGTGCGTTTTAGAAACCTTTCCACATCACACGGTGTACCATCTTCTGGGTTTCTCATGCATGTTTTCGATGTAGGAAGATGCCCTTGAACCTGGAGATTTGGGACCCATGCGATGGGTACCACGCAGTATTACTTTAAAGGGTCTGCGTTTGCTCACCCAACCTCACCAAACCTCTCAGCCCCAAGAGTGTCCACCCTTATGTCTCATCCAGCTGTGGGTCTAGATATGGTCAATCCAGGTTGCATCACAGCCCCTGAACGCATTGTGTAAGAATTTCTCTCTCTTTCACTGTCTTTGTTTCATGGGTTTGTAAAAGTAATTTATTTTTATAATGGGGTTTAGCTGCTTTTCACTGCTGTGTTTATGCCGCTTTTCACCCACTTGACACACTAACAGAGAGATATCAATACATAGGTTTTAAGATTATTACTAGTCAGATATATTCTTGTGCGGTGAATAGGGCGTGTTGAGTCCAGTTCTCTGAGCAAGGAGTAGGTCTTGTCTATTACATATTGGGTTTATGGAACGGTATCTGAGCTAATTTGAAACCCTTGTTTTATGTATCACCCCACCTCACCTTTCCCGTTAAGCAGCCATAGTGTGTTTTCTGCCTGTGTGACTCTGTTCTGTTTTGTAATTCAGTTCAAGTGTAACGGTTTTTACATTCCCTCTATAAGTGATACCTTATGAGAAGTGTCCTTTTCTGTGTGACTTATTTCACTTAGAATCGTCGTACCTAAATCCACTCATCATGCTGCTACTAGCCTTATGACATTGATTTCCTGGCTGAGTGATATTCCATTGTACATAAGGACCACAACTTCTTTATCCATTTTTCTCTTTCCTGGGATATTGAAGGTGGAATGAAGTGGAGGTCCTTGTCAACAGAGCAGCCCTAAACTTTGGGGTGCTTGTGTCTTGCTGAATTTTCATTTTCCCAATTTATACCCCCATGAGTGGAAGTGCCCTATGCTCTCTAAGCTGTGTTTTTTAGATGTTTCAGGACACACCGTACACTTCTCCAGAGTGGCTGTTGGCAATTTACATCCCGCCCATCTGTGTAGCAAGGCTCCCATTTCTCCATGGCCTGTCCTGCATTTCTGGTTTTGAGACTTTTTTCAGCATGGCCCTTTTGACCGATGGGTAGCGAGTCTGCTTTGTAGCGCTGATTTGCCTTTTCAGGTTGCTTGGTTGGCCAAAAAGGGCGTATGCGTTTTTTCCTGAATATATTCAGGAAAAAACGCATACGCCCTTTTTGGCCAAGGGCATCATTGTCAACGTTTTGCCGCTTTTCATGTGCTTTAAAGGCGATTCGAATCTACCTCCTGAAATCTCTTTCCTGCAATTCTGCCTTGATTTCAAATCCTCTTCTTTGCCTTCTCTCAATATATTTGTGGACGAGAGTTATCATTTATAACTCTGCAGGTTTGTGAATTGCAGTGCCCTGAACCTCCATTTTACAACTCGCTTTTTTGGGAGCTGGCCGCAAAAGCGCAGGATGGCTTCAGGCCCTGTTCTGGTTCCGGGGGGGAGGATGAGCCTGTGGTTAATTCTTCTTCCTGATGGGAAAATAGAGTGACCTGTGCCTGTCCCAACACCAAGAGCTAGTCTCTCACTGGTTCCCCGTCTACCCGTTCATCCTCAGGACAAATTGCAACCTGTACGGAACAGGAGGTTAAAGGTGCTGATGCTCCAAGTAGGGAGATTGTTAGTAAAGCGGCTGGAATGGCGAACCCGGGCACAAGGAGAAGAGAAATTAGGTGCGTTTTAGAAACCTTTCCACATCACACGGTGTACCATCTTCTGGGTTTCTCATGCATGTTTTCGATGTAGGAAGATGCCCTTGAACCTGGATATTTGGGACCCATGCGATGGGTACCACGCAGTATTACTTTAAAGGGTCTGCATTTGCTCACCCAACCTCACCAAACCTCTCAGCCCCAAGAGTGTCCACCCTTATGTCTCATCCAGCTGTGGGTCTAGATATGGTCAATCCAGGTTGCATCACAGCCCCTGAACGCATTGTGTAAGAATTTCTCTCTCTTTCACTGTCTTTGTTTCATGGGTTTGTAAAAGTAATTTATTTTTATAATGGGGTTTAGCTGCTTTTCACTGCTGTGTTTATGCCGCTTTTCACCCACTTGACACACTAACAGAGAGATATCAATACATAGGTTTTAAGATTATTACTAGTCAGATATATTCTTGTGCGGTGAATAGGGCGTGTTGAGTCCAGTTCTCTGAGCAAGGAGTAGGTCTTGTCTATTACATATTGGGTTTATGGAACGGTATCTGAGCTAATTTGAAACCCTTGTTTTATGTATCACCCCACCTCACCTTTCCCGTTAAGCAGCCATAGTGTGTTTTCTGCATGTGTGACTCTGTTCTGTTTTGTAATTCAGTTCAAGTGTAACGGTTTTTACAGTCCCTCTATAAGTGATACCTTATGAGAAGTGTCCTTTTCTGTGTGACTTATTTCACTTAGAATCGTCGTACCTAAATCCACTCATCATGCTGCTACTAGCCTTATGACATTGATTTCCTGGCTGAGTGATATTCCATTGTACATAAGGACCACAACTTCTTTATCCATTTTTCTCTTTCCTGGGATATTGAAGGTGGAATGAAGTGGAGGTCCTTGTCAACAGAGCAGCCCTAAACTTTGGGGTGCTTGTGTCTTGCTGATTTTTCATTTTCCCAATTTATACCCCCATGAGTGGAAGTGCCCTATGCTCTCTAAGCTGTGTTTTTTAGATGTTTCAGGACACACCGTACACTTCTCCAGAGTGGCTGTTGGCAATTTACATCCCGCCCATCAGTGTAGCAAGGCTCCCATTTCTCCATGGCCTGTCCTGCATTTCTGGTTTTGAGACTTTTTTCAGCATGGCCCTTTTGACCGATGGGTAGCGAGTCTGCTTTGTCGCGCTGATTTGCCTTTCCAGGTTGCTTGGTTGGCCAAAAAGGGCGTATGCGTTTTTTCCTGAATATATTCAGGAAAAAACGCATACGCCCTTTTTGGCCAAGGGCATCATTGTCAACGTTTTGCCGCTTTTCATGTGCTTTAAAGGCGATTCGAATCTACCTCCTGAAATCTCTTTCCTGCAATTCTGCCTTGATTTCAAATCCTCTTCTTTGCCTTCTCTCAATATATTTGTGGACGAGAGTTATCATTTATAACTCTGCAGGTTTGTGAATTGCAGTGCCCTGAACCTCCATTTTACAACTCGCTTTTTTGGGAGCTGGCCGCAAAAGCGCAGGATGGCTTCAGGCCCTGTTCTGGTTCCGGGGGGGAGGATGAGCCTGTGGTTAATTCTTCTTCCTGATGGGAAAATAGAGTGACCTGTGCCTGTCCCAACACCAAGAGCTAGTCTCTCACTGGTTCCCCGTCTACCCGTTCATCCTCAGGACAAATTGCAACCTGTACGGAACAGGAGGTTAAAGGTGCTGATGCTCCAAGTAGGGAGATTGTTAGTAAAGCGGCTGGAATGGCGAACCCGGGCACAAGGAGAAGAGAAATGAGGTGCGTTTTAGAAACCTTTCCACATCACACGGTGTACCATCTTCTGGGTTTCTCATGCATGTTTTCGATGTAGGAAGATGCCCTTGAACCTGGAGATTTGGGACCCATGCGATGGGTACCACGCAGTATTACTTTAAAGGGTCTGCGTTTGCTCACCCAACCTCACCAAACCTCTCAGCCCCAAGAGTGTCCACCCTTATGTCTCATCCAGCTGTGGGTCTAGATATGGTCAATCCAGGTTGCATCACAGCCCCTGAACGCATTGTGTAAGAATTTCTCTCTCTTTCACTGTCTTTGTTTCATGGGTTTGTAAAAGTAATTTATTTTTATAATGGGGTTTAGCTGCTTTTCACTGCTGTGTTTATGCCGCTTTTCACCCACTTGACACACTAACAGAGAGATATCAATACATAGGTTTTAAGATTATTACTAGTCAGATATATTCTTGTGCGGTGAATAGGGCGTGTTGAGTCCAGTTCTCTGAGCAAGGAGTAGGTCTTGTCTATTACATATTGGGTTTATGGAACGGTATCTGAGCTAATTTGAAACCCTTGTTTTATGTATCACCCCACCTCACCTTTCCCGTTAAGCAGCCATAGTGTGTTTTCTGCCTGTGTGACTCTGTTCTGTTTTGTAATTCAGTTCAAGTGTAACGGTTTTTACATTCCCTCTATAAGTGATACCTTATGAGAAGTGTCCTTTTCTGTGTGACTTATTTCACTTAGAATCGTCGTACCTAAATCCACTCATCATGCTGCTACTAGCCTTATGACATTGATTTCATGGCTGAGTGATATTCCATTGTACATAAGGACCACAACTTCTTTATCCATTTTTCTCTTTCCTGGGATATTGAAGGTGGAATGAAGTGGAGGTCCTTGTCAACAGAGCAGCCCTAAACTTTGGGGTGCTTGTGTCTTGCTGAATTTTCATTTTCCCAATTTATACCCCCATGAGTGGAAGTGCCCTATGCTCTCTAAGCTGTGTTTTTTAGATGTTTCAGGACACACCGTACACTTCTCCAGAGTGGCTGTTGGCAATTTACATCCCGCCCATCAGTGTAGCAAGGCTCCCATTTCTCCATGGCCTGTCCTGCATTTCTGGTTTTGACACGTTTTTCAGCATGGCCCTTTTGACCGATGGGTAGCGAGTCTTCTTTGTAGCGCTGATTTGCCTTTCCAGGTTGCTTGGTTGGCCAAAAAGGGCGTATGCGTTTTTTCCTGAATATATTCAGGAAAAAACGCATACGCCCTTTTTGCCCAAGGGCATCATTGTCAACGTTTTGCCGCTTTTCATGTGCTTTAAAGGCGATTCGAATCTACCTCCTGAAATCTCTTTCCTGCAATTCTGCCTTGATTTCAAATCCTCTTCTGTGCCTTCCCTCAATATATTTGTGGACGAGAGTTATCATTTATAACTCTGCAGGTTTGGGAATTGCAGTGCCCTGAACCTCCATTTTACAACTCGCTTTTTTGGGAGCTGGCCGCAAAAGCGCAGGATGGCTTCAGGCCCTGTTCTGGTTCCGGGGGGGAGGATGAGCCTGTGGTTAATTCTTCTTCCTGATGGGAAAATAGAGTGACCTGTGCCTGTCCCAACACCAAGAGCTAGTCTCTCACTGGTTCCCCGTCTACCCGTTCATCCTCAGGACAAATTGCAACCTGTACGGAACAGGAGGTTAAAGGTGCTGATGCTCCAAGTAGGGAGATTGTTAGTAAAGCGGCTGGAATGGCGAACCCGGGCACAAGGAGAAGAGAAATGAGGTGCGTTTTAGAAACCTTTCCACATCACACGGTGTACCATCTTCTGGGTTTCTCATGCATGTTTTCGATGTAGGAAGATGCCCTTGAACCTGGAGATTTGGGACCCATGCGATGGGTACCACGCAGTATTACTTTAAAGGGTCTGCGTTTGCTCACCCAACCTCACCAAACCTCTCAGCCCCAAGAGTGTCCACCCTTATGTCTCATCCAGCTGTGGGTCTAGATATGGTCAATCCAGGTTGCATCACAGCCCCTGAACGCATTGTGTAAGAATTTCTCTCTCTTTCACTGTCTTTGTTTCATGGGTTTGTAAAAGTAATTTATTTTTATAATGGGGTTTAGCTGCTTTTCACTGCTGTGTTTATGCCGCTTTTCACCCACTTGACACACTAACAGAGAGATATCAATACATAGGTTTTAAGATTATTACTAGTCAGATATATTCTTGTGCGGTGAATAGGGCGTGTTGAGTCCAGTTCTCTGAGCAAGGAGTAGGTCTTGTCTATTACATATTGGGTTTATGGAACGGTATCTGAGCTAATTTGAAACCCTTGTTTTATGTATCACCCCACCTCACCTTTCCCGTTAAGCAGCCATAGTGTGTTTTCTGCCTGTGTGACTCTGTTCTGTTTTGTAATTCAGTTCAAGTGTAACGGTTTTTACAGTCCCTCTATAAGTGATACCTTATGAGAAGTGTCCTTTTCTGTGTGACTTATTTCACTTAGAATCGTCGTACCTAAATCCACTCATCATGCTGCTACTAGCCTTATGACATTGATTTCCTGGCTGAGTGATATTCCATTGTACATAAGGACCACAACTTCTTTATCCATTTTTCTCTTTCCTGGGATATTGAAGGTGGAATGAAGTGGAGGTCCTTGTCAACAGAGCAGCCCTAAACTTTGGGGTGCTTGTGTCTTGCTGAATTTTCATTTTCCCAATTTATACCCCCATGAGTGGAAGTGCCCTATGCTCTCTAAGCTGTGTTTTTTAGATGTTTCAGGACACACCGTACACTTCTCCAGAGTGGCTGTTGGCAATTTACATCCCGCCCATCAGTGTAGCAAGGCTCCCATTTCTCCATGGCCTGTCCTGCATTTCTGGTTTTGAGACTTTTTTCAGCATGGCCCTTTTGACCGATGGGTAGCGAGTCTGCTTTGTCGCGCTGATTTGCCTTTCCAGGTTGCTTGGTTGGCCAAAAAGGGCGTATGCGTTTTTTCCTGAATATATTCAGGAAAAAACGCATACGCCCTTTTTGGCCAAGGGCATCATTGTCAACGTTTTGCCGCTTTTCATGTGCTTTAAAGGCGATTCGAATCTACCTCCTGAAATCTCTTTCCTGCAATTCTGCCTTGATTTCAAATCCTCTTCTTTGCCTTCTCTCAATATATTTGTGGACGAGAGTTATCATTTATAACTCTGCAGGTTTGTGAATTGCAGTGCCCTGAACCTCCATTTTACAACTCGCTTTTTTGGGAGCTGGCCGCAAAAGCGCAGGATGGCTTCAGGCCCTGTTCTGGTTCCGGGGGGGAGGATGAGCCTGTGGTTAATTCTTCTTCCTGATGGGAAAATAGAGTGACCTGTGCCTGTCCCAACACCAAGAGCTAGTCTCTCACTGGTTCCCCGTCTACCCGTTCATCCTCAGGACAAATTGCAACCTGTACGGAACAGGAGGTTAAAGGTGCTGATGCTCCAAGTAGGGAGATTGTTAGTAAAGCGGCTGGAATGGCGAACCCGGGCACAAGGAGAAGAGAAATGAGGTGCGTTTTAGAAACCTTTCCACATCACACGGTGTACCATCTTCTGGGTTTCTCATGCATGTTTTCGATGTAGGAAGATGCCCTTGAACCTGGAGATTTGGGACCCATGCGATGGGTACCACGCAGTATTACTTTAAAGGGTCTGCGTTTGCTCACCCAACCTCACCAAACCTCTCAGCCCCAAGAGTGTCCACCCTTATGTCTCATCCAGCTGTGGGTCTAGATATGGTCAATCCAGGTTGCATCACAGCCCCTGAACGCATTGTGTAAGAATTTCTCTCTCTTTCACTGTCTTTGTTTCATGGGTTTGTAAAAGTAATTTATTTTTATAATGGGGTTTAGCTGCTTTTCACTGCTGTGTTTATGCCGCTTTTCACCCACTTGACACACTAACAGAGAGATATCAATACATAGGTTTTAAGATTATTACTAGTCAGATATATTCTTGTGCGGTGAATAGGGCGTGTTGAGTCCAGTTCTCTGAGCAAGGAGTAGGTCTTGTCTATTACATATTGGGTTTATGGAACGGTATCTGAGCTAATTTGAAACCCTTGTTTTATGTATCACCCCACCTCACCTTTCCCGTTAAGCAGCCATAGTGTGTTTTCTGCCTGTGTGACTCTGTTCTGTTTTGTAATTCAGTTCAAGTGTAACGGTTTTTACAGTCCCTCTATAAGTGATACCTTATGAGAAGTGTCCTTTTCTGTGTGACTTATTTCACTTAGAATCGTCGTACCTAAATCCACTCATCATGCTGCTACTAGCCTTATGACATTGATTTCCTGGCTGAGTGATATTCCATTGTACATAAGGACCACAACTTCTTTATCCATTTTTCTCTTTCCTGGGATATTGAAGGTGGAATGAAGTGGAGGTCCTTGTCAACAGAGCAGCCCTAAACTTTGGGGTGCTTGTGTCTTGCTGATTTTTCATTTTCCCAATTTATACCCCCATGAGTGGAAGTGCCCTATGCTCTCTAAGCTGTGTTTTTTAGATGTTTCAGGACACACCGTACACTTCTCCAGAGTGGCTGTTGGCAATTTACATCCCGCCCATCTGTGTAGCAAGGCTCCCATTTCTCCATGGCCTGTCCTGCATTTCTGGTTTTGAGACTTTTTTCAGCATGGCCCTTTTGACCGATGGGTAGCGAGTCTGCTTTGTAGCGCTGATTTGCCTTTTCAGGTTGCTTGGTTGGCCAAAAAGGGCGTATGCGTTTTTTCCTGAATATATTCAGGAAAAAACGCATACGCCCTTTTTGGCCAAGGGCATCATTGTCAACGTTTTGCCGCTTTTCATGTGCTTTAAAGGCGATTCGAATCTACCTCCTGAAATCTCTTTCCTGCAATTCTGCCTTGATTTCAAATCCTCTTCTTTGCCTTCTCTCAATATATTTGTGGACGAGAGTTATCATTTATAACTCTGCAGGTTTGTGAATTGCAGTGCCCTGAACCTCCATTTTACAACTCGCTTTTTTGGGAGCTGGCCGCAAAAGCGCAGGATGGCTTCAGGCCCTGTTCTGGTTCCGGGGGGGAGGATGAGCCTGTGGTTAATTCTTCTTCCTGATGGGAAAATAGAGTGACCTGTGCCTGTCCCAACACCAAGAGCTAGTCTCTCACTGGTTCCCCGTCTACCCGTTCATCCTCAGGACAAATTGCAACCTGTACGGAACAGGAGGTTAAAGGTGCTGATGCTCCAAGTAGGGAGATTGTTAGTAAAGCGGCTGGAATGGCGAACCCGGGCACAAGGAGAAGAGAAATGAGGTGCGTTTTAGAAACCTTTCCACATCACACGGTGTACCATCTTCTGGGTTTCTCATGCATGTTTTCGATGTAGGAAGATGCCCTTGAACCTGGAGATTTGGGACCCATGCGATGGGTACCACGCAGTATTACTTTAAAGGGTCTGCGTTTGCTCACCCAACCTCACCAAACCTCTCAGCCCCAAGAGTGTCCACCCTTATGTCTCATCCAGCTGTGGGTCTAGATATGGTCAATCCAGGTTGCATCACAGCCCCTGAACGCATTGTGTAAGAATTTCTCTCTCTTTCACTGTCTTTGTTTCATGGGTTTGTAAAAGTAATTTATTTTTATAATGGGGTTTAGCTGCTTTTCACTGCTGTGTTTATGCCGCTTTTCACCCACTTGACACACTAACAGAGAGATATCAATACATAGGTTTTAAGATTATTACTAGTCAGATATATTCTTGTGCGGTGAATAGGGCGTGTTGAGTCCAGTTCTCTGAGCAAGGAGTAGGTCTTGTCTATTACATATTGGGTTTATGGAACGGTATCTGAGCTAATTTGAAACCCTTGTTTTATGTATCACCCCACCTCACCTTTCCCGTTAAGCAGCCATAGTGTGTTTTCTGCCTGTGTGACTCTGTTCTGTTTTGTAATTCAGTTCAAGTGTAACGGTTTTTACATTCCCTCTATAAGTGATACCTTATGAGAAGTGTCCTTTTCTGTGTGACTTATTTCACTTAGAATCGTCGTACCTAAATCCACTCATCATGCTGCTACTAGCCTTATGACATTGATTTCATGGCTGAGTGATATTCCATTGTACATAAGGACCACAACTTCTTTATCCATTTTTCTCTTTCCTGGGATATTGAAGGTGGAATGAAGTGGAGGTCCTTGTCAACAGAGCAGCCCTAAACTTTGGGGTGCTTGTGTCTTGCTGAATTTTCATTTTCCCAATTTATACCCCCATGAGTGGAAGTGCCCTATGCTCTCTAAGCTGTGTTTTTTAGATGTTTCAGGACACACCGTACACTTCTCCAGAGTGGCTGTTGGCAATTTACATCCCGCCCATCAGTGTAGCAAGGCTCCCATTTCTCCATGGCCTGTCCTGCATTTCTGGTTTTGACACGTTTTTCAGCATGGCCCTTTTGACCGATGGGTAGCGAGTCTTCTTTGTAGCGCTGATTTGCCTTTCCAGGTTGCTTGGTTGGCCAAAAAGGGCGTATGCGTTTTTTCCTGAATATATTCAGGAAAAAACGCATACGCCCTTTTTGCCCAAGGGCATCATTGTCAACGTTTTGCCGCTTTTCATGTGCTTTAAAGGCGATTCGAATCTACCTCCTGAAATCTCTTTCCTGCAATTCTGCCTTGATTTCAAATCCTCTTCTGTGCCTTCCCTCAATATATTTGTGGACGAGAGTTATCATTTATAACTCTGCAGGTTTGGGAATTGCAGTGCCCTGAACCTCCATTTTACAACTCGCTTTTTTGGGAGCTGGCCGCAAAAGCGCAGGATGGCTTCAGGCCCTGTTCTGGTTCCGGGGGGGAGGATGAGCCTGTGGTTAATTCTTCTTCCTGATGGGAAAATAGAGTGACCTGTGCCTGTCCCAACACCAAGAGCTAGTCTCTCACTGGTTCCCCGTCTACCCGTTCATCCTCAGGACAAATTGCAACCTGTACGGAACAGGAGGTTAAAGGTGCTGATGCTCCAAGTAGGGAGATTGTTAGTAAAGCGGCTGGAATGGCGAACCCGGGCACAAGGAGAAGAGAAATGAGGTGCGTTTTAGAAACCTTTCCACATCACACGGTGTACCATCTTCTGGGTTTCTCATGCATGTTTTCGATGTAGGAAGATGCCCTTGAACCTGGAGATTTGGGACCCATGCGATGGGTACCACGCAGTATTACTTTAAAGGGTCTGCGTTTGCTCACCCAACCTCACCAAACCTCTCAGCCCCAAGAGTGTCCACCCTTATGTCTCATCCAGCTGTGGGTCTAGATATGGTCAATCCAGGTTGCATCACAGCCCCTGAACGCATTGTGTAAGAATTTCTCTCTCTTTCACTGTCTTTGTTTCATGGGTTTGTAAAAGTAATTTATTTTTATAATGGGGTTTAGCTGCTTTTCACTGCTGTGTTTATGCCGCTTTTCACCCACTTGACACACTAACAGAGAGATATCAATACATAGGTTTTAAGATTATTACTAGTCAGATATATTCTTGTGCGGTGAATAGGGCGTGTTGAGTCCAGTTCTCTGAGCAAGGAGTAGGTCTTGTCTATTACATATTGGGTTTATGGAACGGTATCTGAGCTAATTTGAAACCCTTGTTTTATGTATCACCCCACCTCACCTTTCCCGTTAAGCAGCCATAGTGTGTTTTCTGCCTGTGTGACTCTGTTCTGTTTTGTAATTCAGTTCAAGTGTAACGGTTTTTACATTCCCTCTATAAGTGATACCTTATGAGAAGTGTCCTTTTCTGTGTGACTTATTTCACTTAGAATCGTCGTACCTAAATCCACTCATCATGCTGCTACTAGCCTTATGACATTGATTTCCTGGCTGAGTGATATTCCATTGTACATAAGGACCACAACTTCTTTATCCATTTTTCTCTTTCCTGGGATATTGAAGGTGGAATGAAGTGGAGGTCCTTGTCAACAGAGCAGCCCTAAACTTTGGGGTGCTTGTGTCTTGCTGAATTTTCATTTTCCCAATTTATACCCCCATGAGTGGAAGTGCCCTATGCTCTCTAAGCTGTGTTTTTTAGATGTTTCAGGACACACCGTACACTTCTCCAGAGTGGCTGTTGGCAATTTACATCCCGCCCATCAGTGTAGCAAGGCTCCCATTTCTCCATGGCCTGTCCTGCATTTCTGGTTTTGAGACTTTTTTCAGCATGGCCCTTTTGACCGATGGGTAGCGAGTCTGCTTTGTCGCGCTGATTTGCCTTTCCAGGTTGCTTGGTTAGCCAAAAAGGGCGTATGCGTTTTTTCCTGAATATATTCAGGAAAAAACGCATACGCCCTTTTTGGCCAAGGGCATCATTGTCAACGTTTTGCCGCTTTTCATGTGCTTTAAAGGCGATTCGAATCTACCTCCTGAAATCTCTTTCCTGCAATTCTGCCTTGATTTCAAATCCTCTTCTTTGCCTTCTCTCAATATATTTGTGGACGAGAGTTATCATTTATAACTCTGCAGGTTTGTGAATTGCAGTGCCCTGAACCTCCATTTTACAACTCGCTTTTTTGGGAGCTGGCCGCAAAAGCGCAGGATGGCTTCAGGCCCTGTTCTGGTTCCGGGGGGGAGGATGAGCCTGTGGTTAATTCTTCTTCCTGATGGGAAAATAGAGTGACCTGTGCCTGTCCCAACACCAAGAGCTAGTCTCTCACTGGTTCCCCGTCTACCCGTTCATCCTCAGGACAAATTGCAACCTGTACGGAACAGGAGGTTAAAGGTGCTGATGCTCCAAGTAGGGAGATTGTTAGTAAAGTGGCTGGAATGGCGAACCCGGGCACAAGGAGAAGAGAAATGAGGTGCGTTTTAGAAACCTTTCCACATCACACGGTGTACCATCTTCTGGGTTTCTCATGCATGTTTTCGATGTAGGAAGATGCCCTTGAACCTGGAGATTTGGGACCCATGCGATGGGTACCACGCAGTATTACTTTAAAGGGTCTGCGTTTGCTCACCCAACCTCACCAAACCTCTCAGCCCCAAGAGTGTCCACCCTTATGTCTCATCCAGCTGTGGGTCTAGATATGGTCAATCCAGGTTGCATCACAGCCCCTGAACGCATTGTGTAAGAATTTCTCTCTCTTTCACTGTCTTTGTTTCATGGGTTTGTAAAAGTAATTTATTTTTATAATGGGGTTTAGCTGCTTTTCACTGCTGTGTTTATGCCGCTTTTCACCCACTTGACACACTAACAGAGAGATATCAATACATAGGTTTTAAGATTATTACTAGTCAGATATATTCTTGTGCGGTGAATAGGGCGTGTTGAGTCCAGTTCTCTGAGCAAGGAGTAGGTCTTGTCTATTACATATTGGGTTTATGGAACGGTATCTGAGCTAATTTGAAACCCTTGTTTTATGTATCACCCCACCTCACCTTTCCCGTTAAGCAGCCATAGTGTGTTTTCTGCCTGTGTGACTCTGTTCTGTTTTGTAATTCAGTTCAAGTGTAACGGTTTTTACAGTCCCTCTATAAGTGATACCTTATGAGAAGTGTCCTTTTCTGTGTGACTTATTTCACTTAGAATCGTCGTACCTAAATCCACTCATCATGCTGCTACTAGCCTTATGACATTGATTTCCTGGCTGAGTGATATTCCATTGTACATAAGGACCACAACTTCTTTATCCATTTTTCTCTTTCCTGGGATATTGAAGGTGGAATGAAGTGGAGGTCCTTGTCAACAGAGCAGCCCTAAACTTTGGGGTGCTTGTGTCTTGCTGATTTTTCATTTTCCCAATTTATACCCCCATGAGTGGAAGTGCCCTATGCTCTCTAAGCTGTGTTTTTTAGATGTTTCAGGACACACCGTACACTTCTCCAGAGTGGCTGTTGGCAATTTACATCCCGCCCATCTGTGTAGCAAGGCTCCCATTTCTCCATGGCCTGTCCTGCATTTCTGGTTTTGAGACTTTTTTCAGCATGGCCCTTTTGACCGATGGGTAGCGAGTCTGCTTTGTAGCGCTGATTTGCCTTTTCAGGTTGCTTGGTTGGCCAAAAAGGGCGTATGCGTTTTTTCCTGAATATATTCAGGAAAAAACGCATACGCCCTTTTTGGCCAAGGGCATCATTGTCAACGTTTTGCCGCTTTTCATGTGCTTTAAAGGCGATTCGAATCTACCTCCTGAAATCTCTTTCCTGCAATTCTGCCTTGATTTCAAATCCTCTTCTGTGCCTTCCCTCAATATATTTGTGGACGAGAGTTATCATTTATAACTCTGCAGGTTTGGGAATTGCAGTGCCCTCAACCTCCATTTTACAACTCGCTTTTTTGGGAGCTGGCCGCAAAAGCGCAGGATGGCTTCAGGCCCTGTTCTGGTTCCGGGGGGGAGGATGAGCCTGTGGTTAATTCTTCTTCCTGATGGGAAAATAGAGTGACCTGTGCCTGTCCCAACACCAAGAGCTAGTCTCTCACTGGTTCCCCGTCTACCCGTTCATCCTCAGGACAAATTGCAACCTGTACGGAACAGGAGGTTAAAGGTGCTGATGCTCCAAGTAGGGAGATTGTTAGTAAAGCGGCTGGAATGGCGAACCCGGGCACAAGGAGAAGAGAAATGAGGTGCGTTTTAGAAACCTTTCCACATCACACGGTGTACCATCTTCTGGGTTTCTCATGCATGTTTTCGATGTAGGAAGATGCCCTTGAACCTGGAGATTTGGGACCCATGCGATGGGTACCACGCAGTATTACTTTAAAGGGTCTGCATTTGCTCACCCAACCTCACCAAACCTCTCAGCCCCAAGAGTGTCCACCCTTATGTCTCATCCAGCTGTGGGTCTAGATATGGTCAATCCAGGTTGCATCACAGCCCCTGAACGCATTGTGTAAGAATTTCTCTCTCTTTCACTGTCTTTGTTTCATGGGTTTGTAAAAGTAATTTATTTTTATAATGGGGTTTAGCTGCTTTTCACTGCTGTGTTTATGCCGCTTTTCACCCACTTGACACACTAACAGAGAGATATCAATACATAGGTTTTAAGATTATTACTAGTCAGATATATTCTTGTGCGGTGAATAGGGCGTGTTGAGTCCAGTTCTCTGAGCAAGGAGTAGGTCTTGTCTATTACATATTGGGTTTATGGAACGGTATCTGAGCTAATTTGAAACCCTTGTTTTATGTATCACCCCACCTCACCTTTCCCGTTAAGCAGCCATAGTGTGTTTTCTGCATGTGTGACTCTGTTCTGTTTTGTAATTCAGTTCAAGTGTAACGGTTTTTACAGTCCCTCTATAAGTGATACCTTATGAGAAGTGTCCTTTTCTGTGTGACTTATTTCACTTAGAATCGTCGTACCTAAATCCACTCATCATGCTGCTACTAGCCTTATGACATTGATTTCCTGGCTGAGTGATATTCCATTGTACATAAGGACCACAACTTCTTTATCCATTTTTCTCTTTCCTGGGATATTGAAGGTGGAATGAAGTGGAGGTCCTTGTCAACAGAGCAGCCCTAAACTTTGGGGTGCTTGTGTCTTGCTGATTTTTCATTTTCCCAATTTATACCCCCATGAGTGGAAGTGCCCTATGCTCTCTAAGCTGTGTTTTTTAGATGTTTCAGGACACACCGTACACTTCTCCAGAGTGGCTGTTGGCAATTTACATCCCGCCCATCAGTGTAGCAAGGCTCCCATTTCTCCATGGCCTGTCCTGCATTTCTGGTTTTGACACGTTTTTCAGCATGGCCCTTTTGACCAATGGGTAGCGAGTCTTCTTTGTAGCGCTGATTTGCCTTTCCAGGTTGCTTGGTTGGCCAAAAAGGGCGTATGCGTTTTTTCCTGAATATATTCAGGAAAAAACGCATACGCCCTTTTTGCCCAAGGGCATCATTGTCAACGTTTTGCCGCTTTTCATGTGCTTTAAAGGCGATTCGAATCTACCTCCTGAAATCTCTTTCCTGCAATTCTGCCTTGATTTCAAATCCTCTTCTGTGCCTTCCCTCAATATATTTGTGGACGAGAGTTATCATTTATAACTCTGCAGGTTTGGGAATTGCAGTGCCCTCAACCTCCATTTTACAACTCGCTTTTTTGGGAGCTGGCCGCAAAAGCGCAGGATGGCTTCAGGCCCTGTTCTGGTTCCGGGGGGGAGGATGAGCCTGTGGTTAATTCTTCTTCCTGATGGGAAAATAGAGTGACCTGTGCCTGTCCCAACACCAAGAGCTAGTCTCTCACTGGTTCCCCGTCTACCCGTTCATCCTCAGGACAAATTGCAACCTGTACGGAACAGGAGGTTAAAGGTGCTGATGCTCCAAGTAGGGAGATTGTTAGTAAAGCGGCTGGAATGGCGAACCCGGGCACAAGGAGAAGAGAAATGAGGTGCGTTTTAGAAACCTTTCCACATCACACGGTGTACCATCTTCTGGGTTTCTCATGCATGTTTTCGATGTAGGAAGATGCCCTTGAACCTGGAGATTTGGGACCCATGCGATGGGTACCACGCAGTATTACTTTAAAGGGTCTGCATTTGCTCACCCAACCTCACCAAACCTCTCAGCCCCAAGAGTGTCCACCCTTATGTCTCATCCAGCTGTGGGTCTAGATATGGTCAATCCAGGTTGCATCACAGCCCCTGAACGCATTGTGTAAGAATTTCTCTCTCTTTCACTGTCTTTGTTTCATGGGTTTGTAAAAGTAATTTATTTTTATAATGGGGTTTAGCTGCTTTTCACTGCTGTGTTTATGCCGCTTTTCACCCACTTGACACACTAACAGAGAGATATCAATACATAGGTTTTAAGATTATTACTAGTCAGATATATTCTTGTGCGGTGAATAGGGCGTGTTGAGTCCAGTTCTCTGAGCAAGGAGTAGGTCTTGTCTATTACATATTGGGTTTATGGAACGGTATCTGAGCTAATTTGAAACCCTTGTTTTATGTATCACCCCACCTCACCTTTCCCGTTAAGCAGCCATAGTGTGTTTTCTGCCTGTGTGACTCTGTTCTGTTTTGTAATTCAGTTCAAGTGTAACGGTTTTTACATTCCCTCTATAAGTGATACCTTATGAGAAGTGTCCTTTTCTGTGTGACTTATTTCACTTAGAATCGTCGTACCTAAATCCACTCATCATGCTGCTACTAGCCTTATGACATTGATTTCCTGGCTGAGTGATATTCCATTGTACATAAGGACCACAACTTCTTTATCCATTTTTCTCTTTCCTGGGATATTGAAGGTGGAATGAAGTGGAGGTCCTTGTCAACAGAGCAGCCCTAAACTTTGGGGTGCTTGTGTCTTGCTGATTTTTCATTTTCCCAATTTATACCCCCATGAGTGGAAGTGCCCTATGCTCTCTAAGCTGTGTTTTTTAGATGTTTCAGGACACACCGTACACTTCTCCAGAGTGGCTGTTGGCAATTTACATCCCGCCCATCAGTGTAGCAAGGCTCCCATTTCTCCATGGCCTGTCCTGCATTTCTGGTTTTGAGACTTTTTTCAGCATGGCCCTTTTGACCGATGGGTAGCGAGTCTGCTTTGTCGCGCTGATTTGCCTTTCCAGGTTGCTTGGTTGGCCAAAAAGGGCGTATGCGTTTTTTCCTGAATATATTCAGGAAAAAACGCATACGCCCTTTTTGGCCAAGGGCATCATTGTCAACGTTTTGCCGCTTTTCATGTGCTTTAAAGGCGATTCGAATCTACCTCCTGAAATCTCTTTCCTGCAATTCTGCCTTGATTTCAAATCCTCTTCTTTGCCTTCTCTCAATATATTTGTGGACGAGAGTTATCATTTATAACTCTGCAGGTTTGTGAATTGCAGTGCCCTGAACCTCCATTTTACAACTCGCTTTTTTGGGAGCTGGCCGCAAAAGCGCAGGATGGCTTCAGGCCCTGTTCTGGTTCCGGGGGGGAGGATGAGCCTGTGGTTAATTCTTCTTCCTGATGGGAAAATAGAGTGACCTGTGCCTGTCCCAACACCAAGAGCTAGTCTCTCACTGGTTCCCCGTCTACCCGTTCATCCTCAGGACAAATTGCAACCTGTACGGAACAGGAGGTTAAAGGTGCTGATGCTCCAAGTAGGGAGATTGTTAGTAAAGCGGCTGGAATGGCGAACCCGGGCACAAGGAGAAGAGAAATGAGGTGCGTTTTAGAAACCTTTCCACATCACACGGTGTACCATCTTCTGGGTTTCTCATGCATGTTTTCGATGTAGGAAGATGCCCTTGAACCTGGAGATTTGGGACCCATGCGATGGGTACCACGCAGTATTACTTTAAAGGGTCTGCGTTTGCTCACCCAACCTCACCAAACCTCTCAGCCCCAAGAGTGTCCACCCTTATGTCTCATCCAGCTGTGGGTCTAGATATGGTCAATCCAGGTTGCATCACAGCCCCTGAACGCATTGTGTAAGAATTTCTCTCTCTTTCACTGTCTTTGTTTCATGGGTTTGTAAAAGTAATTTATTTTTATAATGGGGTTTAGCTGCTTTTCACTGCTGTGTTTATGCCGCTTTTCACCCACTTGACACACTAACAGAGAGATATCAATACATAGGTTTTAAGATTATTACTACTGAGATATATTCTTGTGCGGTGAATAGGGCGTGTTGAGTCCAGTTCTCTGAGCAAGGAGTAGGTCTTGTCTATTACATATTGGGTTTATGGAACGGTATCTGAGCTAATTTGAAACCCTTGTTTTATGTATCACCCCACCTCACCTTTCCCGTTAAGCAGCCATAGTGTGTTTTCTGCCTGTGTGACTCTGTTCTGTTTTGTAATTCAGTTCAAGTGTAACGGTTTTTACATTCCCTCTATAAGTGATACCTTATGAGAAGTGTCCTTTTCTGTGTGACTTATTTCACTTAGAATCGTCGTACCTAAATCCACTCATCATGCTGCTACTAGCCTTATGACATTGATTTCATGGCTGAGTGATATTCCATTGTACATAAGGACCACAACTTCTTTATCCATTTTTCTCCCTCCTGGGATATTGAAGGTGGAATGAAGTGGAGGTCCTTGTCAACAGAGCAGCCCTAAACTTTGGGGTGCTTGTGTCTTGCTGATTTTTCATTTTCCCAATTTATACCCCCATGAGTGGAAGTGCCCTATGCTCTCTAAGCTGTGTTTTTTAGATGTTTCAGGACACACCGTACACTTCTCCAGAGTGGCTGTTGGCAATTTACATCCCGCCCATCAGTGTAGCAAGGCTCCCATTTCTCCATGGCCTGTCCTGCATTTCTGGTTTTGAGACTTTTTTCAGCATGGCCCTTTTGACCGATGGGTAGCGAGTCTTCTTTGTAGCCCTGATTTGCCTTTCCAGGTTGCTTGGTTGGCCAAAAAGGGCGTATGCGTTTTTTCCTGAATATATTCAGGAAAAAACGCATACGCCCTTTTTGGCCAAGGGCATCATTGTCAACGTTTTGCCGCTTTTCATGTGCTTTAAAGGCGATTCGAATCTACCTCCTGAAATCTCTTTCCTGCATTTCTGCCTTGATTTCAAATCCTCTTCTTTGCCTTCCCTCAATATATTTGTGGACGAGAGTTATCATTTATAACTCTGCAGGTTTGTGAATTGCAGTGCCCTGAAGCTCCATTGTACAACTCGCTTTTTTGGGAGCTGGCCGCAAAAGCGCAGGATGGCTTCAGGCCCTGTTCTGGTTCCGGGGGGGAGGATGAGCCTGTGGTTAATTCTTCTTCCTGATGGGAAAATAGAGTGACCTGTGCCTGTCCCAACACCAAGAGCTAGTCTCTCACTGGTTCCCCGTCTACCCGTTCATCCTCAGGACAAATTGCAACCTGTACGGAACAGGAGGTTAAAGGTGCTGATGCTCCAAGTAGGGAGATTGTTAGGAAAGCGGCTGGAATGGCGAACCCGGGCACAAGGAGAAGAGAAATTAGGTGCGTTTTAGAAACCTTTCCCCATCACATGGTGTACCATCTTTTTGTTTTCTCATGCATGTTTTCGATGTAGGAAGATGCCCTTGAACCTGGAGATTTGGGACCCATGCGATGGGTACCACGCAGTATTACTTTAAAGGGTCTGCGTTTGCTCACCCAACCTCACCAAACCTCTCAGCCCCAAGAGTGTCCACCCTTATGTCTCATCCAGCTGTGGGTCTAGATATGGTCAATCCAGGTTGCATCACAGCCCCTGAACGCATTGTGTAAGAATTTCTCTCTCTTTCACTGTCTTTGTTTCATGGGTTTGTAAAAGTAATTTATTTTTATAATGGGGTTTAGCTGCTTTTCACTGCTGTGTTTATGCCGCTTTTCACCCACTTGACACACTAACAGAGAGATATCAATACATAGGTTTTAAGATTATTACTAGTCAGATATATTCTTGTGCGGTGAATAGGGCGTGTTGAGTCCAGTTCTCTGAGCAAGGAGTAGGTCTTGTCTATTACATATTGGGTTTATGGAACGGTATCTGAGCTAATTTGAAACCCTTGTTTTATGTATCACCCCACCTCACCTTTCCCGTTAAGCAGCCATAGTGTGTTTTCTGCCTGTGTGACTCTGTTCTGTTTTGTAATTCAGTTCAAGTGTAACGGTTTTTACATTCCCTCTATAAGTGATACCTTATGAGAAGTGTCCTTTTCTGTGTGACTTATTTCACTTAGAATCGTCGTACCTAAATCCACTCATCATGCTGCTACTAGCCTTATGACATTGATTTCCTGGCTGAGTGATATTCCATTGTACATAAGGACCACAACTTCTTTATCCATTTTTCTCTTTCCTGGGATATTGAAGGTGGAATGAAGTGGAGGTCCTTGTCAACAGAGCAGCCCTAAACTTTGGGGTGCTTGTGTCTTGCTGAATTTTCATTTTCCCAATTTATACCCCCATGAGTGGAAGTGCCCTATGCTCTCTAAGCTGTGTTTTTTAGATGTTTCAGGACACACCGTACACTTCTCCAGAGTGGCTGTTGGCAATTTACATCCCGCCCATCAGTGTAGCAAGGCTCCCATTTCTCCATGGCCTGTCCTGCATTTCTGGTTTTGAGACTTTTTTCAGCATGGCCCTTTTGACCGATGGGTAGCGAGTCTGCTTTGTCGCGCTGATTTGCCTTTCCAGGTTGCTTGGTTGGCCAAAAAGGGCGTATGCGTTTTTTCCTGAATATATTCAGGAAAAAACGCATACGCCCTTTTTGGCCAAGGGCATCATTGTCAACGTTTTGCCGCTTTTCATGTGCTTTAAAGGCGATTCGAATCTACCTCCTGAAATCTCTTTCCTGCAATTCTGCCTTGATTTCAAATCCTCTTCTTTGCCTTCTCTCAATATATTTGTGGACGAGAGTTATCATTTATAACTCTGCAGGTTTGTGAATTGCAGTGCCCTGAACCTCCATTTTACAACTCGCTTTTTTGGGAGCTGGCCGCAAAAGCGCAGGATGGCTTCAGGCCCTGTTCTGGTTCCGGGGGGGAGGATGAGCCTGTGGTTAATTCTTCTTCCTGATGGGAAAATAGAGTGACCTGTGCCTGTCCCAACACCAAGAGCTAGTCTCTCACTGGTTCCCCGTCTACCCGTTCATCCTCAGGACAAATTGCAACCTGTACGGAACAGGAGGTTAAAGGTGCTGATGCTCCAAGTAGGGAGATTGTTAGTAAAGCGGCTGGAATGGCGAACCCGGGCACAAGGAGAAGAGAAATGAGGTGCGTTTTAGAAACCTTTCCACATCACACGGTGTACCATCTTCTGGGTTTCTCATGCATGTTTTCGATGTAGGAAGATGCCCTTGAACCTGGAGATTTGGGACCCATGCGATGGGTACCACGCAGTATTACTTTAAAGGGTCTGCGTTTGCTCACCCAACCTCACCAAACCTCTCAGCCCCAAGAGTGTCCACCCTTATGTCTCATCCAGCTGTGGGTCTAGATATGGTCAATCCAGGTTGCATCACAGCCCCTGAACGCATTGTGTAAGAATTTCTCTCTCTTTCACTGTCTTTGTTTCATGGGTTTGTAAAAGTAATTTATTTTTATAATGGGGTTTAGCTGCTTTTCACTGCTGTGTTTATGCCGCTTTTCACCCACTTGACACACTAACAGAGAGATATCAATACATAGGTTTTAAGATTATTACTACTGAGATATATTCTTGTGCGGTGAATAGGGCGTGTTGAGTCCAGTTCTCTGAGCAAGGAGTAGGTCTTGTCTATTACATATTGGGTTTATGGAACGGTATCTGAGCTAATTTGAAACCCTTGTTTTATGTATCACCCCACCTCACCTTTCCCGTTAAGCAGCCATAGTGTGTTTTCTGCCTGTGTGACTCTGTTCTGTTTTGTAATTCAGTTCAAGTGTAACGGTTTTTACATTCCCTCTATAAGTGATACCTTATGAGAAGTGTCCTTTTCTGTGTGACTTATTTCACTTAGAATCGTCGTACCTAAATCCACTCATCATGCTGCTACTAGCCTTATGACATTGATTTCATGGCTGAGTGATATTCCATTGTACATAAGGACCACAACTTCTTTATCCATTTTTCTCCCTCCTGGGATATTGAAGGTGGAATGAAGTGGAGGTCCTTGTCAACAGAGCAGCCCTAAACTTTGGGGTGCTTGTGTCTTGCTGATTTTTCATTTTCCCAATTTATACCCCCATGAGTGGAAGTGCCCTATGCTCTCTAAGCTGTGTTTTTTAGATGTTTCAGGACACACCGTACACTTCTCCAGAGTGGCTGTTGGCAATTTACATCCCGCCCATCAGTGTAGCAAGGCTCCCATTTCTCCATGGCCTGTCCTGCATTTCTGGTTTTGAGACTTTTTTCAGCATGGCCCTTTTGACCGATGGGTAGCGAGTCTTCTTTGTAGCCCTGATTTGCCTTTCCAGGTTGCTTGGTTGGCCAAAAAGGGCGTATGCGTTTTTTCCTGAATATATTCAGGAAAAAACGCATACGCCCTTTTTGGCCAAGGGCATCATTGTCAACGTTTTGCCGCTTTTCATGTGCTTTAAAGGCGATTCGAATCTACCTCCTGAAATCTCTTTCCTGCATTTCTGCCTTGATTTCAAATCCTCTTCTTTGCCTTCCCTCAATATATTTGTGGACGAGAGTTATCATTTATAACTCTGCAGGTTTGTGAATTGCAGTGCCCTGAAGCTCCATTGTACAACTCGCTTTTTTGGGAGCTGGCCGCAAAAGCGCAGGATGGCTTCAGGCCCTGTTCTGGTTCCGGGGGGGAGGATGAGCCTGTGGTTAATTCTTCTTCCTGATGGGAAAATAGAGTGACCTGTGCCTGTCCCAACACCAAGAGCTAGTCTCTCACTGGTTCCCCGTCTACCCGTTCATCCTCAGGACAAATTGCAACCTGTACGGAACAGGAGGTTAAAGGTGCTGATGCTCCAAGTAGGGAGATTGTTAGGAAAGCGGCTGGAATGGCGAACCCGGGCACAAGGAGAAGAGAAATTAGGTGCGTTTTAGAAACCTTTCCCCATCACATGGTGTACCATCTTTTTGTTTTCTCATGCATGTTTTCGATGTAGGAAGATGCCCTTGAACCTGGAGATTTGGGACCCATGCGATGGGTACCACGCAGTATTACTTTAAAGGGTCTGCGTTTGCTCACCCAACCTCACCAAACCTCTCAGCCCCAAGAGTGTCCACCCTTATGTCTCATCCAGCTGTGGGTCTAGATATGGTCAATCCAGGTTGCATCACAGCCCCTGAACGCATTGTGTAAGAATTTCTCTCTCTTTCACTGTCTTTGTTTCATGGGTTTTTCAAAGTAATTTATTTTTATAATGGGGTTTAGCTGCTTTTCACTGCTGTGTTTATGCCGCTTTACACCCACTTGACACACTAACAGAGAGCTATCAATACATAGGTTTTAAGATTATTACTAGTCAGATATATTCTTGTGCGGTGAATAGGGCGTGTTGAGTCCAGTTCTCTGAGCAAGGAGTAGGTCTTGTCTATTACATATTGGGTTTATGGAACGGTATCTGAGCTAATTTGAAACCCTTGTTTTATGTATCACCCCACCTTACCTTTCCCGTTAAGCAGCCATAGTGTGTTTTCTGCATGTGTGACTCTGTTCTGTTTTGTAATTCAGTTCAAGTGTAACGGTTTTTACATTCCCTCTATAAGTGATACCTTATGAGAAGTGTCCTTTTCTGTGTGACTTATTTCACTTAGAATCGTCGTACCTAAATCCACTCATCATGCTGCTATTAGCCTTATGACATTGATTTCATGGCTGAGTGATATTCCATTGTACATAAGGACCACAACTTCTTTATCCATTTTTCTCCCTCCTGGGATATTGAAGGTGGAATGAAGTGGAGGTCCTTGTCAACAGAGCAGCCCTAAACTTTGGGGTGCTTGTGTCTTGCTGATTTTTCATTTTCCCAATTTATACCCCCATGAGTGGAAGTGCCCTATGCTCTCTAAGCTGTGTTTTTTAGATGTTTCAGGACACACCGTACACTTCTCCAGAGTGGCTGTTGGCAATTTACATCCCACCCATCAGTGTAGCAAGGCTCCCATTTCTCCATGGCCTGTCCTGCATTTCTGGTTTTGAGACTTTTTTCAGCATGGCCCTTTTGACCGATGGGTAGCGAGTCTTCTTTGTAGCCCTGATTTGCCTTTCCAGGTTGCTTGGTTGGCCAAAAAGGGCGTATGCGTTTTTTCCTGAATATATTCAGGAAAAAATGCATACGCCCTTTTTGGCCAAGAGCATCATTGTCAACGTTTTGCCGCTTTTCATGTGCTTTAAAGGCGATTCGAATCTACCTCCTGAAATCTGTTTCCTGCATTTCTGCCTTGATTTCAAATCCTCTTCTTTGCCTTCCCTAAATATATTTGTGGACAAGAGTTATCATTTATAACTCTGCAGGTTTGTGAAGTGCAGTGCCCTGAAGCTCCATTTTACAACTCGCTTTTTTGGGAGCTGGCCGCAAAAGCGCAGGATGGCTTCAGGCCCTGTTCTGGTTCCGGGGGGGAGGATGAGCCTGTGGTTAATTCTTCTTCCTGATGGGAAAATAGAGTGACCTCTGCCTGTCCCAACAACAAGAGCTAGTCTCTCACTGGTTCCCCGTATTCCCGTTCATCCTCAGGACAAATTGCAACCTGTACGGAACAGGAGGTTAAAGGTGCTGATGCTCCAAGTAGGGAGATTGTTAGTAAAGCGGCTGGAATGGCGAACCCGGGCACAAGGAGAAGAGAAATGAGGTGCGTTTTAGAAACCTTTCCCCATCACATGGTGTACCATCTTTTTTGTTTTCTCATGCATGTTTTCGATGTAGGAAGATGCCCTTGAACCTGGAGATTTGGGACCCATGCGATGGGTACCACGCAGTATTACTTTAAAGGGTCTGCGTTTGCTCACCCAACCTCACCAAACCTCTCAGCCCCAAGAGTGTCCACCCTTATGTCTCATCCAGCTGTGGGTCTAGAAATGGTCAATCCAGGTTGCATCACAGCCCCTGAACGCATTGTGTTAGAATTTCGCTCTCTTTCACTGTCTTTGTTTCATGGGTTTTTCAAAGTAATTTATTTTTATAATGGGGTTTAGCTGCTTTTCACTGCTGTGTTTATGCCGCTTTACACCCACTTGACACACTAACAGAGAGATATGAATACATAGGTTTTAAGATTATTACTAGTCAGATATATTCTTGTGCGGTGAATAGGGCGTGTTGAGTCCAGTTCTCTGAGCAAGGAGTAGGTCTTGTCTATTACATATTGGGTTTATGGAACGGTATCTGAGCTAATTTGAAACCCTTGTTTTATGTATCACCCCACCTCACCTTTCCCGTTAAGCAGCCATAGTGTGTTTTCTGCATGTGTGACTCTGTTCTGTTTTGTAATTCAGTTCAAGTGTAACGGTTTTTACATTCCCTCTATAAGTGATACCTTATGAGAAGTGTCCTTTTCTGTGTGACTTATTTCACTTAGAATCGTCGTACCTAAATCCACTCATCATGCTGCTATTAGCCTTATGACATTGATTTCATGGCTGAGTGATATTCCATTGTACATAAGGACCACAACTTCTTTATCCATTTTTCTCCCTCCTGGGATATTGAAGGTGGAATGAAGTGGAGGTCCTTGTCAACAGAGCAGCCCTAAACTTTGGGGTGCTTGTGTCTTGCTGATTTTTCATTTTCCCAATTTATACCCCCATGAGTGGAAGTGCCCTATGCTCTCTAAGCTGTGTTTTTTAGATGTTTCAGGACACACCGTACACTTCTCCAGAGTGGCTGTTGGCAATTTACATCCCGCCCATCAGTGTAGCAAGGCTCCCATTTCTCCATGGCCTGTCCTGCATTTCTGGTTTTGAGACTTTTTTCAGCATGGCCCTTTTGACCGATGGGTAGCGAGTCTTCTTTGTAGCCCTGATTTGCCTTTCCAGGTTGCTTGGTTGGCCAAAAAGGGCGTATGCGTTTTTTCCTGAATATATTCAGGAAAAAACGCATACGCCCTTTTTGGCCAAGGGCATCATTGTCAACGTTTTGCCGCTTTTCATGTGCTTTAAAGGCGATTCGAATCTACCTCCTGAAATCTCTTTCCTGCATTTCTGCCTTGATTTCAAATCCTCTTCTTTGCCTTCCCTCAATATATTTGTGGACGAGAGTTATCATTTATAACTCTGCAGGTTTGTGAATTGCAGTGCCCTGAAGCTCCATTGTACAACTCGCTTTTTTGGGAGCTGGCCGCAAAAGCGCAGGATGGCTTCAGGCCCTGTTCTGGTTCCGGGGGGGAGGATGAGCCTGTGGTTAATTCTTCTTCCTGATGGGAAAATAGAGTGACCTGTGCCTGTCCCAACACCAAGAGCTAGTCTCTCACTGGTTCCCCGTCTACCCGTTCATCCTCAGGACAAATTGCAACCTGTACGGAACAGGAGGTTAAAGGTGCTGATGCTCCAAGTAGGGAGATTGTTAGGAAAGCGGCTGGAATGGCGAACCCGGGCACAAGGAGAAGAGAAATGAGGTGCGTTTTAGAAACCTTTCCCCATCACATGGTGTACCAAGTTTTTGTTTTCTCATGCATGTTTTCGATGTAGGAAGATGCCCTTGAACCTGGAGATTTGGGACCCATGCGATGGGTACCACGCAGTATTACTTTAAAGGGTCTGCGTTTGCTCACCCAACCTCACCAAACCTCTCAGCCCCAAGAGTGTCCACCCTTATGTCTCATCCAGCTGTGGGTCTAGATATGGTCAATCCAGGTTGCATCACAGCCCCTGAACGCATTGTGTAAGAATTTCTCTCTCTTTCACTGTCTTTGTTTCATGGGTTTTTCAAAGTAATTTATTTTTATAATGGGGTTTAGCTGCTTTTCACTGCTGTGTTTATGCCGCTTTACACCCACTTGACACACTAACAGAGAGATATCAATACATAGGTTTTAAGATTATTACTAGTCAGATATATTCTTGTGCGGTGAATAGGGCGTGTTGAGTCCAGTTCTCTGAGCAAGGAGTAGGTCTTGTCTATTACATATTGGGTTTATGGAACGGTATCTGAGCTAAGTTGAAACCCTTGTTTTATGTATCACCCCACCTTACCTTTCCCGTTAAGCAGCCATAGTGTGTTTTCTGCATGTGTGACTCTGTTCTGTTTTGTAATTCAGTTCAAGTGTAACGGTTTTTACATTCCCTCTATAAGTGATACCTTATGAGAAGTGTCCTTTTCTGTGTGACTTATTTCACTTAGAATCGTCGTACCTAAATCCACTCATCATGCTGCTATTAGCCTTATGACATTGATTTCATGGCTGAGTGATATTCCATTGTACATAAGGACCACAACTTCTTTATCCATTTTTCTCCCTCCTGGGATATTGAAGGTGGAATGAAGTGGAGGTCCTTGTCAACAGAGCAGCCCTAAACTTTGGGGTGCTTGTGTCTTGCTGATTTTTCATTTTCCCAATTTATACCCCCATGAGTGGAAGTGCCCTATGCTCTCTAAGCTGTGTTTTTCAGATGTTTCAGGACACACCGTACACTTCTCCAGAGTGGCTGTTGGCAATTTACATCCCGCCCATCAGTGTAGCAAGGCTCCCATTTCTCCATGGCCTGTCCTGCATTTCTGGTTTTGAGACATTTTTCAGCATGGCCCTTTTGACCGATGGGTAGCGAGTCTTCTTTGTAGCCATGATTTGCCTTTCCAGGTTGCTTGGTTGGCCAAAAAGGGCGTATGCGTTTTTTCCTGAATATATTCAGGAAAAAACGCATACGCCCTTTTTGGCCAAGAGCATCATTGTCAACGTTTTGCCGCTTTTCATGTGCTTTAAAGGCGATTCGAATCTACCTCCTGAAATCTGTTTCCTGCATTTCTGCCTTGATTTCAAATCCTCTTCTTTGCCTTCCTTAAATATATTTGTGGACGAGAGTTATCATTTATAACTCTGCAGGTTTGTGAATTGCAGTGCCCTGAAGCTCCATTTTACAACTCGCTTTTTTGGGAGCTGGCCGCAAAAGCGCAGGATGGCTTCAGGCCCTGTTCTGGTTCCGGGGGGGAGGATGAGCCTGTGGTTAATTCTTCTTCCTGATGGGAAAATAGAGTGACCTGTGCCTGTCCCAACAACAAGAGCTAGTCTCTCACTGGTTCCCCGTATTCCCGTTCATCCTCAGGACAAATTGCAACCTGTACGGAACAGGAGGTTAAAGGTGCTGATGCTCCAAGTAGGGAGACTGTTAGTAAAGCGGCTGGAATGGCGACCCCGGGCACAAGGAGAAGAGAAATGAGGTGCGTTTTAGAAACCTTTCCCCATCACATGGTGTACCATCTTTTTTGTTTTCTCATGCATGTTTTCGATGTAGGAAGATGCCCTTGAACCTGGAGATTTGGGACCCATGCGATGGGTACCACGCAGTATTACTTTAAAGGGTCTGCGTTTGCTCACCCAACCTCACCAAACCTCTCAGCCCCAAGAGTGTCCACCCTTATGTCTCATCCAGCTGTGGGTCTAGAAATGGTCAATCCAGGTTGCATCACAGCCCCTGAACGCATTGTGTAAGAATTTCTCTCTCTTTCACTGTCTTTGTTTCATGGGTTTTTCAAAGTAATTTATTTTTATAATGGGGTTTAGCTGCTTTTCACTGCTGTGTTTATGCCGCTTTACACCCACTTGACACACTAACAGAGAGATATCAATACATAGGTTTTAAGATTATTACTAGTCAGATATATTCTTGTGCGGTGAATAGGGCGTGTTGAGTCCAGTTCTCTGAGCAAGGAGTAGGTCTTGTCTATTACATATTGGGTTTATGGAACGGTATCTGAGCTAATTTGAAACCCTTGTTTTATGTATCACCCCACCTCACCTTTCCCGTTAAGCAGCCATAGTGTGTTTTCTGCATGTGTGACTCTGTTCTGTTTTGTAATTCAGTTCAAGTGTAACGGTTTTTACATTCCCTCTATAAGTGATACCTTATGAGAAGTGTCCTTTTCTGTGTGACTTATTTCTCTTAGAATCGTCGTACCTAAATCCACTCATCATGCTGCTATTAGCCTTATGACATTGATTTCATGGCTGAGTGATATTCCATTGTACATAAGGACCACAACTTCTTTATCCATTTTTCTCCCTCCTGGGATATTGAAGGTGGAATGAAGTGGAGGTCCTTGTCAACAGAGCAGCCCTAAACTTTGGGGTGCTTGTGTCTTGCTGATTTTTCATTTTCCCAATTTATACCCCCATGAGTGGAAGTGCCCTATGCTCTCTAAGCTGTGTTTTTTAGATGTTTCAGGACACACCGTACACTTCTCCAGAGTGGCTGTTGGCAATTTACATCCCGCCCATCAGTGTAGCAAGGCTCCCATTTCTCCATGGCCTGTCCTGCATTTCTGGTTTTGAGACTTTTTTCAGCATGGCCCTTTTGACCGATGGGTAGCGAGTCTTCTTTGTAGCCCTGATTTGCCTTTCCAGGTTGCTTGGTTGGCCAAAAAGGGCGTATGCGTTTTTTCCTGAATATATTCAGGAAAAAACGCATACGCCCTTTTTGGCCAAGGGCATCATTGTCAACGTTTTGCCGCTTTTCATGTGCTTTAAAGGTGATTCGAATCTACCTCCTGAAATCTGTTTCCTGCATTTCTGCCTTGATTTCAAATCCTCTTCTTTGCCTTCCCTCAATATATTTGTGGACGAGAGTTATCATTTATAACTCTGCAGGTTTGTGAATTGCAGTGCCCTGAAGCTCCATTTTACAACTCGCTTTTTTGGGAGCTGGCCGCAAAAGCGCAGGATGGCTTCAGGCCCTGTTCTGGTTCCGGGGGGAGGATGAGCCTGTGGTTAATTCTTCTTCCTGATGGGAAAATAGAGTGACCTGTGCCTGTCCCAACACCAAGAGCTAGTCTCTCACTGGTACCCCGTCTACCCGTTCATCCTCAGGACAAATTGCAACCTGTACGGAACAGGAGGTTAAAGGTGCTGATGCTCCAAGTAGGGAGATTGTTAGTAAAGCGGATGGAATGGCGAACCCGGGCACAAGGAGAAGAGAAATGAGGTGCGTTTTAGAAACCTTTCCCCATCACATGGTGTACCATCTTTTTGTTTTCTCATGCATGTTTTCGATGTAGGAAGATGCCCTTGAACCTGGAGAGTTGGGACCCATGCGATGGGTACCACGCAGTATTACTTTAAAGGGTCTGCGTTTGCTCACCCAACCTCACCAAACCTCTCAGCCCCAAGAGTGTCCACCCTTATGTCTCATCCAGCTGTGGGTCTAGAAATGGTCAATCCAGGTTGCATCACAGCCCCTGAACGCATTGTGTAAGAATTTCTCTCTCTTTCACTGTCTTTGTTTCATGGGTTTTTCAAAGTAATTTATTTTTATAATGGGGTTTAGCTGCTTTTCACTGCTGTGTTTATGCCGCTTTACACCCACTTGACACACTAACAGAGAGATATCAATACATAGGTTTTAAGATTATTACTAGTCAGATATATTCTTGTGCGGTGAATAGGGCGTGTTGAGTCCAGTTCTCTGAGCAAGGAGTAGGTCTTGTCTATTACATATTGGGTTTATGGAACGGTATCTGAGCTAATTTGAAACCCTTGTTTTATGTATCACCCCACCTCACCTTTCCCGTTAAGCAGCCATAGTGTGTTCTCTGCATGTGTGACTCTGTTCTGTTTTGTAATTCAGTTCAAGTGTAACGGTTTTTACAGTCCCTCTATAAGTGATACCTTATGAGAAGTGTCCTTTTCTGTGTGACTTATTTCACTTAGAATCGTCGTACCTAAATCCACTCATCATGCTGCTATTAGCCTTATGACATTGATTTCATGGCTGAGTGATATTCCATTGTACATAAGGACCACAACTTCTTTATCCATTTTTCTCCCTCCTGGGATATTGAAGGTGGAATGAAGTGGAGGTCCTTGTCAACAGAGCAGCCCTAAACTTTGGGGTGCTTGTGTCTTCCTGATTTTTCATTTTCCCAATTTATACCCCCATGAGTGGAAGTGCCCTAAGCTCTCTAAGCTGTGTTTTTTAGATGTTTCAGGACACACCGTACACTTCTCCAGAGTGGCTGTTGGCAATTTACATCCCGCCCATCAGTGTAGCAAGGCTCCCATTTCTCCATGGCCTGTCCTGCATTTCTGGTTTTGAGACATTTTTCAGCATGGCCCTTTTGACCGATGGGTAGCGAGTCTTCTTTGTAGCCATGATTTGCCTTTCCAGGTTGCTTGGTTGGCCAAAAAGGGCGTATGCGTTTTTTCCTGAATATATTCAGGAAAAAACGCATACGCCCTTTTTGGCCAAGAGCATCATTGTCAACGTTTTGCCGCTTTTCATGTGCTTTAAAGGCGATTCGAATCTACCTCCTGAAATCTGTTTCCTGCATTTCTGCCTTGATTTCAAATCCTCTTCTTTGCCTTCCCTAAATATATTTGTGGACGAGAGTTATCATTTATAACTCTGCAGGTTTGTGAATTGCAGTGCCCTGAAGCTCCATTTTACAACTCGCTTTTTTGGGAGCTGGCCGCAAAAGCGCAGGATGGCTTCAGGCCCTGTTCTGGTTCCGGGGGGGAGGATGAGCCTGTGGTTAATTCTTCTTCCTGATGGGAAAATAGAGTGACCTGTGCCTGTCCCAACAACAAGAGCTAGTCTCTCACTGGTTCCCCGTATTCCCGTTCATCCTCAGGACAAATTGCAACCTGTACGGAACAGGAGGTTAAAGGTGCTGATGCTCCAAGTAGGGAGACTGTTAGTAAAGCGGCTGGAATGGCGACCCCGGGCACAAGGAGAAGAGAAATGAGGTGCGTTTTAGAAACCTTTCCCCATCACATGGTGTACCATCTTTTTTGTTTTCTCATGCATGTTTTCGATGTAGGAAGATGCCCTTGAACCTGGAGATTTGGGACCCATGCGATGGGTACCACGCAGTATTACTTTAAAGGGTCTGCGTTTGCTCACCCAACCTCACCAAACCTCTCAGCCCCAAGAGTGTCCACCCTTATGTCTCATCCAGCTGTGGGTCTAGAAATGGTCAATCCAGGTTGCATCACAGCCCCTGAACGCATTGTGTAAGAATTTCTCTCTCTTTCACTGTCTTTGTTTCATGGGTTTTTCAAAGTAATTTATTTTTATAATGGGGTTTAGCTGCTTTTCACTGCTGTGTTTATGCCGCTTTACACCCACTTGACACACTAACAGAGAGATATCAATACATAGGTTTTAAGATTATTACTAGTCAGATATATTCTTGTGCGGTGAATAGGGCGTGTTGAGTCCAGTTCTCTGAGCAAGGAGTAGGTCTTGTCTATTACATATTGGGTTTATGGAACGGTATCTGAGCTAATTTGAAACCCTTGTTTTATGTATCACCCCACCTCACCTTTCCCGTTAAGCAGCCATAGTGTGTTCTCTGCATGTGTGACTCTGTTCTGTTTTGTAATTCAGTTCAAGTGTAACGGTTTTTACAGTCCCTCTATAAGTGATACCTTATGAGAAGTGTCCTTTTCTGTGTGACTTATTTCACTTAGAATCGTCGTACCTAAATCCACTCATCATGCTGCTATTAGCCTTATGACATTGATTTCATGGCTGAGTGATATTCCATTGTACATAAGGACCACAACTTCTTTATCCATTTTTCTCCCTCCTGGGATATTGAAGGTGGAATGAAGTGGAGGTCCTTGTCAACAGAGCAGCCCTAAACTTTGGGGTGCTTGTGTCTTGCTGATTTTTCATTTTCCCAATTTATACCCCCATGAGTGGAAGTGCCCTATGCTCTCTACGCTGTGTTTTTTAGATGTTTCAGGACACACCGTACACTTCTCCAGAGTGGCTGTTGGCAATTTACATCCCGCCCATCAGTGTAGCAAGGCTCCCATTTCTCCATGGCCTGTCCTGCATTTCTGGTTTTGAGACTTTTTTCAGCATGGCCCTTTTGACCGATGGGTAGCGAGTCTTCATTGTAGCCCTGATTTGCCTTTCCAGGTTGCTTGGTTGGCCAAAAAGGGCGTATGCGTTTTTTCCTGAATATATTCAGGAAAAAACGCATACGCCCTTTTTGGCCAAGGGCATCATTGTCAACGTTTTGCCGCTTTTCATGTGCTTTAAAGGTGATTCGAATCTACCTCCTGAAATCTGTTTCCTGCATTTCTGCCTTGATTTCAAATCCTCTTCTTTGCCTTCCCTCAATATATTTGTGGACGAGAGTTATCATTTATAACTCTGCACGTTTGTGAATTGCAGTGCCCTGAAGCTCCATTTTACAACTCGCTTTTTTGGGAGCTGGCCGCAAAAGCGCAGGATGGCTTCAGGCCCTGTTCTGGTTCCGGGGGGAGGATGAGCCTGTGGTTAATTCTTCTTCCTGATGGGAAAATAGAGTGACCTGTGCCTGTCCCAACACCAAGAGCTAGTCTCTCACTGGTTCCCCGTATTCCCGTTCATCCTCAGGACAAATTGCAACCTGTACGGAACAGGAGGTTAAAGGTGCTGATGCTCCAAGTAGGGAGATTGTTAGTAAAGCGGCTGGAATGGTGACCCCGGGCACAAGGAGAAGAGAAATGAGGTGCGTTTTAGAAACCTTTCCCCATCACATGGTGTACCATCTTTTTTGTTTTCTCATGCATGTTTTCGATGTAGGAAGATGCCCTTGAACCTGGAGATTTGGGACCCATGCGATGGGTACCACGCAGTATTACTTTAAAGGGTCTGCGTTTGCTCACCCAACCTCACCAAACCTCTCAGCCCCAAGATTGTCCACCCTTATGTCTCATCCAGCTGTGGGTCTAGAAATGGTCAATCCAGGTTGCATCACGGCCCCTGAACGCATTGTGTAAGAATTTCTCTCTCTTTCACTGTCTTTGTTTCATGGGTTTTTCAAAGTAATTTATTTTTATAATGGGGTTTAGCTGCTTTTCACTGCTGTGTTTATGCCGCTTTACACCCACTTGACACACTAACAGAGAGATATCAATACATAGGTTTTAAGATTATTACTAGTCAGATATATTCTTGTGCGGTGAATAGGGCGTGTTGAGTCCAGTTCTCTGAGCAAGGAGTAGGTCTTGTCTATTACATATTGGGTTTATGGAACGGTATCTGAGCTAATTTGAAACCCTTGTTTTATGTATCACCCCACCTCACCTTTCCCGTTAAGCAGCCATAGTGTGTTTTCTGCATGTGTGACTCTGTTCTGTTTTGTAATTCAGTTCAAGTGTAACGGTTTTTACAGTCCCTCTATAAGTGATACCTTATGAGAAGTGTCCTTTTCTGTGTGACTTATTTCACTTAGAATCGTCGTACCTAAATCCACTCATCATGCTGCTATTAGCCTTATGACATTGATTTCATGGCTGAGTGATATTCCATTGTACATAAGGACCACAACTTCTTTATCCATTTTTCTCCCTCCTGGGATATTGAAGGTGGAATGAAGTGGAGGTCCTTGTCAACAGAGCAGCCCTAAACTTTGGGGTGCTTGTGTCTTGCTGATTTTTCATTTTCCCAATTTATACCCCCATGAGTGGAAGTGCCCTATGCTCTCTACGCTGTGTTTTTTAGATGTTTCAGGACACACTGTACACTTCTCCAGAGTGGCTGTTGGCAATTTACATCCCGCCCATCAGTGTAGCAAGGCTCCCATTTCTCCATGGCCTGTCCTGCATTTCTGGTTTTGAGACTTTTTTCAGCATGGCCCTTTTGACCGATGGGTAGCGAGTCTTCTTTGTAGCCCTGATTTGCCTTTCCAGGTTGCTTGGTTGGCCAAAAAGGGCGTATGCGTTTTTTCCTGAATATATTCAGGAAAAAACGCATACGCCCTTTTTGGCCAAGGGCATCATTGTCAACGTTTTGCCGCTTTTCATGTGCTTTAAAGGTGATTCGAATCTACCTCCTGAAATCTGTTTCCTGCATTTCTGCCTTGATTTCAAATCCTCTTCTTTGCCTTCCCTCAATATATTTGTGGACGAGAGTTATCATTTATAACTCTGCACGTTTGTGAATTGCAGTGCCCTGAAGCTCCATTTTACAACTCGCTTTTTTGGGAGCTGGCCGCAAAAGCGCAGGATGGCTTCAGGCCCTGTTCTGGTTCCGGGGGGAGGATGAGCCTGTGGTTAATTCTTCTTCCTGATGGGAAAATAGAGTGACCTGTGCCTGTCCCAACACCAAGAGCTAGTCTCTCACTGGTTCCCCGTATTCCCGTTCATCCTCAGGACAAATTGCAACCTGTACGGAACAGGAGGTTAAAGGTGCTGATGCTCCAAGTAGGGAGATTGTTAGTAAAGCGGCTGGAATGGTGACCCCGGGCACAAGGAGAAGAGAAATGAGGTGCGTTTTAGAAACCTTTCCCCATCACATGGTGTACCATCTTTTTTGTTTTCTCATGCATGTTTTCGATGTAGGAAGATGCCCTTGAACCTGGAGATTTGGGACCCATGCGATGGGTACCACGCAGTATTACTTTAAAGGGTCTGCGTTTGCTCACCCAACCTCACCAAACCTCTCAGCCCCAAGATTGTCCACCCTTATGTCTCATCCAGCTGTGGGTCTAGAAATGGTCAATCCAGGTTGCATCACGGCCCCTGAACGCATTGTGTAAGAATTTCTCTCTCTTTCACTGTCTTTGTTTCATGGGTTTTTCAAAGTAATTTATTTTTATAATGGGGTTTAGCTGCTTTTCACTGCTGTGTTTATGCCGCTTTACACCCACTTGACACACTAACAGAGAGATATGAATACATAGGTTTTAAGATTATTACTAGTCAGATATATTCTTGTGCGGTGAATAGGGCGTGTTGAGTCCAGTTCTCTGAGCAAGGAGTAGGTCTTGTCTATTACATATTGGGTTTATGGAACGGTATCTGAGCTAATTTGAAACCCTTGTTTTATGTATCACCCCACCTCACCTTTCCCGTTAAGCAGCCATAGTGTGTTTTCTGCATGTGTGACTCTGTTCTGTTTTGTAATTCAGTTCAAGTGTAACGGTTTTTACATTCCCTCTAAAAGTGATACCTTATGAGAAGTGTCCTTTTCTGTGTGACTTATTTCTCTTAGAATCGTCGTACCTAAATCCACTCATCATGCTGCTATTAGCCTTATGACATTGATTTCATGGCTGAGTGATATTCCATTGTACATAAGGACCACAACTTCTTTATCCATTTTTCTCCCTCCTGGGATATTGAAGGTGGAATGAAGTGGAGGTCCTTGTCAACAGAGCAGCCCTAAACTTTGGGGTGCTTGTGTCTTGCTGATTTTTCATTTTCCCAATTTATACCCCCATGAGTGGAAGTGCCCTATGCTCTCTACGCTGTGTTTTTTAGATGTTTCAGGACACACCGTACACTTCTCCAGAGTGGCTGTTGGCAATTTACATCCCGCCCATCAGTGTAGCAAGGCTCCCATTTCTCCATGGCCTGTCCTGCATTTCTGGTTTTGAGACTTTTTTCAGCATGGCCCTTTTGACCGATGGGTAGCGAGTCTTCTTTGTAGCCCTGATTTGCCTTTCCAGGTTGCTTGGTTGGCCAAAAAGGGCGTATGCGTTTTTTCCTGAATATATTCAGGAAAAAACGCATACGCCCTTTTTGGCCAAGGGCATCATTGTCAACGTTTTGCCGCTTTTCATGTGCTTTAAAGGTGATTCGAATCTACCTCCTGAAATCTGTTTCCTGCATTTCTGCCTTGATTTCAAATCCTCTTCTTTGCCTTCCCTCAATATATTTGTGGACGAGAGTTATCATTTATAACTCTGCACGTTTGTGAATTGCAGTGCCCTGAAGCTCCATTTTACAACTCGCTTTTTTGGGAGCTGGCCGCAAAAGCGCAGGATGGCTTCAGGCCCTGTTCTGGTTCCGGGGGGAGGATGAGCCTGTGGTTAATTCTTCTTCCTGATGGGAAAATAGAGTGACCTGTGCCTGTCCCAACACCAAGAGCTAGTCTCTCACTGGTTCCCCGTATTCCCGTTCATCCTCAGGACAAATTGCAACCTGTACGGAACAGGAGGTTAAAGGTGCTGATGCTCCAAGTAGGGAGATTGTTAGTAAAGCGGCTGGAATGGTGACCCCGGGCACAAGGAGAAGAGAAATGAGGTGCGTTTTAGAAACCTTTCCCCATCACATGGTGTACCATCTTTTTTGTTTTCTCATGCATGTTTTCGATGTAGGAAGATGCCCTTGAACCTGGAGATTTGGGACCCATGCGATGGGTACCACGCAGTATTACTTTAAAGGGTCTGCGTTTGCTCACCCAACCTCACCAAACCTCTCAGCCCCAAGATTGTCCACCCTTATGTCTCATCCAGCTGTGGGTCTAGAAATGGTCAATCCAGGTTGCATCACGGCCCCTGAACGCATTGTGTAAGAATTTCTCTCTCTTTCACTGTCTTTGTTTCATGGGTTTTTCAAAGTAATTTATTTTTATAATGGGGTTTAGCTGCTTTTCACTGCTGTGTTTATGCCGCTTTACACCCACTTGACACACTAACAGAGAGATATCAATACATAGGTTTTAAGATTATTACTAGTCAGATATATTCTTGTGCGGTGAATAGGGCGTGTTGAGTCCAGTTCTCTGAGCAAGGAGTAGGTCTTGTCTATTAAATATTGGGTTTATGGAACGGTATCTGAGCTAATTTGAAACCCTTGTTTTATGTATCACCCCACCTCACCTTTCCCGTTAAGCAGCCATAGTGTGTTTTCTGCATGTGTGACTCTGTTCTGTTTTGTAATTCAGTTCAAGTGTAACGGTTTTTACATTCCCTCTATAAGTGATACCTTATGAGATGTGTCCTTTTCTGTGTGACTTATTTCACTTAGAATCGTCGTACCTAAATCCACTCATCATGCTGCTACTAGCCTTATGACATTGATTTCATGGCTGAGTGATATTGCATTGTACATAAGGACCACAACTTCTTTATCCATTTCTCTCTTTCCTGGGATATTGAAGGTGGAATGAAGTGGAGGTCCTTGTCAACAGAGCAGCCCTAAACATTGGGGTGCTTGTGTCTTGCTGATTTTTCATTTTCCCAATTTATACCCCCATGAGTGGAAGTGCCCTATGCTCTCTAAGCTGTGTTTTTTAGATGTTTCAGGACACACCGTACACTTCTCCAGAGTGGCTGTTGGCAATTTACATCCCGCCCATCAGTGTAGCAAGGCTCCCATTTCTCCATGGCCTGTCCTGCATTTCTGGTTTTGAGACTTTTTTCAGCATGGCCCTTTTGACCGATGGGTAGCGAGTCTTCTTTGTAGCCCTGATTTGCCTTTCCAGGTTGCTTGGTTGGCCAAAAAGGGCGTATGCGTTTTTTCCTGAATATATTCAGGAAAAAACGCATACGCCCTTTTTGGCCAAGGGCATCATTGTCAACGTTTTGCCGCTTTTCATGTGCTTTAAAGGTGATTCGAATCTACCTCCTGAAATCTGTTTCCTGCATTTCTGCCTTGATTTCAAATCCTCTTCTTTGCCTTCCCTCAATATATTTGTGGACGAGAGTTATCATTTATAACTCTGCACGTTTGTGAATTGCAGTGCCCTGAAGCTCCATTTTACAACTCGCTTTTTTGGGAGCTGGCCGCAAAAGCGCAGGATGGCTTCAGGCCCTGTTCTGGTTCCGGGGGGAGGATGAGCCTGTGGTTAATTCTTCTTCCTGATGGGAAAATAGAGTGACCTGTGCCTGTCCCAACACCAAGAGCTAGTCTCTCACTGGTTCCCCGTATTCCCGTTCATCCTCAGGACAAATTGCAACCTGTACGGAACAGGAGGTTAAAGGTGCTGATGCTCCAAGTAGGGAGATTGTTAGTAAAGCGGCTGGAATGGTGACCCCGGGCACAAGGAGAAGAGAAATGAGGTGCGTTTTAGAAACCTTTCCCCATCACATGGTGTACCATCTTTTTTGTTTTCTCATGCATGTTTTCGATGTAGGAAGATGCCCTTGAACCTGGAGATTTGGGACCCATGCGATGGGTACCACGCAGTATTACTTTAAAGGGTCTGCGTTTGCTCACCCAACCTCACCAAACCTCTCAGCCCCAAGAGTGTCCACCCTTATGTCTCATCCAGCTGTGGGTCTAGAAATGGTCAATCCAGGTTGCATCACGGCCCCTGAACGCATTGTGTAAGAATTTCTCTCTCTTTCACTGTCTTTGTTTCATGGGTTTTTCAAAGTAATTTATTTTTATAATGGGGTTTAGCTGCTTTTCACTGCTGTGTTTATGCCGCTTTACACCCACTTGACACACTAACAGAGAGATATCAATACATAGGTTTTAAGATTATTACTAGTCAGATATATTCTTGTGCGGTGAATAGGGCGTGTTGAGTCCAGTTCTCTGAGCAAGGAGTAGGTCTTGTCTATTACATATTGGGTTTATGGAACGGTATCTGAGCTAATTTGAAACCCTTGTTTTATGTATCACCCCACCTCACCTTTCCCGTTAAGCAGCCATAGTGTGTTTTCTGCATGTGTGACTCTGTTCTGTTTTGTAATTCAGTTCAAGTGTAACGGTTTTTACATTCCCTCTATAAGTGATACCTTATGAGAAGTGTCCTTTTCTGTGTGACTTATTTCACTTAGAATCGTCGTACCTAAATCCACTCATCATGCTGCTATTAGCCTTATGACATTGATTTCATGGCTGAGTGATATTCCATTGTACATAAGGACCACAACTTCTTTATCCATTTTTCTCCCTCCTGGGATATTGAAGGTGGAATGAAGTGGAGGTCCTTGTCAACAGAGCAGCCCTAAACTTTGGGGTGCTTGTGTCTTGCTGATTTTTCATTTTCCCAATTTATACCCCCATGAGTGGAAGTGCCCTATGCTCTCTAAGCTGTGTTTTTTAGATGTTTCAGGACACACCGTACACTTCTCCAGAGTGGCTGTTGGCAATTTACATCCCGCCCATCAGTGTAGCAAGGCTCCCATTTCTCCATGGCCTGTCCTGCATTTCTGGTTTTGAGACTTTTTTCAGCATGGCCCTTTTGACCGATGGGTAGCGAGTCTTCTTTGTAGCCCTGATTTGCCTTTCCAGGTTGCTTGGTTGGCCAAAAAGGGCGTATGCGTTTTTTCCTGAATATATTCAGGAAAAAACGCATACGCCCTTTTTGGCCAAGGGCATCATTGTCAACGTTTTGCCGCTTTTCATGTGCTTTAAAGGTGATTCGAATCTACCTCCTGAAATCTGTTTCCTGCCTTTCTGCCTTGATTTCAAATCCTCTTCTTTGCCTTCCCTCAATATATTTGTGGACGAGAGTTATCATTTATAACTCTGCAGGTTTGTGAATTGCAGTGCCCTGAAGCTCCATTTTACAACTCGCTTTTTTGGGAGCTGGCCGCAAAAGCGCAGGATGGCTTCAGGCCCTGTTCTGGTTCCGGGGGGAGGATGAGCCTGTGGTTAATTCTTCTTCCTGATGGGAAAATAGAGTGACCTGTGCCTGTCCCAACACCAAGAGCTAGTCTCTCACTGGTACCCCGTCTACCCGTTCATCCTCAGGACAAATTGCAACCTGTACGGAACAGGAGGTTAAAGGTGCTGATGCTCCAAGTAGGGAGATTGTTAGTAAAGCGGATGGAATGGCGAACCCGGGCACAAGGAGAAGAGAAATGAGGTGCGTTTTAGAAACCTTTCCCCATCACATGGTGTACCATCTTTTTGTTTTCTCATGCATGTTTTCGATGTAGGAAGATGCCCTTGAACCTGGAGAGTTGGGACCCATGCGATGGGTACCACGCAGTATTACTTTAAAGGGTCTGCGTTTGCTCACCCAACCTCACCAAACCTCTCAGCCCCAAGAGTGTCCACCCTTATGTCTCATCCAGCTGTGGGTCTAGAAATGGTCAATCCAGGTTGCATCACAGCCCCTGAACGCATTGTGTAAGAATTTCTCTCTCTTTCACTGTCTTTGTTTCATGGGTTTTTCAAAGTAATTTATTTTTATAATGGGGTTTAGCTGCTTTTCACTGCTGTGTTTATGCCGCTTTACACCCACTTGACACACTAACAGAGAGATATCAATACATAGGTTTTAAGATTATTACTAGTCAGATATATTCTTGTGCGGTGAATAGGGCGTGTTGAGTCCAGTTCTCTGAGCAAGGAGTAGGTCTTGTCTATTAAATATTGGGTTTATGGAACGGTATCTGAGCTAATTTGAAACCCTTGTTTTATGTATCACCCCACCTCACCTTTCCCGTTAAGCAGCCATAGTGTGTTTTCTGCATGTGTGACTCTGTTCTGTTTTGTAATTCAGTTCAAGTGTAACGGTTTTTACATTCCCTCTATAAGTGATACCTTATGAGATGTGTCCTTTTCTGTGTGACTTATTTCACTTAGAATCGTCGTACCTAAATCCACTCATCATGCTGCTACTAGCCTTATGACATTGATTTCATGGCTGAGTGATATTGCATTGTACATAAGGACCACAACTTCTTTATCCATTTCTCTCTTTCCTGGGATATTGAAGGTGGAATGAAGTGGAGGTCCTTGTCAACAGAGCAGCCCTAAACATTGGGGTGCTTGTGTCTTGCTGATTTTTCATTTTCCCAATTTATACCCCCATGAGTGGAAGTGCCCTATGCTCTCTAAGCTGTGTTTTTTAGATGTTTCAGGACACACCGTACACTTCTCCAGAGTGGCTGTTGGCAATTTACATCCCGCCCATCAGTGTAGCAAGGCTCCCATTTCTCCATGGCCTGTCCTGCATTTCTGGTTTTGAGACTTTTTTCAGCATGGCCCTTTTGACCGATGGGTAGCGAGTCTTCTTTGTAGCCCTGATTTGCCTTTCCAGGTTGCTTGGTTGGCCAAAAAGGGCGTATGCGTTTTTTCCTGAATATATTCAGGAAAAAACGCATACGCCCTTTTTGGCCAAGGGCATCATTGTCAACGTTTTGCCGCTTTTCATGTGCTTTAAAGGTGATTCGAATCTACCTCCTGAAATCTGTTTCCTGCATTTCTGCCTTGATTTCAAATCCTCTTCTTTGCCTTCCCTCAATATATTTGTGGACGAGAGTTATCATTTATAACTCTGCACGTTTGTGAATTGCAGTGCCCTGAAGCTCCATTTTACAACTCGCTTTTTTGGGAGCTGGCCGCAAAAGCGCAGGATGGCTTCAGGCCCTGTTCTGGTTCCGGGGGGAGGATGAGCCTGTGGTTAATTCTTCTTCCTGATGGGAAAATAGAGTGACCTGTGCCTGTCCCAACACCAAGAGCTAGTCTCTCACTGGTTCCCCGTATTCCCGTTCATCCTCAGGACAAATTGCAACCTGTACGGAACAGGAGGTTAAAGGTGCTGATGCTCCAAGTAGGGAGATTGTTAGTAAAGCGGCTGGAATGGTGACCCCGGGCACAAGGAGAAGAGAAATGAGGTGCGTTTTAGAAACCTTTCCCCATCACATGGTGTACCATCTTTTTTGTTTTCTCATGCATGTTTTCGATGTAGGAAGATGCCCTTCAACCTGGAGATTTGGGACCCATGCGATGGGTACCACGCAGTATTACTTTAAAGGGTCTGCGTTTGCTCACCCAACCTCACCAAACCTCTCAGCCCCAAGATTGTCCACCCTTATGTCTCATCCAGCTGTGGGTCTAGAAATGGTCAATCCAGGTTGCATCACGGCCCCTGAACGCATTGTGTAAGAATTTCTCTCTCTTTCACTGTCTTTGTTTCATGGGTTTTTCAAAGTAATTTATTTTTATAATGGGGTTTAGCTGCTTTTCACTGCTGTGTTTATGCCGCTTTACACCCACTTGACACACTAACAGAGAGATATGAATACATAGGTTTTAAGATTATTACTAGTCAGATATATTCTTGTGCGGTGAATAGGGCGTGTTGAGTCCAGTTCTCTGAGCAAGGAGTAGGTCTTGTCTATTACATATTGGGTTTATGGAACGGTATCTGAGCTAATTTGAAACCCTTGTTTTATGTATCACCCCACCTCACCTTTCCCGTTAAGCAGCCATAGTGTGTTTTCTGCATGTGTGACTCTGTTCTGTTTTGTAATTCAGTTCAAGTGTAACGGTTTTTACATTCCCTCTATAAGTGATACCTTATGAGAAGTGTCCTTTTCTGTGTGACTTATTTCACTTAGAATCGTCGTACCTAAATCCACTCATCATGCTGCTATTAGCCTTATGACATTGATTTCATGGCTGAGTGATATTCCATTGTACATAAGGACCACAACTTCTTTATCCATTTTTCTCCCTCCTGGGATATTGAAGGTGGAATGAAGTGGAGGTCCTTGTCAACAGAGCAGCCCTAAACTTTGGGGTGCTTGTGTCTTGCTGATTTTTCATTTTCCCAATTTATACCCCCATGAGTGGAAGTGCCCTATGCTCTCTAAGCTGTGTTTTTTAGATGTTTCAGGACACACCGTACACTTCTCCAGAGTGGCTGTTGGCAATTTACATCCCGCCCATCAGTGTAGCAAGGCTCCCATTTCTCCATGGCCTGTCCTGCATTTCTGGTTTTGAGACTTTTTTCAGCATGGCCCTTTTGACCGATGGGTAGCGAGTCTTCTTTGTAGCCCTGATTTGCCTTTCCAGGTTGCTTGGTTGGCCAAAAAGGGCGTATGCGTTTTTTCCTGAATATATTCAGGAAAAAACGCATACGCCCTTTTTGGCCAAGGGCATCATTGTCAACGTTTTGCCGCTTTTCATGTGCTTTAAAGGTGATTCGAATCTACCTCCTGAAATCTGTTTCCTGCCTTTCTGCCTTGATTTCAAATCCTCTTCTTTGCCTTCCCTCAATATATTTGTGGACGAGAGTTATCATTTATAACTCTGCAGGTTTGTGAATTGCAGTGCCCTGAAGCTCCATTTTACAACTCGCTTTTTTGGGAGCTGGCCGCAAAAGCGCAGGATGGCTTCAGGCCCTGTTCTGGTTCCGGGGGGAGGATGAGCCTGTGGTTAATTCTTCTTCCTGATGGGAAAATAGAGTGACCTGTGCCTGTCCCAACACCAAGAGCTAGTCTCTCACTGGTACCCCGTCTACCCGTTCATCCTCAGGACAAATTGCAACCTGTACGGAACAGGAGGTTAAAGGTGCTGATGCTCCAAGTAGGGAGATTGTTAGTAAAGCGGATGGAATGGCGAACCCGGGCACAAGGAGAAGAGAAATGAGGTGCGTTTTAGAAACCTTTCCCCATCACATGGTGTACCATCTTTTTGTTTTCTCATGCATGTTTTCGATGTAGGAAGATGCCCTTGAACCTGGAGAGTTGGGACCCATGCGATGGGTACCACGCAGTATTACTTTAAAGGGTCTGCGTTTGCTCACCCAACCTCACCAAACCTCTCAGCCCCAAGAGTGTCCACCCTTATGTCTCATCCAGCTGTGGGTCTAGAAATGGTCAATCCAGGTTGCATCACAGCCCCTGAACGCATTGTGTAAGAATTTCTCTCTCTTTCACTGTCTTTGTTTCATGGGTTTGTAAAAGTAATTTATTTTTATAATGGGGTTTAGCTGCTTTTCACTGCTGTGTTTATGCCGCTTTACACCCACTTGACACACTAACAGAGAGATATCAATACATAGGTTTTAAGATTATTACTAGTCAGATATATTCTTGTGCGGTGAATAGGGCGTGTTGAGTCCAGTTCTCTGAGCAAGGAGTAGGTCTTGTCTATTAAATATTGGGTTTATGGAACGGTATCTGAGCTAATTTGAAACCCTTGTTTTATGTATCACCCCACCTCACCTTTCCCGTTAAGCAGCCATAGTGTGTTCTCTGCATGTGTGACTCTGTTCTGTTTTGTAATTCAGTTCAAGTGTAACGGTTTTTACATTCCCTCTATAAGTGATACCTTATGAGAAGTGTCCTTTTCTGTGTGACTTATTTCACTTAGAATCGTCGTACCTAAATCCACTCATCATGCTGCTACTAGCCTTATGACATTGATTTCATGGCTGAGTGATATTGCATTGTACATAAGGACCACAACTTCTTTATCCATTTCTCTCTTTCCTGGGATATTGAAGGTGGAATGAAGTGGAGGTCCTTGTCAACAGAGCAGCCCTAAACTTTGGGGTGCTTGTGTCTTGCTGATTTTTCATTTTCCCAATTTATACCCCCATGAGTGGAAGTGCCCTAAGCTCTCTAAGCTGTGTTTTTTAGATGTTTCAGGACACACCGTACACTTCTCCAGAGTGGCTGTTGGCAATTTACATCCCGCCCATCAGTGTAGCAAGGCTCCCATTTCTCCATGGCCTGTCCTGCATTTCTGGTTTTGAGACTTTTTTCAGCATGGCCCTATTGACCGATGGGTAGCGAGTCTTCTTTGTAGCGCTGATTTGCCTTTCCAGGTTGCTTGGTTGGCCAAAAAGGGCGTATGCGTTTTTCCTGAATATATTCAGGAAAAAACGCATACGCCCTTTTTGGCCAAGGGCATCATTGTCAACGTTTTGCCGCTTTTCATGTGCTTTAAAGGCGATTCGAATCTACCTCCTGAAATCTGTTTCCTGCAATTCTGCCTTGATTTCAAGTCCTCTTCTTTGCCTTCCCTCAATATATTTGTGGACGAAAGTTATCATTTATAACTCTGCACGTTTGTGAATTGCAGTGCCCTGAAGCTCCATTTTACAACTCGCTTTTTTGGGAGCTGGCCGCAAAAGCGCAGGATGGCTTCAGGCCCTATTCTGGTTCCGGGGGGGAGGATGAGCCTGTGGTTAATTCTTCTTCCTGATGGGAAAATAGAGTGACCTGTGCCTGTCCCAACACCAAGAGCTAGTCTCTCACTGGTTCCCCGTCTACCCGTTCATCCTCAGGACAAATTGCAACCTGTACGGAACAGGAGGTTAAAGGTGCTGATGCTCCAAGTAGGGAGATTGTTAGTAAAGCGGCTGGAATGGCGAACCCGGGCACAAGGAGAAGAGAAATGAGGTGCGTTTTAGAAACCTTTCCCCATCACATGGTGTACCATTTTTTGTTTCCTCATGCATGTTTTCGATGTAGGAAGATGCCCTTGAACCTGGAGATTTGGGACCCATGCGATGGGTACCACGCAGTATTACTTTAAAGGGTCTGCGTTTGCTCACCCAACCTCACCAAACCTCTCAGCCCCAAGAGTGTCCACCCTTATGTCTCATCCAGCTGTGGGTCTAGATATGGTCAATCCAGGTTGCATCACAGCCCCTGAACGCATTGTGTAAGAATTTCTCTCTCTTTCACTGTCTTTGTTTCATGGGTTTTTCAAAGTAATTTATTTTTATAATGGGGTTTAGCTGCTTTTCACTGCTGTGTTTATGCCGCTTTACACCCACTTGACACACTAACAGAGAGATATCAATACATAGGTTTTAAGATTATTACTAGTCAGATATATTCTTGTGCGGTGAATAGGGCGTGTTGAGTCCAGTTCTCTGAGCAAGGAGTAGGTCTTGTCTATTACATATTGGGTTTATGGAACGGTATCTGAGCTAATTTGAAACCCTTGTTTTATGTATCACCCCACCTCACCTTTCCCGTTAAGCAGCCATAGTGTGTTTTCTGCCTGTGTGACTCTGTTCTGTTTTGTAATTCAGTTCAAGTGTAACGGTTTTTACATTCCCTCTATAAGTGATACCTTATGAGAAGTGTCCTTTTCTGTGTGACGTATTTCACTTAGAATCGTCGTACCTAAATCCACTCATCATGCTGCTATTAGCCTTATGACATTGATTTCATGGCTGAGTGATATTCCATTGTACATAAGGACCACAACTTCTTTATCCATTTTTCTCTTTCCTGGGATATTGAAGGTGGAATGAAGTGGAGGTCTTTGTCAAAAGAGCAGCCCTAAACTTTGGGGTGGTTGTGTCGTGCTGATTTTTCATTTTCCCAATTTATACCCCCATGAGTGGAAGTGCCCTATGCTCTCTAAGCTGTGTTTTTTAGATGTTTCAGGACACACCGTACACTTCTCCAGAGTGGCTGTTGGCAATTTACATCCCACACATCAGTGAAGCAAGGCTCCCATTTCTCCATGGCCTGTCCTGCATTTCTGGTTTTGAGACTTTTTTCAGCATGGCCCTTTTGACCGATGGGTAGCGAGTCTTCTTTGTAGCCCTGATTTGCCTTTCCAGGTTGCTTGGTTGGCCAAAAAGGGCGTATGCGTTTTTTCCTGAATATATTCAGGAAAAAACGCATACGCCCTTTTTGGCCAAGGGCATCATTGTCAACGTTTTGCCGCTTTTCATGTGCTTTAAAGGCGATTCGAATCTACCTCCTGAAATCTGTTTCCTGCATTTCTGCCTTGATTTCAAATCCTCTTCTTTGCCTTCCCTCAATATATTTGTGGACGAGAGTTATCATTTATAACTCTGCACGTTTGTGAATTGCAGTGCCCTGAAGCTCCATTTTACAACTCGCTTTTTTGGGAGCTGGCCGCAAAAGCGCAGGATGGCTTCAGGCCCTGTTCTGGTTCCGGGGGGAGGATGAGCCTGTGGTTAATTCTTCTTCCTGATGGGAAAATAGAGTGACCTGTGCCTGTCCCAACACCAAGAGCTAGTCTCTCACTGGTTCCCCGTATTCCCGTTCATCCTCAGGACAAATTGCAACCTGTACGGAACAGGAGGTTAAAGGTGCTGATGCTCCAAGTAGGGAGATTGTTAGTAAAGCGGCTGGAATGGTGACCCCGGGCACAAGGAGAAGAGAAATGAGGTGCGTTTTAGAAACCTTTCCCCATCACATGGTGTACCATCTTTTTTGTTTTCTCATGCATGTTTTCGATGTAGGAAGATGCCCTTGAACCTGGAGATTTGGGACCCATGCGATGGGTACCACGCAGTATTACTTTAAAGGGTCTGCGTTTGCTCACCCAACCTCACCAAACCTCTCAGCCCCAAGAGTGTCCACCCTTATGTCTCATCCAGCTGTGGGTCTAGAAATGGTCAATCCAGGTTGCATCACGGCCCCTGAACGCATTGTGTAAGAATTTCTCTCTCTTTCACTGTCTTTGTTTCATGGGTTTTTCAAAGTAATTTATTTTTATAATGGGGTTTAGCTGCTTTTCACTGCTGTGTTTATGCCGCTTTACACCCACTTGACACACTAACAGAGAGATATCAATACATAGGTTTTAAGATTATTACTAGTCAGATATATTCTTGTGCGGTGAATAGGGCGTGTTGAGTCCAGTTCTCTGAGCAAGGAGTAGGTCTTGTCTATTACATATTGGGTTTATGGAACGGTATCTGAGCTAATTTGAAACCCTTGTTTTATGTATCACCCCAACTCACCTTTCCCGTTAAGCAGCCATAGTGTGTTTTCTGCATGTGTGACTCTGTTCTGTTTTGTAATTCAGTTCAAGTGTAACGGTTTTTACATTCCCTCTATAAGTGATACCTTATGAGAAGTGTCCTTTTCTGTGTGACTTATTTCTCTTAGAATCGTCGTACCTAAATCCACTCATCATGCTGCTATTAGCCTTATGACATTGATTTCATGGCTGAGTGATATTCCATTGTACATAAGGACCACAACTTCTTTATCCATTTTTCTCCCTCCTGGGATATTGAAGGTGGAATGAAGTGGAGGTCCTTGTCAACAGAGCAGCCCTAAACTTTGGGGTGCTTGTGTCTTGCTGATTTTTCATTTTCCCAATTTATACCCCCATGAGTGGAAGTGCCCTATGCTCTCTAAGCTGTGTTTTTTAGATGTTTCAGGACACACCGTACACTTCTCCAGAGTGGCTGTTGGCAATTTACATCCCGCCCATCAGTGTAGCAAGGCTCCCATTTCTCCATGGCCTGTCCTGCATTTCTGGTTTTGAGACTTTTTTCAGCATGGCCCTTTTGACCGATGGGTAGCGAGTCTTCTTTGTAGCCCTGATTTGCCTTTCCAGGTTGCTTGGTTGGCCAAAAAGGGCGTATGCGTTTTTTCCTGAATATATTCAGGAAAAAACGCATACGCCCTTTTTGGCCAAGGGCATCATTGTCAACGTTTTGCCGCTTTTCATGTGCTTTAAAGGTGATTCGAATCTACCTCCTGAAATCTGTTTCCTGCATTTCTGCCTTGATTTCAAATCCTCTTCTTTGCCTTCCCTCAATATATTTGTGGACGAGAGTTATCATTTATAACTCTGCAGGTTTGTGAATTGCAGTGCCCTGAAGCTCCATTTTACAACTCGCTTTTTTGGGAGCTGGCCGCAAAAGCGCAGGATGGCTTCAGGCCCTGTTCTGGTTCCGGGGGGAGGATGAGCCTGTGGTTAATTCTTCTTCCTGATGGGAAAATAGAGTGACCTGTGCCTGTCCCAACACCAAGAGCTAGTCTCTCACTGGTACCCCGTCTACCCGTTCATCCTCAGGACAAATTGCAACCTGTACGGAACAGGAGGTTAAAGGTGCTGATGCTCCAAGTAGGGAGATTGTTAGTAAAGCGGCTGGAATGGTTACCCCGGGCACAAGGAGAAGAGAAATGAGGTGCGTTTTAGAAACCTTTCCCCATCACATGGTGTACCATCTTTTTTGTTTTCTCATGCATGTTTTCGATGTAGGAAGATGCCCTTGAACCTGGAGATTTGGGACCCATGCGATGGGTACCACGCAGTATTACTTTAAAGGGTCTGCGTTTGCTCACCCAACCTCACCAAACCTCTCAGCCCCAAGATTGTCCACCCTTATGTCTCATCCAGCTGTGGGTCTAGAAATGGTCAATCCAGGTTGCATCACGGCCCCTGAACGCATTGTGTAAGAATTTCTCTCTCTTTCACTGTCTTTGTTTCATGGGTTTTTCAAAGTAATTTATTTTTATAATGGGGTTTAGCTGCTTTTCACTGCTGTGTTTATGCCGCTTTACACCCACTTGACACACTAACAGAGAGATATCAATACATAGGTTTTAAGATTATTACTAGTCAGATATATTCTTGTGCGGTGAATAGGGCGTGTTGAGTCCAGTTCTCTGAGCAAGGAGTAGGTCTTGTCTATTACATATTGGGTTTATGGAACGGTATCTGAGCTAATTTGAAACCCTTGTTTTATGTATCACCCCACCTCACCTTTCCCATTAAGCAGCCATAGTGTGTTTTCTGCATGTGTGACTCTGTTCTGTTTTGTAATTCAGTTCAAGTGTAACGGTTTTTACATTCCCTCTATAAGTGATACCTTATGAGAAGTGTCCTTTTCTGTGTGACTTATTTCTCTTAGAATCGTCGTACGTAAATCCACTCATCATGCTGCTATTAGCCTTATGACATTGATTTCATGGCTGAGTGATATTCCATTGTACATAAGGACCACAACTTCTTTATCCATTTTTCTCCCTCCTGGGATATTGAAGGTGGAATGAAGTGGAGGTCCTTGTCAACAGAGCAGCCCTAAACTTTGGGGTGCTTGTGTCTTGCTGATTTTTCATTTTCCCAATTTATACCCCCATGAGTGGAAGTGCCCTATGCTCTCTACGCTGTGTTTTTTAGATGTTTCAGGACACACCGTACACTTCTCCAGAGTGGCTGTTGGCAATTTACATCCCGCCCATCAGTGTAGCAAGGCTCCCATTTCTCCATGGCCTGTCCTGCATTTCTGGTTTTGAGACTTTTTTCAGCATGGCCCTTTTGACCGATGGGTAGCGAGTCTTCTTTGTAGCCCTGATTTGCCTTTCCAGGTTGCTTGGTTGGCCAAAAAGGGCGTATGCGTTTTTTCCTGAATATATTCAGGAAAAAACGCATACGCCCTTTTTGGCCAAGGGCATCATTGTCAACGTTTTGCCGCTTTTCATGTGCTTTAAAGGTGATTCGAATCTACCTCCTGAAATCTGTTTCCTGCATTTCTGCCTTGATTTCAAATCCTCTTCTTTGCCTTCCCTCAATATATTTGTGGACGAGAGTTATCATTTATAACTCTGCAGGTTTGTGAATTGCAGTGCCCTGAAGCTCCATTTTACAACTCGCTTTTTTGGGAGCTGGCCGCAAAAGCGCAGGATGGCTTCAGGCCCTGTTCTGGTTCCGGGGGGAGGATGAGCCTGTGGTTAATTCTTCTTCCTGATGGGAAAATAGAGTGACCTGTGCCTGTCCCAACACCAAGAGCTAATCTCTCACTCGTACCCCGTCTACCCGTTCATCCTCAGGACAAATTGCAACCTGTACGGAACAGGAGGTTAAAGGTGCTGATGCTCCAAGTAGGGAGATTGTTAGTAAAGCGGATGGAATGGCGAACCCGGGCACAAGGAGAAGAGAAATGAGGTGCGTTTTAGAAACCTTTCCCCATCACATGGTGTACCATCTTTTTGTTTTCTCATGCATGTTTTCGATGTAGGAAGATGCCCTTGAACCTGGAGAGTTGGGACCCATGCGATGGGTACCACGCAGTATTACTTTAAAGGGTCTGCGTTTGCTCACCCAACCTCACCAAACCTCTCAGCCCCAAGAGTGTCCACCCTTATGTCTCATCCAGCTGTGGGTCTAGATATGGTCAATCCAGGTTGCATCACAGCCCCTGAACGCATTGTGTAAGAATTTCTCTCTCTTTCACTGTCTTTGTTTCATGGGTTTTTCAAAGTAATTTATTTTTATAATGGGGTTTAGCTGCTTTTCACTGCTGTGTTTATGCCGCTTTACACCCACTTGACACACTAACAGAGAGATATCAATACATAGGTTTTAAGATTATTACTAGTCAGATATATTCTTGTGCGGTGAATAGGGCGTGTTGAGTCCAGTTCTCTGAGCAAGGAGTAGGTCTTGTCTATTAAATATTGGGTTTATGGAACGGTATCTGAGCTAATTTGAAACCCTTGTTTTATGTATCACCCCACCTCTCCTTTCCCGTTAAGCAGCCATAGTGTGTTTTCTGCATGTGTGACTCTGTTCTGTTTTGTAATTCAGTTCAAGTGTAACGGTTTTTACATTCCCTCTATAAGTGATACCTTATGAGAAGTGTCCTTTTCTGTGTGACTTATTTCACTTAGAATCGTCGTACCTAAATCCACTCATCATGCTGCTACTAGCCTTATGACATTGATTTCATGGCTGAGTGATATTGCATTGTACATAAGGACCACAACTTCTTTATCCATTTCTCTCTTTCCTGGGATATTGAAGGTGGAATGAAGTGGAGGTCCTTGTCAACAGAGCAGCCCTAAACTTTGGGGTGCTTGTGTCTTGCTGATTTTTCATTTTCCCAATTTATACCCCCATGAGTGGAAGTGCCCTAAGCTCTCTAAGCTGTGTTTTTTAGATGTTTCAGGACACACCGTACACTTCTCCAGAGTGCCTGTTGCAATTTACATCCCGCCCATCAGTGTAGCAAGGCTCCCATTTCTCCATGGCCTGTCCTGCATTTCTGGTTTTGAGACTTTTTTCAGCATGGCCCTTTTGACCGATGGGTAGCGAGTCTTCTTTGTAGCGCTGATTTGCCTTTCCAGGTTGCTTGGTTGGCCAAAAAGGGCGTATGCGTTTTTTCCTGAATATATTCAGGAAAAAACGCATACGCCCTTTTTGGACAAGGGCATCATTGTCAACGTTTTGCCGCTTTTCATGTGCTTTAAAGGCGATTCGAATCTACCTCCTGAAATCTGTTTCCTGCAATTCTGCCTTGATTTCAAGTCCTCTTCTTTGCCTTCCCTCAATATATTTGTGGACGAAAGTTATCATTTATAACTCTGCACGTTTGTGAATTGCAGTGCCCTGAAGCTCCATTTTACAACTCGCTTTTTTGGGAGCTGGCCGCAAAAGCGCAGGATGGCTTCAGGCCCTATTCTGGTTCCGGGGGGGAGGATGAGCCTGTGGTTAATTCTTCTTCCTGATGGGAAAATAGAGTGACCTGTGCCTGTCCCAACACCAAGAGCTAGTCTCTCACTGGTTCCCCGTCTACCCGTTCATCCTCAGGACAAATTGCAACCTGTACGGAACAGGAGGTTAAAGGTGCTGATGCTCCAAGTAGGGAGATTGTTAGTAAAGCGGCTGGAATGGCGAACCCGGGCACAAGGAGAAGAGAAATGAGGTGCGTTTTAGAAACCTTTCCCCATCACATGGTGTACCATCTTTTTGTTTTCTCATGCATGTTTTCGATGTAGGAAGATGCCCTTGAACCTGGAGATTTGGGACCCATGCGATGGGTACCACGCAGTATTACTTTAAAGGGTCTGCGTTTGCTCACCCAACCTCACCAAACCTCTCAGCCCCAAGAGTGTCCACCCTTATGTCTCATCCAGCTGTGGGTCTAGATATGGTCAATCCAGGTTGCATCACAGCCCCTGAACGCATTGTGTAAGAATTTCTCTCTCTTTCACTGTCTTTGTTTCATGGGTTTTTCAAAGTAATTTATTTTTATAATGGGGTTTAGCTGCTTTTCACTGCTGTGTTTATGCCGCTTTACACCCACTTGACACACTAACAGAGAGATATCAATACATAGGTTTTAAGATTATTACTAGTCAGATATATTCTTGTGCGGTGAATAGGACGTGTTGAGTCCAGTTCTCTGAGCAAGGAGTAGGTCTTGTCTATTACATATTGGGTTTATGGAACGGTATCTGAGCTAATTTGAAACCCTTGTTTTATGTATCACCCCACCTCACCTTTCCCGTTAAGCAGCCATAGTGTGATTTCTGCATGTGTGACTCTGTTCTGTTTTGTAATTCAGTTCAAGTGTAACGGTTTTTACATTCCCTCTATAAGTGATACCTTATGAGAAGTGTCCTTTTCTGTGTGACTTATTTCACTTAGAATCGTCGTACCTAAATCCACTCATCATGCTGCTATTAGCCTTATGACATTGATTTCATGGCTGAGTGATATTCCATTGTACATAAGGACCACAACTTCTTTATCCATTTTTCTCCCTCCTGGGATATTGAAGGTGGAATGAAGTGGAGGTCTTTGTCAAAAGAGCAGCCCTAAACTTTGGGGTGGTTGTGTCGTGCTGATTTTTCATTTTCCCAATTTATACCCCCATGAGTGGAAGTGCCCTATGCTCTCTAAGCTGTGTTTTTTAGATGTTTCAGGACACACCGTACACTTCTCCAGAGTGGCTGTTGGCAATTTACATCCCACACATCAGTGTAGCAAGGCTCCCATTTCTCCATGGCCTGTCCTGCATTTCTGGTTTTGAGACTTTTTTCAGCATGGCCCTTTTGACCGATGGGTAGCGAGTCTTCTTTGTAGCCCTGATTTGCCTTTCCAGGTTGCTTGGTTGGCCAAAAAGGGCGTATGCGTTTTTTCCTGAATATATTCAGGAAAAAACGCATACGCCCTTTTTGGCCAAGGGCATCATTGTCAACGTTTTGCCGCTTTTCATGTGCTTTAAAGGTGATTCGAATCTACCTCCTGAAATCTGTTTCCTGCATTTCTGCCTTGATTTCAAATCCTCTTCTTTGCCTTCCCTCAATATATTTGTGGACGAGAGTTATCATTTATAACTCTGCACGTTTGTGAATTGCAGTGCCCTGAAGCTCCATTTTACAACTCGCTTTTTTGGGAGCTGGCCGCAAAAGCGCAGGATGGCTTCAGGCCCTGTTCTGGTTCCGGGGGGAGGATGAGCCTGTGGTTAATTCTTCTTCCTGATGGGAAAATAGAGTGACCTGTGCCTGTCCCAACACCAAGAGCTAGTCTCTCACTGGTTCCCCGTATTCCCGTTCATCCTCAGGACAAATTGCAACCTGTACGGAACAGGAGGTTAAAGGTGCTGATGCTCCAAGTAGGGAGATTGTTAGTAAAGCGGCTGGAATGGTGACCCCGGGCACAAGGAGAAGAGAAATGAGGTGCGTTTTAGAAACCTTTCCCCATCACATGGTGTACCATCTTTTTTGTTTTCTCATGCATGTTTTCGATGTAGGAAGATGCCCTTGAACCTGGAGATTTGGGACCCATGCGATGGGTACCACGCAGTATTACTTTAAAGGGTCTGCGTTTGCTCACCCAACCTCACCAAACCTCTCAGCCCCAAGATTGTCCACCCTTATGTCTCATCCAGCTGTGGGTCTAGAAATGGTCAATCCAGGTTGCATCACGGCCCCTGAACGCATTGTGTAAGAATTTCTCTCTCTTTCACTGTCTTTGTTTCATGGGTTTTTCAAAGTAATTTATTTTTATAATGGGGTTTAGCTGCTTTTCACTGCTGTGTTTATGCCGCTTTACACCCACTTGACACACTAACAGAGAGATATCAATACATAGGTTTTAAGATTATTACTAGTCAGATATATTCTTGTGCGGTGAATAGGGCGTGTTGAGTCCAGTTCTCTGAGCAAGGAGTAGGTCTTGTCTATTACATATTGGGTTTATGGAACGGTATCTGAGCTAATTTGAAACCCTTGTTTTATGTATCACCCCACCTCACCTTTCCCGTTAAGCAGCCATAGTGTGTTTTCTGCATGTGTGACTCTGTTCTGTTTTGTAATTCAGTTCAAGTGTAACGGTTTTTACAGTCCCTCTATAAGTGATACCTTATGAGAAGTGTCCTTTTCTGTGTGACTTATTTCTCTTAGAATCGTCGTACCTAAATCCACTCATCATGCTGCTATTAGCCTTATGACATTGATTTCATGGCTGAGTGATATTCCATTGTACATAAGGACCACAACTTCTTTATCCATTTTTCTCTTTCCTGGGATATTGAAGGTGGAATAAAGTGGAGGTCCTTGTCAACAGAGCAGCCCTAAACTTTGGGGTGCTTGTGTCTTGCTGATTTTTCATTTTCCCAATTTATATCCCCATGAGTGGAAGTGCCCTAAGCTCTCTAAGCTGTGTTTTTTAGATGTTTCAGGACACACCGTACACTTCTCCAGAGTGGCTGTTGGCAATTTACATCCCGCCCATCAGTGTAGCAAGGCTCCCATTTCTCCATGGCCTGTCCTGCATTTCTGGTTTTGAGACTTTTTTCAGCATGGCCCTTTTGACCGATGGGTAGCGAGTCTTCTTTGTAGCGCTGATTTGCCTTTCCAGGTTGCTTGGTTGGCCAAAAAGGGCGTATGCGTTTTTTCCTGAATATATTCAGGAAAAAACGCATACGCCCTTTTTGGACAAGGGCATCATTGTCAACGTTTTGCCGCTTTTCATGTGCTTTAAAGGCGATTCGAATCTACCTCCTGAAATCTGTTTCCTGCAATTCTGCCTTGATTTCAAGTCCTCTTCTTTGCCTTCCCTCAATATATTTGTGGACGAAAGTTATCATTTATAACTCTGCACGTTTGTGAATTGCAGTGCCCTGAAGCTCCATTTTACAACTCGCTTTTTTGGGAGCTGGCCGCAAAAGCGCAGGATGGCTTCAGGCCCTATTCTGGTTCCGGGGGGGAGGATGAGCCTGTGGTTAATTCTTCTTCCTGATGGGAAAATAGAGTGACCTGTGCCTGTCCCAACACCAAGAGCTAGTCTCTCACTGGTTCCCCGTCTACCCGTTCATCCTCAGGACAAATTGCAACCTGTACGGAACAGGAGGTTAAAGGTGCTGATGCTCCAAGTAGGGAGATTGTTAGTAAAGCGGCTGGAATGGCGAACCCGGGCACAAGGAGAAGAGAAATGAGGTGCGTTTTAGAAACCTTTCCCCATCACATGGTGTACCATCTTTTTGTTTTCTCATGCATGTTTTCGATGTAGGAAGATGCCCTTGAACCTGGAGATTTGGGACCCATGCGATGGGTACCACGCAGTATTACTTTAAAGGGTCTGCGTTTGCTCACCCAACCTCACCAAACCTCTCAGCCCCAAGAGTGTCCACCCTTATGTCTCATCCAGCTGTGGGTCTAGATATGGTCAATCCAGGTTGCATCACAGCCCCTGAACGCATTGTGTAAGAATTTCTCTCTCTTTCACTGTCTTTGTTTCATGGGTTTTTCAAAGTAATTTATTTTTATAATGGGGTTTAGCTGCTTTTCACTGCTGTGTTTATGCCGCTTTACACCCACTTGACACACTAACAGAGAGATATCAATACATAGGTTTTAAGATTATTACTAGTCAGATATATTCTTGTGCGGTGAATAGGGCGTGTTGAGTCCAGTTCTCTGAGCAAGGAGTAGGTCTTGTCTATTACATATTGGGTTTATGGAACGGTATCTGAGCTAATTTGAAACCCTTGTTTTATGTATCACCCCACCTCACCTTTCCCGTTAAGCAGCCATAGTGTGTTTTCTGCATGTGTGACTCTGTTCTGTTTTGTAATTCAGTTCAAGTGTAACGGTTTTTACAGTCCCTCTATAAGTGATACCTTATGAGAAGTGTCCTTTTCTGTGTGACTTATTTCACTTAGAATCGTCGTACCTAAATCCACTCATCATGCTGCTATTAGCCTTATGACATTGATTTCATGGCTGAGTGATATTCCATTGTACATAAGGACCACAACTTCTTTATCCATTTTTCTCCCTCCTGGGATATTGAAGGTGGAATGAAGTGGAGGTCCTTGTCAACAGAGCAGCCCTAACCTTTGGGGTGCTTGTGTCTTGCTGATTTTTCATTTTCCCAATTTATACCCCCATGAGTGGAAGTGCCCTATGCTCTCTAAGCTGTGTTTTTTAGATGTTTCAGGACACACCGTACACTTCTCCAGAGTGGCTGTTGGCAATTTACATTCCGCCCATCAGTGTAGCAAGGCTCCCATTTCTCCATGGCCTGTCCTGCATTTCTGGTTTTGAGACTTTTTTCAGCATGGCCCTTTTGACCGATGGGTAGCGAGTCTTCTTTGTAGCCCTGATTTGCCTTTCCAGTTTGCTTGGTTGGCCAAAAAGGGCGTATGCGTTTTTTCCTGAATATATTCAGGAAAAAACGCATACGCCCTTTTTGGCCAAGGGCATCATTGTCAACGTTTTGCCGCTTTTCATGTGCTTTAAAGGCGATTCGAATCTACCTCCTGAAATCTGTTTCCTGCATTTCTGCCTTGATTTCAAATCCTCTTCTTTGCCGTCCCTCAATATATTTGTGGACGAAAGTTATCATTTATAACTCTGCAGGTTTGTGAATTGCAGTGCCCTGAAGCTCCATTTTACAACTCGTTTGTTTGGAAGCTGGCCGCAAAAGCGCAGGATGGCTTCAGGCCCTGTTCTGGTTCCAGGGGGGAGGATGAGCTTGTGGTTAATTCTTCTTCCTGATGGGAAAATAGAGTGACCTGTGCCTGTCCCAACACCAAGAGCTAGTCTCTCACTGGTTCCCCGTCTACCCGTTCATCCTCAGGACAAATTGCAACCTGTACGGAACAGGAGGTTAAAGGTGCTGATGCTCCAAGTAGGGAGATTGCTAGGAAAGTGGCTGGAATGGCGACCCCGGGCACAAGGAGAAGAGAAATGAGGTGCGTTCTAGAAACTTTTCTCCATCACATGGTGTACCATCTTTTTTGTTTTCTCATGCATGTTTTCGATGTAGGAAGATGCCCTTGAACCTGGAGATTTGGGACCCATGCGATGGGTACCACGCAGTATTACTTTAAAGGGTCTGCGTTTGCTCACCCAACCTCACCAAACCTCTCAGCCCCAAGAGTGTCCACCCTTATGTCTCATCCAGCTGTGGGTCTAGATATGGTCAATCCAGGTTGCATCACAGCCCCTGAACGCATTGTGTAAGAATTTCTCTCTGTTTCACTGTCTTTGTTTCATGGGTTTTTCAAAGTAATTTATTTTTATAATGGGGTTTAGCTGCTTTTCACTGCTGTGTTTATGCCGCTTTACACCCACTTGACACACTAACAGAGAGATATCAATACATAGGTTTTAAGATTATTACTAGTCAGATATATTCTTGTGCGGTGAATAGGGCGTGTTGAGTCCAGTTCTCTGAGCAAGGAGTAGGTCTTGTCTATTACATATTGGGTTTATGGAACGGTATCTGAGCTAATTTGAAACCCTTGTTTTATGTATCACCCCACCTCACCTTTCCCGTTAAGCAGCCATAGTGTGTTTTCTGCATGTGTGACTCTGTTCTGTTTTGTAATTCAGTTCAAGTGTAACGGTTTTTACAGTCCCTCTATAAGTGATACCTTATGAGAAGTGTCCTTTTCTGTGTGACTTATTTCACTTAGAATCGTCGTACCTAAATCCACTCATCATGCTGCTATTAGCCTTATGACATTGATTTCATGGCTGAGTGATATTCCATTGTACATAAGGACCACAACTTCTTTATCCATTTTTCTCCCTCCTGGGATATTGAAGGTGGAATGAAGTGGAGGTCCTTGTCAACAGAGCAGCCCTAACCTTTGGGGTGCTTGTGTCTTGCTGATTTTTCATTTTCCCAATTTATACCCCCATGAGTGGAAGTGCCCTATGCTCTCTAAGCTGTGTTTTTTAGATGTTTCAGGACACACCGTACACTTCTCCAGAGTGGCTGTTGGCAATTTACATTCCGCCCATCAGTGTAGCAAGGCTCCCATTTCTCCATGGCCTGTCCTGCATTTCTGGTTTTGAGACTTTTTTCAGCATGGCCCTTTTGACCGATGGGTAGCGAGTCTTCTTTGTAGCCCTGATTTGCCTTTCCAGTTTGCTTGGTTGGCCAAAAAGGGCGTATGCGTTTTTTCCTGAATATATTCAGGAAAAAACGCATACGCCCTTTTTGGCCAAGGGCATCATTGTCAACGTTTTGCCGCTTTTCATGTGCTTTAAAGGCGATTCGAATCTACCTCCTGAAATCTGTTTCCTGCATTTCTGCCTTGATTTCAAATCCTCTTCTTTGCCGTCCCTCAATATATTTGTGGACGAAAGTTATCATTTATAACTCTGCAGGTTTGTGAATTGCAGTGCCCTGAAGCTCCATTTTACAACTCGTTTGTTTGGAAGCTGGCCGCAAAAGCGCAGGATGGCTTCAGGCCCTGTTCTGGTTCCAGGGGGGAGGATGAGCTTGTGGTTAATTCTTCTTCCTGATGGGAAAATAGAGTGACCTGTGCCTGTCCCAACACCAAGAGCTAGTCTCTCACTGGTTCCCCGTCTACCCGTTCATCCTCAGGACAAATTGCAACCTGTACGGAACAGGAGGTTAAAGGTGCTGATGCTCCAAGTAGGGAGATTGCTAGGAAAGTGGCTGGAATGGCGACCCCGGGCACAAGGAGAAGAGAAATGAGGTGCGTTCTAGAAACTTTTCTCCATCACATGGTGTACCATCTTTTTTGTTTTCTCATGCATGTTTTCGATGTAGGAAGATGGCCTTGAACCTGGAGATTTGGGACCCATGCGATGGGTACCACGCAGTATTACTTTAAAGGGTCTGCGTTTGCTCACCCAACCTCACCAAACCTCTCAGCCCCAAGAGTGTCCACCCTTATGTCTCATCCAGCTGTGGGTCTAGAAATGGTCAATCCAGGTTGCATCACAGCCCCTGAACGCATTGTGTAAGAATTTCTCTCTCTTTCACTGTCTTTGTTTCATGGGTTTGTAAAAGTAATTTATTTTTATAATGGGGTTTAGCTGCTTTTCACTGCTGTGTTTATGCCGCTTTACACCCACTTGACACACTAACAGAGAGATATCAATACATAGGTTTTAAGATTATTACTAGTCAGATATATTCTTGTGCGGTGAATAGGGCGTGTTGAGTCCAGTTCTCTGAGCAAGGAGTAGGTCTTGTCTATTACATATTGGGTTTATGGAACGGTATCTGAGCTAATTTGAAACCCTTGTTTGATGTATCACCCCACCTCACCTTTCCCGTTAAGCAGCCATAGTGTGTTTTCTGCATGTGTGACTCTGTTCTGTTTTGTAATTCAGTTCAAGTGTAACGGTTTTTACAGTCCCTCTATAAGTGATACCTTATGAGA